>NC_072736.1:72296823-72896823 GCF_026930045.1 Uloborus diversus | reverse complement strand
ATTATGTGCAATAATTCAGTTTTTTTTTTCATATTTTTTTAAGAACAGTTACTTTTGAGCAAATAATTCTTGTATGACGAAGGCTTTAGCAAGTTCAGAATGTAATCATTAAAAATTGCACAGTGTTAATCATTGTCTATATAAATAGTGAGAAAGCGCGTATTAATAGTTGATTAATCCAGACTTATCTGCTATTAAGGACATAATGCTTTTCATGTTCGAATAAAATAATAATAGTAAAATGTTCAGTTTCTTCAACAACTGTGCTTACAAGTTGCAATTAAAGATATTTATGCATCTCTACTCTTAATCATTTTCATTGGTTCAAGGGAAATCCATAATAAATATTGTAGTCGTAAATTATCTTTATTGATTTTAACAATTGAGTTTTGAAGCTTTAAATGCCGCATTTTACAATTTTAGAATTCCTTATCAGATTGGTTGACACTTTAATGTTACAAGAACAACATGCAAGTTACTGTTACCTACATCACTGTACATATTAATCAATTCAGATGCGTTGTTACACGAAATTCAGGATTTCTTCGTGTTTTACAAGATGACGAAAATTAAACAAGCCAAAACTTACGCCATATAAGCTGGTAAAAAAAATCTGCGATTTTATTCTAAAAATACATTTTGAAATTAAAGTGGAAACATTTTTAAATGCTAAGAACATTTTAAAAAAAAATAGATTTAAACTCATTCAACCAAATTACTTACAGTTTCGTTTAAGAAACTGACATTCATATTTTTTTAAGGTTCGTAACCTGTAAATATTGGGACAATTTTTAAGGAGAAACAGCGAATATAAAAGGATTCAGGTCGTTATAGCTACTAATGGTCGCACACGTCATGGGAAAGTGATGTGAGAAGTAAAAGAAATGTAGGAACATAAGACAGAGCAATAAATAAAAATTTGAATTTCATTGTTCATAAACATTACGTCTGTTGTAACAGATTGTATCACTTCAAAATTTTATAAAAGATGGTTTAAGTGTCCACCATTTCAAAAGATGCAGGCGTAATATAGCGATGGAAGATTGGCGGACACACTCGAAAACACCTATGTTTCCTGAGGTAAATATTAAATACGATTATTGTGGCGGTCCGACTAAGACATTACCAAACAAACCAGCCGAAACAATCAAATGGGTGGAGCTATCACTGTGCACAACTTACACTACACTTAAATACACACTTACAGTAAGATCTGAGAGGAGAAATGACTTCTTTTGGTCTGGTCAAATACTGAGTGATTCAAAAAGATGGACACAATGTCAAATAGCTATATTTCCTTGCACTATATGCTGTACTTGAATTCGTCAGGTATATATAAAAGAGGATGCTGTAAAGTTTTGGATACTACCTCTAGAGTGCTCCAAAACCGTACTGTGCTGTGTGTCAGTTGTACTTCAACGATGGGTAGGTCGTACATGAGGAATTACGACTAGTATTTCAGCTTTCGCCACCGAAGTCACCTGATCTCATACTCTGCGATTTGTTTTTGTGGGATTCATGAAAAAAGCTGTTGGCATATCACGTCTTCCCACAGAATAAAATGACTGACGAAACCAAATACAGAGGCGGTGAATTCAATGACGCAAGATATTCGTTGTCGAGTGTGGGATGAATTGGGCTATCGTTTTTAGATGTTCTCCATTCAGCCGGAGGAAGGTCTATTGAGCATCTGTAAATTTCCATGTTTTTTTATTATGATTCTCATTTAGAAAATCTTGTTTTCCAAAATAGTAATCTAAAGCAAAATGGGACTGTAAAATAAGGTCGAATCATTGCTATTTGAAGATTGCTGTATTAGAGTTAAACTCTTAAATCACTCTACGTTATTACTCAGCCTCCCCTGCTCGGCAAGCCCGGTTCGCTGTCTGCGGCGCGGCGGTGCAATGCTGCCCATAGTAATCATAATCCTGCCCCTGAAATCTATTTCATATTTGGCACCTTAAGAGCGTCCAAAGGTACCTGTATTGACCTGGTAGGCATTGACAGTCGGGAGGAGATAGGGTGACAGATACACCCACAGACAGATGCGCACAGATTTTTATAGTATAGATATCCATAGATATAGAATCAACGTAATTTATTTCAAAAATTGTTTTCACCATGAATGTACTTTATCAGCTAGTGAAACATTTTTACATATTTCAGGAAATTAAATAATGGTTTGTTCGAATTGATTTTTTAAAAGAGAGAGATAGAACCGAATCTGAAAACACACAACTAGATCATACGTTCGAAAAGGATGGTAATTTTCTAGCTTTTAATGGAACATATCTACTGATAACTGTATGCTCTTTTTTTGTTAAAACCGTACGTAGTTTGGAACAATATACTTACTGGTTCTTCGAGTCTTAGCGACTGGGTGCAACCCCTGGTCATTACTTTGAGCATAGGCAGAAGATCTACCGAGTAACGACACATCGGTCCAGTGCCGATTAATTGTCGGACTGCTTCGTTTACCACCGGGTACTGGTTTCCATTTGAAACGATGTCTTCAGAAAAAATGGGGAGAAAATCGAAAAAGAATAAAATTAGAACAAAGACAAAATCATACTAACAAGTTTATTAAAATAATTTTCAATCAAGAAAAGTGTTTTAAAAATAATTTTCTACCTCTCAAGTTATACCTGATTCATAAAGCAATCACATAACATAAAATTAAGATTCATAATCTGTTTGACTTGAAAAATGTGTCACGGGTGTGTCATATAGGCAACATGAAAGTGTTATTTGATAAAATTTTGTACAACGCACATTGTAGGACAACTATTTCTGACCTAAAATTTATTCTAACATAAAATGAAGTAATTGTAGGATAAACTGCTTGTGCTTTATACAGTTTTATCGTTTCGTCTGTGAATGGGGCCGCAATGGTAAGAATAACAGAAAAAAAAGACCCCCGTTGTTCCATCTGCTTATCATATGAAACTAGGCCTTTCAAAAACTTAGTGAACTAGTGCTGGATTTGAATACTTAAAAACCAGAATTTTCACGTATCAGTTGATTTAAAGCTTAAAGCAGGCATCGTTGCATAGCCTCCTCTTGTTCAAGTTTGCCACAGCAATAATTGTTTGCCAATTATTGCTGGACATTTAGAAATGGATGCTCCTAATGTGAAATACGGGAAGAAATAAACAACCGCTAAGGTTTTGATATATTTTTAAAGAATTAATCATGCATTAGTTCAGTCTGACCAGAGTACCCGATCCGTGTCATGAAAGTTCTACTCTCATTATCATTGGAGAACCAGCCAGCAAACGGCCATCATTGACAACTTGGGTCTATGGTTCACTGGAAGTCGAATTCTACCATCATTTTTTAAATGGATTCGTAACTAGCTCATTTGGCCTAAAACCCCAAGTAGCGACACGTGCACCATCTTGGGGCTAAACGATGCTTTCTTCCTAAGTTTACTCTGGTAAAGTAGCGTGTTTTGCTTCTTGATTTTGGTTTCTTAATAACTCCAAGTTAATCTACAATCAAGAAGCACCACAATCATGAAGCAAAGCACGCTACTTTATTATAGCTGACATAGGAAGAAAGCGGCATTTAGCCCCAAGATGGCGGACGTGTTGCTACTTAGAGCTACGATCAGGGGTTTTAATTTGGCCAAGAAGCCAAGCTCCGTTTTTAAGTCAGCTCAGATGTTCACGAGTCCAGCAGAGGCAAACAAAGACATGTAACACTGAAAATCATTTCATTGGAGAAATATTTTAAAAATGGATAATTGCCAACAATGAATTTCCATAATCCGTTTGGACATGGAAATAATTTCTCAATACGTGTATTCGCGACTATTGTCAAATATCAAGAAAATCAAGATCGATAGTTCCCCTAACATCTTGCTGATTTTTCAAGTAGCACTGGATGCTATTATCATAAGTTCAATTAACATTAGAAACTTTCAAAGATTATTCTCATCACCTTTCGTTGGTTTGTGTCCGAAAATGCCGCTGAACAGAGCGGGGATCCGAATGCTTCCTCCGAGGTCAGTTCCGATGCCGATGACAGATGCTCCAGCTGTGATCAGAGATGATTCTCCTCCTAAAACAAAAACGGACATTAAACAAAAAATGATCAAATTAGCTTAGTGCTAAAATATGATCGAAGTGAAAAAAATTAAATTTGAATTTTTGACATCTTGAATTCAAATAATGCTTTTCGCAATCACGAATTGCGTCAGGATTCTACTCGTTGGGTTTATTGTTTCTGCAAATTGAATAAAATAGAAATGGCCGAAAAACTTGTACCCGTCATATTATGACTGGTGATTTTCTAGAATAGGTAATGCGAAGCATGTCCATAAAAAAAGAAATGGTGATTAGGATGCGGTAAAATAGATAGATTTTCTGCCGATATCCACCAGTACACTTATTATAAAGATTACTTATAGCGCAAAACGTTGTGTACTTCAATTAGTGATTAGTAATCTGGAAATTTTGTATTTAGATGAAGTTTTGCTGTTTAAGTTAATCTATATTCGCAACTCCAACAAACTATAGGGGTCGCTGCAACCACTGTCTAATGGTGGATGAAAAAGGTAAAACAAACGCACGCCGCAACGTATAAATTGCTTCTAAGCTTAGTAAATGACAGAAATTTTTATTCGTATGTATGTTTTTTTGTCTTTTAAAAAGATTTTTTAATGTCTTTTGGTTATTCTGAACCATGTAAAAATAGATGAGAAACCAAAAAGTATTACAAAAGTAAGAAATTAATGTAAAGCTCACAGTAAGTTGTCATGAAGCAGTCATTTTCACGATGTTGAATTCTATATTCATAAATTTTTGGTTCACATCAAACAACATTTTCATTTTGTACTGTTTTCTATACATTGGTACTTATTATGTCCAGTTTCATGACATATCCGGCATTTGATGACATTTTTGTCACATAGTGCACATACGCGACCGTAAGACTGTCAAGAGTAATATTTAATACCTATGACTATATGATTGAATATCAAAAGAGGAAGATGATATTTCATTGTTTTATTTGGCTGGCGCAAATTGTTTTATTTATGTAATTGAGTTATTTCTTCGAATCCGTTTTTTTTTTTTTAAATTCTCGCTGTTAAATATATGCAACATTGTCTACTGACGTAGTTAGTTTTTGTTTATGTTTTATATTTTTGTCTTCCCAGAAATTCTTCCATGTCTCCCCAGGAGGCGCCTAGGTTGACAAACCATGCTCTATAGCTCATAAGTATGCTTGGCCCCGGCCGATTTACTTCGCGGCCCGGAAAAAAAATAATTTGATTATAGATGAACAAAAAATAAATAAATAAATAAATGAAAAATAATTAACTGGGAAGGCATATTTAGCATAATTAATTTCTCATTTGAACATTGATGTGTAAAACTAGTATCGGACCAGCTTGTAATAATGATTTTACAGCAAGATCAGAAACAAAAAAGACTTTCTAAAAAATGTCCTAGCCAATAAAAAGTATATGTAAATACTGTTCAATTTTTTTATTCCTCCTTCAAAGTGTTTCTTCTCACTAAAAGAACTCTTAAACATTAACATGTAAGAAATTTAATCTGCTTTTGTCATTTCTAAGCACCCCCACATTTTAGGTTCATGATTAGTAAACATTTATTCATAACATTGAGAATGAATTTCCCTATAAAACACCCTAAAAACCAACCAGGACTGAGTACTCGCGATGCTGGGGGGGGGGGGGGGGGTCCGGTGTCCCGGTTGAACATTTCAGAAATCTTGCAAGTCTACTCATAAGTGAAAGCGTCTGCTTCTGGTACGAAGTTAAAAATCTTGTAAATCTATCCACTAAAAGCCATGTGTTTCTGGTGTGAGATAGTTCGATAGTAGATGATGAACAGACGAGGGAGCGCGGACTGTTTACATTTTCTCAAACAGTATTTGCATTTTGAGCTTCCAAGCTGTCTGTCACGCTGTCTGATGCTTTGACCTCAACGTAGATACTAAAAACTGAGTTCCTAAAATAGTTTACTCAGTCGCCTCAAAAGTATTAAAACTTAAGAAAATGGTTTTTTTTTTTTTTTTTTTTTGTAATCTAACAGCAAAGCTTTTCCATTTTAGTTGGCAGGTAAGCCAATTAAAACACGATTTAGACCCCCCGAAAAACACGATTAATTCGTTTTGTGTTCTTCGAAACTGTAATGTTCGAGACTACAAAAAAAAAAAAAAAAAAAAAAAAAAAAAAAAACTGGATTTTGTAATAAGTGAAAATATAGTTATATATATCACTCGTTGGAAGAAGAGTGCCACAATACAAAATTTTTAATTTTCTTCTTTTTACGCTTAAAAGCCTTCAAAGGGCGTTATCTTCTTTGGAAAATAATGACTGATTTTTGTCAAAATATTAACCACTGGAGAGTACAGCAAACTTACTTTTCTTAATGCAAATTGCCTGAAGAGGTCAACTTCAAACGCTTCTCCTGTAAAATTTCATTTCTTCGTATTGTAGCACTCTTCCTCCAAATGAGCGATATTATCAAAAATTAAACAGGCATTTGTTGGATGACTTTACATCCATGAGCTTTTCTGCATTGAAAAAGGGGTATCTTGAAACAATGAAACCCGTGCCTGAAATTTTTTACTAATTTGTGCATTAATAGCGTTTTTTTCCTGCCCTTTGCTTTGTAGCACAAAGGTATTTTATTTATTCATTCCTTACTGCTTCCGTTGAGTTTTTACACTATTCTTATAAATTAACCACAGAATAGACACACCATACAGTTAAAATTCTCAATACAATGAAATGTCTCAGTACATGCACAGCTGTTTTTTTCTAATGACCGTTAATTGCTTCTATTAACAAGAAATCTTAACGCATCGTTGACTGCTATAACCCCCTCTTACTTTTTTACTCTTTTAGCATTTCGAACTTGGAGTGGTAGTTCATTAAATTATGCCTCACGTTCAGTTCTTGGATAAAAAAAACCGGGCAAAGCTACCAGGAAACTCGTCTATGCTTCAGAAGAAGGTCAACCAGGTTCGGACGATAGTTGATGTAGAAAAATGGGGAAATAGGGCTTATGATAACTGTGATTTTAACGGGAAAATTGTGCTTTTGTGTCAAGGACGCCCTCCGTTTGCTGGGAGGGCTTTCGAATGCGAGGGGCCCCTAAAGGGAGAGTCGAAAAAATTCTCTTCCTTAAAAACCTGTACAAGAGAAAGCTGTTCATGCCCCGAATTTTGATGCGGCTCCTTCGGCATGTTTCTTTTAGTCTTTTTCTTCTTTAATGTACAATGTTTATTTCTGAGATTTGGATGGCTAACTTCTGGTTCTAGACTTTTAGTCATTTTAATTCATTAAAAATTGCACATTAATCTGTGGAGCTTTGAATTTGTATTTCTGATATTTCAATACAGCTAACTTTTGACACATGGATGTGCACTCTCATTTAAAGCAGTGAGAGGCAAAGGCAAGGGTAAAAATTAAAAAATTGAAGATAATCAATACAGAAGGTAGGAGAAATCCTGTTCTGTTTTAGGGGAAGAGATGGTGATAGTAGCTCTGGTAGGTGGTGCTATACAGCATGATTTAGAAAAACATTCAATGTAAGTTTACCAACCTTCTGAACGAAACTTAAACGTGGTTTACTTGAAACTTTATAAAGTCCGCTTGCATCCCTTTGCTTTTCACTGAATTGTTTAAGGTATCAGAACCAGGGTTCCAATGGGAGTTTTCGCATAACCAACATAAGATTGAGTTTAGAAAATCTTCAAAAAACCCAAAGTTAGTTTAACTCACTATTTTAATTGACAAAAGTTAATTCACTTTTTTTTGGTCATTGCTACTGTTATATTTGGTTCATTGCTTAAAGCTGATTAAGTAAAAAAAAAGACAATAAAGACAAAGAGTATTAAACTTAATCTCTCACTAATAATTTATTTGAAACAATTTCTTTAAAAAATTGTGTAAAAGCGTCGTCTGCAAAAAAAGAAAAAGAAAAAAAAATGCTGATACAATTTACATACTGTAGAAGACAGTTAGGCAGGAAAAGTTTAAGACATGGGAAATTACATCCAGCGAGAAAGATTTTGTTATTATTATTGGGTTTTTGGGTTTTAATTTATGGAAAAGAGACATTAAATAATTTAACTGTAAAACATAATATTTTTGCAAAAATATAAATTTTCAGCAAGCAATCTATCAATTTAGGAGAGAGGTGTCTTTAATGCACATGCTTTGACTACATAAAAAAGAATGCGTTGGAAAGAAACTAAAAAAAAAAAAAAAAAAAAACTTCCCTGCTCTGGCAGTCAGGATATTAATAAAACTTTATTTATTTATTTTTTTTTGTAGTAAATGATTTTGAACCACATTCGAAGATATTGTTCCAAAGAAATAATTATCAAACAGTGAAATTGATAAGATAAATAAATACCTTTGTGCTGAACAGTAAAGTAACGTAAAGTAATAACGTCAAAAAAGCACAAATTCGCAGATTACTGCAGACATATGTTTCGGCGTTTCAGGGAACGCCTTTTTCAATTCAAAACGTAGTGAGCTTATGGATGAAAAGACATCCGACAAAAGGCGTTCCCTGAAACGCCGAAACATATGTCTGCTGTAACCTACGAGTAAAATTGATCTCTCAATGTTACATTTTGTTTAACTTACCATTTTAAAAATAAATTTTGTAATTGACCAACTACAACACAGAAAATTACAAAAGAAAAAAAAAGACATTTTAAGGATCATTAGCTACATGATCTTGGATTTGTTGCTTAGATCTTAGGATTTTTATAAGTCCAATCTCGAAATTTGCGAAACACCCCATTGGCGGCCCTGGCGATAGAACGCTTTGTTATAGCGAATAAGATCGTTTGTTTTTAAGTTGAATGTAGGGCAAAGTGAAATAGTGAAACAAAATGAAACGGTAAAATATTTTATAGTTAGTAGTGTCACCTATCTGTAACTATTTTATCTGTGCTACTAGTTATATGGTTCATTCTAGTCAAAAAACAAGTTACTCTAAAAAATCTAAGTACAGTTGAGCTCGTTTATAATGATCTCTGATTTAATGATAACCTGGATTTAGTGAGGCAATCTGGAAGACTTGATTGGTATAATGTTAAGTCTATGGGAGCAAAACTCACTATCATTTTTAACAGACTTCAAAAAGGAGGCGGTTATCAGTTCATACCGTATGTATGTTTTTTTCTTGTCCACTCACAGCGTCTCACCTACTGAACCGATTTTGATGATTCTTTTTTTAATGGATAGGGGATGGCTCAACTTAGGTCCCATTACTTTGTTTGACCATATTTGTCCTTTAGAAAAAAAGTTATGGGCAAAAAACAATAAATTTCATGCAATTTCCCTATTAAATGATTAAATTTAAAACCCATTGTCATGAAAGTTTGGTGCCATACGACAGTAATTACGACATTAATAGTAATTGTAACAACAATGTTGAATGAAGGCTTCTCTGAAGCAAGCATCAAGTTTCTTTAGGGAGATATTTCGATAATCGGGAATCTGGCGCTGTCGTCTTATTTTTGGCGTAAATTATTTTATTTTGGTAACCCTGCTGATTTATAGTAACCCTATGTGAATTATTGAAATCTTCCCTTCTTCAGTGCTATTGCACCATAGTGGGGATAAACCTAACTTGGAAGCGATGCGTTGCAGTGATTAGGATCTGCTTAGCATTCACAATGCTACCATTAGGTTTGCCTCAACTACAGAAGTATTTTTATCGTTATCATCTATATGCCAATAACAGATGATCGGGGATAAGTAAGAAAATACAGGATTGCATCATGAGCAACTTAGCTGCTGTGAAATGTAAACTAGTTAGGGAAAACGTAATACTTAAGTGGTTATAATTAAATTAACTACACATGAATTTCAAAGAGGAATAAAGATAAGTTTTCAGTGCCAATCGCTTAAAGTTTAACGCGTGTTTATAGTTTTTTTTTTTTTTTAGTATGGAGCATTTTTATGAAAAAAATAAGGTGAAGTTTCGTGATGGTAACTGCTTACTATTTCTTAAATTCCTACATTTACACTAAAAAGAATAAAAAAAATTTTTTTTTGAAAAAAAAAAAAAAAAGAACCGACTTCAAAATTGCTCTAAAAAGTGAAAAATAATTTTATTCTTTAAACACCATCGATAATGCTTTTAAACATAATTTTTGAAGTTGGCGCAAAAACGATAGATAAAATCATTCACAGCCATAACTTAACTACAACTATAAATTTAAACAGACCCAGTTTCTTCACTATCACATACATTATGCATTGATGACAGCATATTTGAATAAGATATGTTTGTTTCGTTCGTAACTTTGGATGCTTTTCTGAAAAAGACGAAGCATGGTTACACTGGATTTTACGTTTTGTTTTTGCGCCAACTTCAAAAATTATGTTTAAAAGTATTATCGATGGTGTTTAAAGAATAAAATTATTTTTCACTTTTTAGAGCAATTTTGAAGTCGGTTCTATTTTTTTTCAAATTTTTTTTCCCTTTAACAGTTATGACGATTTCTTGCAACCTCTAAGAATTATCTTAGACTCATGTGTTGTACTCGCAGAGACTGTTTTACTCTGAAATCAAATTTTTCAGATACAAAAAAGTCCCCCCCCCCCCTCCTTTTTTTTTGCTTAAATTTATTTATTTCTTTTAATCGACATCCTGTGCTTTATTTCCGCTCTGGAATTTTCTTCAAGAAAAATGAAAGTTTGAAGGTTGCGAAAATACTATTTTTTTTTTAAAAATAATGAAGGAAATTGGCAAACGTTGCATTTTATCTCAATGCAAGAAACGCGCTTTTAAACGAAGTGCTTTTCCGCGATATTGTTTTGCTCATTAAGTAAAATGAATGCATTACATGAATAAAATGCATATCCCCCTCCCACCTCCACCGCCGCAAATGAAGCTCACAAATTTCAAGAAACTACCGAGAACAGCTAATTCAAGGCTACAATAGAACCCCACAGCCCCAAATTGCCACCCTTGAAATAACTACTCGCAGCCTCTTCTTTATAATTTGTGCTTCGCTTAAATTTTTATTTTTTTTATCATGCACTAGAAAACGAAGGGAGAAATAGAAAAATTAAACGCTTCGTCATGAAAAGGGTTAAATGTAGAAAAAAATGGTTAAAAAAAACACCCACACATCCACCAGTCGAGTTTACCCTTGTTGCACGCATAGCCTTATAAAAAACTATACGTTCGGAAACCGAACAATTTGGGTGCCCCTCCAAGAAACATGTTGAGAGTAGTTCGTGTACTTCTCTCCCCCCCCCCCCCCCCGTTTAGTTGAAATTCCGACTAATTTCATACTATTTACGCATGAATATGCATTCTGAAGAATAATAATGGTTCCTTCCCTTTTTTTCGTTAGAAATGAAGGGATAAATAATTTGGATCATTACGATAAACACAACTTATAGAATCAAAAGAAAATCTCGGATTTAAAAAAAAAAAATCCCTTTTCTCCATAACGAACTTCACAATCATTTCACAGAGCGCCTTTTTTCTTTTTCATTCCAAATTAAAAAAAAAAGAAAAGAAAGTGCTATTGTTTGCCCCTCTGTTCGTCGAAAAACTCATCCCTGCACGAAGAAAAGAAGAAAATGGTTTCGGGGAGTTTTGTTTTAGCTGCCCCGCCAAACTGTGAGCCTTTGCAGACAGGTAATAAGCGCTTGCGGGAAGCGAGACACGACAAAATTTTCAGATAACTGAAAAGTAGGTCAAAAAGGGGGAAAAAGGGGGCTTAGAGAAGGCGAAGGGGAAGTGGCGTTGTGTTATTAGCGGAAAAGCAAACAACAAATCCAAAAAAGCTCGGAGTTTCAAAACATAGTGAAGTTCGTATTTCGGTGGAAAAAAAAATGTTGGTCACGGCGTTGGGGCAAGATAGGATACCCTAGTTTTGTCTTAAAATATGATTCACGACAAATTAGGGATGAGAATGTAATCAATTTTCGTTTTCTTCTCGCAGAAACATGTTTTTGTTTCTCTTACTTTCACTTTCAACTTCAGAAAAGTTAACTCGAAAAGCATGTTTTAAACTAAATTAAAATACAGTCGAATTCGGTTATAGCGATGGCGCGTTATTTTCTCGTTTTACCGAGTACTCGTAAAAAACGAATTCACTCAAAGCTCCTAAGAGCTAGGACATGCATGATTTGTTTTTCTAATTTCAGTATAGTACCAAAAGAGTTCGGCTATCTTGCTTTGAACTGACTTATTGCTTTTCTTGTGTTATTGTGTCCGAGGAGTGCTCATCGCCCGAAAACCATTGTCATTTGCACCCCTGATTTTGAAAATGATTTCTATAGATCAAAAGCTATAGTAGTGTATGTGGAGGTTTCTTTCTTTTGTAGTTTTTCCCATTTGTCGTTTATCTTCGTCGCTTTCAATCTTTTTTTTCGTCAGAATTAGCTTGAATTTGAGTTACAATATCCTCGGAAGCTTGTTTAAATCCTTTATTGTATTTATTAAACATAAAACAATTCTTCAAAATAAATAAATAAATAAATAAATAAATAAATAAAATAAAAAATAAATAAATAAAAATAAATAAATAAATAAAATAAAAAGTATTCATTGATAAAAATATTAGTAATTAAGCAATTCATTTATTTTAATCCCTGTACATATGTTTTCTGTATCATATGCTATTCTCTACCACAGAAACAACGTTGAGTATTGATACTATCGGAAAAGATCATCAACTGATACAGTACACAAATCAAAAATAACTATCCTTGAGTTACAATATCCTTGTTCACAGGGTTTATGATTTATCACTAACTTTCAATTGACTTCGGAATGCTTGGATTTTTTTCAAAATAGGATCAACTGAGCTGAAAGTCCAAAGAAATTTTATGAATCAAAAAATATTGCTCACTTTAAGCGGGATTTGCTCGTTGAAAACGAGTTATGCTCCTAGCTCCTATAGACTTAACATTGTACCAACCAAATCTTTAAGATTTCCTTGCTAAATGCGGGTTCTCGTTAAATCAGGGTTCCTTATAAGCGAGCTCGACTGTAATATAGTAATCAGAGAATTTAAAAAACACTTAATCTGTCTTTTCGATTTACATATCGCTCCTCTGCAACAGAAGTGCCGCAACTCATGGGAAAAAAAGAGCATTGGAGAAAGTTAAAGCTTTACGCAATACTACCACAACACAAGGAAAACAAGTGACGGATTTACAATGTTGCAATTGCGAGGAGCTCCCACGACTTAGTGTCCCGAGGAAGACTAAAAAACAGAACACTATTGAAATTCTGTCATTAGTTATTTTTTTAAACATTCATTTTTAGCTAACTTTCCCAGTAAAAGTCAGACAAAGAAGAAAAAGCATGTAAGAAGGCTTAATGCATCTTTGAAATATCGCGAAAAAAAAAAAAGAGTCAATAAATAAAATAATTAAATAAACATCGAATAATTAAAAATTAGAAAGTAGGATATGGAGATGGGAGTAATGTCTGTCTGTCTGTTCCCCTTTTGAGTGAATAGTCTGACTCGAACAATTTTTTTTTGTTCGAAAGATCTCGGAACAGGCACCTCATTCCCCGTATTTCTTTATTTGATTTGAACATTTTTTCGTTCAATATTGAACAGTTCAAAAAAACTTAACATTAGCGCTTGTGGAGAAATTCAAGGCATAAATCCTCATCTGATATGCGAATTTGCTTCAAACAAACTGTGTAGGATAAAAGTTTTTAAAGAACACATGTATAGAAATTGTCTTTTTGATTTGAGCAATTTTCCTTTCAATTTTGAACAGTTCAAGTCCCTTAACATTAGCGCAGACGGCGAAACTATCCAGAATTTATAGGCAGATTTACTTTAAACAAATTTTGTTAGAAATAGTTCTTGATGACCCGGGACTTTTAGGGCAGCCGACTCCGAATCTGGTTCCTGTACCCGAAAATTAGTCGGACTCCGACTCCACGACTCCGACTACGTATTTTTGGCAAAAATTTAGACACGGAGGGGAAATGACTGACTCCGAGTCTTGGAAATTTAAAGTCTTCGATTCCGACTTCCTTTTTTTTTTTAGGAACAGGGGAAATGCAAACAATTTTTTTTACTTGTTACTTTTTTTTACTGTTTTAGCTTGTTATTTTTCTTTTTCTTTTTTCTTTTTAAAAGCGATTAAAGATTTTTTTTATGGAAAAAAATGCATTAGCTGCTTTGTTTGAAAGGTGCTATTACTTTATTTTTTATTTTATTTATTTTTTACGTATCTAGTTTTTTTCAGATAAACGAGGCATATTTTATTTCTAGAAATAAGATTGAAATATTAAATATGTTTGGAATAAGTTGCGATTTTAGTTAATTTTGAGAATATTAATTAGGTACTAGAAAGTTGACATTGGTATACGGGAAAGTAGGCTCGTTTAGTTCTGGATGGAACTTCTTGTTGCAATAAAAAATGCAAATTAGTATCTGAAACTCAAAAGAATTCGTAAATGTATAGTAAAATTGTAGAAACTGTAGTACATCCGGAGCCATAGCTTATTTTTTAGGAGCGGAGGAGATCTTCAAATCAAAGCTCTTCTTTTTACATTGCAAATCCCAATATCTCCTGCAAACTAGTGCCAAATATTTCGGGGGGGGGGGTGCACTTCCCCCCAATATTTGGTTTAATATTGCAAATGTAATGTAAACTGGTTTCAAAACGGAGTGAGAGTCCACTAAATATTTTTTCCGACTACACCACTGCCTGCAACTTTCTTAGTACCATATGTTGCTGACAAAAATTCTTTAGAAAAACTAAGACATAGTAAAACTTAATTAAATGTCAACTAAGCTGTACTATTCAATTTTCTGAGAGAAAAATTACATCTAGGCGTTGAATCCCTATTCTCCACCAGTAAAACATTTACTTCAAGAAGGAGACTTTCTTATACATATGAAAATATGGAAAAGCATTTAATACTCCAATGCATTTAATGCTCTTATTCTAGTTTCTTGTAATTTACTAAAAGGTACATTTAAATCATTCAAAAAAGAAAAAGTGCAGGGATTAATAAACAGTTTTCTTTCTTCTTTAGTGTTTAGTTATTTTAAGATTGCATTTGTTTCAAACTTTACTGAACATTGAACCTTAAAATTATCTTAAAGTCGCTGCTTATAATTTTAAGGTCATTTTTAGATGTATTTTTAGGTCTTAAAAATCCGAGCTTTAGTTATAATGAATGTTACTGTTAATCAGTGATTTTGATAAAGAAGTACATATCATTTGCAGGAAGGTTTACAAACTTCTTTTTTATACAAAATGTAAATGGAAAGTATTGGGTCTAAAATCATTGTTAGAGTCCTTCCCAATAAATAGAAAAAAGTACATAAGTATGTTTTTTACTGCAATTTAGTCTGGTTAGTATGATTGTGCCATAGAGAGATGGCCGATGAACTGGAAGCTACTTCAATTTGTAATAAGTAAGAATAGCAAGAGCTCGCAAGCAGTCAAATCTCAATTCTCTCGATTTCTCTCGAGCAGATTGAAGTGTTCTGCCTCCGCTTCATGTTCATACTCGCCATCTCTCCACGGCTCAACTATACATATGTTTTCAAATCATAGTAAATGTATATATTTATTCCTTATTATCAGGGGCGCTGTAAGGAAGGTTTGGGATTCAACCACACCCCCGAAGCTCTTAGTTTTAACTCCAGCTCTTGGGGCCCCTTACTAAGCCCCCAATTAACCTAAGGTGAGGTTGTAACGAAAATAAGTTTTAAATAAAACTTTTAAAACTTCAATTCTTAATGCAACGTATCACATAAATCATTTCAAAGTTATGATTTTTGCAAATTTTATTGTATTAAGGTTGAAGAATAAATTTTAGTGGAAAACAATATGTACTTTTTTTTATGAACAACGAAAGACTACAAAACATTTTGGGAAATAATTATAATACATTTTCAAAAAGTCTCGCCAAACTGATCAAAACAAAACGATCTCTTGATGTAAAGGAAAAAACAACATAAATAAAACACAAATTGTCAAGAAAATACAGCCAGTAGCGTACCTAGTGGTTTGCAGGAGCGACTCTCGCCAGGGGCGCAACAGTCTGGTATCGGCATTTCGACCAATTTCAAAAAGGAAAAAAAGTTTTTGAAAAAAAAAAGTTATTTAAAAAAAATGTGTGTATTGCATTTTTAAAAAATTGATTAAGGGGAAGAAAAAAACCTCTGGATGTACTAGAAAAAATCGACGAGTTTTCCCTGGAAGAATTTCAATCAATTAAAATTTTCTGCTCAAGGACATTTTTTGGGAGGCCTCTCGTGACCTCCCATCGGAGCGGCCCTGTGGGGAATGGTACAATTTCAAAAGTTCGCCAGGGCGTTACACCCCGCAGTAGACCACTGAATACAGCATGCAGCTATTTCAAGGCTACAATGGGGTGTCTTTATCAGCACAAAAATGCTCAATACATACAAAAAAAAAAAAAAAAAAAAAAAAAAAAAGTCGTGAGAGAACCTAGGTTCTTACTACAGGAAAGTCGTGAGATTCTCTCACAACTCTTTGCTATGTGTTGAACATTTATGTACTGAATGAAGAGACTCTATTGTAGCCTTGAAATAGCTATATGTTATGTTTTATTTAAAGTAAGAATTAGTAACCATTTTACTCTCGTTCAGTGGTATTTTCTTGACAGTTTGTTTTATTTACACTGTTTTCCCCTTTGAATCAGGGGTTCTCGAAGTGGGTGCCGTGGCACCCTGGGGTGCAGTAGGAAGAGGTGAGTGGTGCCGCGATGTATATATGTTGGATGGGTTTGCCAAATAAGGTCATACAGACCAATAAGGCTATCCCCCCTTTTTTTCTTTGATGTAGCATAGTACAAGTTCGTTAGATTGTGACTTCATGGTCATCAGAAAGCCAAACTGATGATAAAGCATTATCAACAAGCAATTTTTGATAAATTTGCATAGAAGAGTGATGTAAACACTTCCTGATCTTATTTTGCTGCAAGTTTTGCTTCTACATTTTTTCACTGTAGTTTACTAGTATAAAAAAAAGTTAATTATTATTTTTGTAAGCCTAATTTATGCAGTTGACGATTTCACAAAGATAAATCTCGCTGTGTACCGTGCTTTTTTTCTGTTATTTGATAACATAGAAATAGCTTTTGAACCTGAGAGTAACCTTATTTGGCACACTTATGCGCTTCTCTCTCTCTCTCAAAAAAAAAAAAAAAAAAAAAAAAAGAGAGAGAGAGAGAGAGAGAGAGAGAGAGAGAGAGAGAGAGAGAGAGAGAGAGAGAGAGAGAGAGAGAGAGAGAGAGAGAGAGAGAGAGAGAGAGAGAGAGAGAGAGAGAGAGAGAGATGGACTAGGGTGCAATGAGAAAATTCTAATTTTTCAAAGGATGCAAAGGATGCCACGAGTCGGAAAAGTTTGAGAACTCTTGCTTCGAATAATATTTTAGCTCAAAACTTATGACAAGTTTTCACGTAAAAAGATTATTTACTCTTCAAACTTTGCCAAAATCAATATTGTTGAAAGTTAAAATTTGATGAATTTTCAAACCCAGCAATCCATTAAATAAGACAAAACGAAACATTAAAATTTGAAAAAAAATTCGCAAAGTGAATAAACTAAGTCATTAAACATATCACTTGGATGTATCAGAAGATCTAAGTATCTGTTGAAACTTTTTTATTCTTGACTAGAAAATCGCCCGTCAAGATATGATGGGTGAAAATTGCTTCTACATTTGAACGAAGCAATTGCCCGTTTGGTGATATTTTGATGGTTGAAATTTTAACCCTCACTCTAGTGGATAGTGATCATTGTTGACCAATTTTCCCTTTCTTCATTCCCCTGAACGGCCATAGTCTCACCAACAAAACAGTTAAGTTACCGGATCCAGTTCAGCCTTATCACAATAAAGTCTTTCCCTGCATTTTAAACATTACCAAAAAATATTGTCAAATCATGCCGTAGTGAAAGTTTCATTGTTGATGACGTCAGGAGCGTTACTCGATCATTGGGTATTATATATATGAGGATGTATTTTTGATCCCACCCTCTCTGTTATATCCTTCTTAAATTTTCGTGACAACGAGAGCCGTTGCTTTATTGTTGAAATTCATTTTCAACGATTTAAAAAAAAAAAAGAAAAAGAAATGGCAGCGTCAGCAACAAACTCACCAACGGAATGAGAGCGGCTTCATAAGAATTTGCAGAAAAGAGGGGCGAGAGATGAAGGCCTTTTCATGTGCCCTGCCGTAGTTGGTAAATTTAGGACCGTCCTTAACAATGATGGTGCCTGGATTGAATGTTTTCTGAATGTTTGACAAATTCCACCCTCCAGATATGAATATCATAACTTGAACAGCATGGGACTATTTTTGAATATTGGTAAATGCCTTGTTGAGCATGCAATATAAATATTATAGTCATCAATTGATGAAATGAAAGAAATTAGTCTATGATTAATATTTGTGTCAATTTTTAAAACTCATTTTTTTAAATAAAGGAATGAGTAGAAAATACTATAACCTCACGACCTTGGGCTCTATCATCTCTTCATGTCAGTAGCTGACGGCTTTCTTTGATATAAGATAAAAATTAATTTTTGATATTACT
The DNA here is from genome assembly GCF_026930045.1 of Uloborus diversus. Lineage (NCBI taxonomy): Eukaryota > Metazoa > Arthropoda > Arachnida > Araneae > Uloboridae > Uloborus > Uloborus diversus. Next base: position 72,878,252 of record NC_072736.1, on the reverse strand, counting down.
TTTCTGTCGCTTCAGCATTACTTAGTTTCACAATTTGAGATGCATTGAAAAAGTGCAATATTAGTAATTTCTTCGAACAGAAGTAATTTCTAAATTTAATTAAAACTTCTCTAGTGCTGCCATCTGTCGTAAAGTATTAATACGTTAATGCGTAAAAGGCATAATAGCTTATAAGTAATAATAAGTAATACTATATGGTAATAATTCATAAAAATCCGTATGCTTCATCCAAGTAGCGTTGCCTACCCCCCCCCCTTCCTTCCAACACCAGACTCTTATCCTGCTGTCAGAAAACATGGCATAAAATGCGTTTTTAAAGCATCAATTTCCAAAATTTTCTGGTAGAGGGCCATCCATACTCTTTCCTAACGCTACCAACAAATGCAGCTTAAAATTGTGTCTTTAAGATTTGGATTTTAAAATTTTTCTGAAGAAGACCCCTAGATCCCCTTTCACCAATTTTTCCCGAAGATAACCTAAAATCGCGCTTGTAAAACTTCATTTTCGAAACATTTCCTCCAGAGGGGACCTGATACCCCCACTTAACATCACCAGAGTTAGCCTAAAACCTCGTTTTCAGACATTTTCTCTAGTAAGCCCCAAATCCTTCGCTTCAAAGGTAGCTTAAAATTGACTTCAGCTTTGAAAACAATTTCTCCAGGGAGCCATGAACCTTTCGCCACTTCTTTTTTTCTTATCGTCACCAGAAGCTTCCATGTCGAAAAATTTCCGACGAAAACTTCAATTTGGAGAAATTTTCCAGAAGAGCCCCCGACCTCTAACGCTTGATATAACCTGAAATTGACATCCAATGTGAAAAAAATAATAATAAAAATAAATAAATAAATAAATCGGGAAGGAATAAAACTTAACAATTTCTTTCTCCTAACGAAGGGCCTGAAATAGCATTTTTTGTCTTCATTTTCCAAAATTTTCCAGGAACCAGACTTGACTCCCTTTCTGACCCTTTGGCTTTCTCTTCCCTTTAACACTACCAAAGATTGGCAAAACAGTGGCTTTAAGAATTCAGTTTCGAAACATTTTGCGGGGAGTTTCCCCTATCCACCAACTTCCTGTCCTTCTTTCTCCGACACCATCAAAACCACCCTAAAATTGCATTTTTTGAACTTGCAACTTTTGGTATCTTTCTTTCAAAGCAATAAATGGCGTATCGTCGCATCAGAGCAACAGTAAGTTTACTGAAGGGATATATAACGAATGTCTCAGGGATAAATTCACTCAAATTTTTGTAAAAATTGAAATGCAAAGTAGCAGAAAGAAAATAGTCGGGGTGAGTTGACAAGGGGGAAAATTGGCAAGTGGGTTTGAAGTCTTTACCCCACTTCCCGAAAAAATTGACCATCCGACGCTGTTTTGTATTGCTTATAAGTGAACCTCGTTCCCCATGAAACATTTCCTTTTAATGGAGTTATAATAAGATGTAAAATGATAATAAACAGTAAAAAATACATATTAAAATGAATCACTACCATTGTTTTGCAGTCTACGTTTCGCACATTTTATTCTGTGCAAATAAAATGATTACGTTTCGTAAATGATCGTTCATATCAAGCAAGAGAAAATTATTTGCGTGTAATGCAATGCAGGTTGTAGTTGAATTTTTTTTTAAATCTTGAAAGAATTTGATGATCAACTTGTGTGGTAGAGAAATAGAGTTAGTTCAAACAGGAATAAGTACATTTTTTCTGAAAACAGTAAGAAATTCGTCAATAGATGGCAGCAGTAACAAAATGAGAGCGAAGGAAGAGATCATGTTGGGGAAAGAAAAATATGTTAAAAGAAATGATTTCAAAAATCCAGAAATAGATGGAGTTAGCCACATTTTGATTCAATCAAATCAGTAGCCTATGTAAGTATGGGGGGGGGGGGATACGTACCCCTCCCAAAAGGTTTTAAAAATGCTTTCCCCCGATAATTATTTTCATTCATTTGTTTTGATTTCAACCTTAAATAATAGTTTTTGAAGACTGATGACAAAAGAACTGATATGCATCGATCTTCTTAAGACGCTAGTCTAATAAGTCTAAGGCTGGGCTTACAGTTTGAGAGGGGGGAAGAAGGTGTTTCCTAAACACTCTCAGACTTTCGCGCGGAAAAAAAAGAAGTAAATGCGCAAAAAATACAGGGGGATGCCCCCTCCCCCCAAGATCAAAGGCGTGCACCTCTAAATATCGCAAAGACCCCCAAAAAGCAAGAGCCCCCGCCCATAGTGAAAAATACCCCTCAACCCAATATGCAAAATTATGGGGGGGGGGGGGGGGCTCAGAAATTTTGATTATAGTTTAGCAGGATATTTTCCCCTTGGAGGCAGATTTCAGGACATATTAGAGTCATTAAAATTTGACATTCTTAATTATTTATTCATTAATGGCTGGAGAAGAAATATTTTTTTATTTTTACAAAGAAAAAAGTACTAAAAGCAAGGAAGTTTTAATTTCCAAAGGGGGCTCGAGCCCCCCTTTACCCCTCTATATGGGCGCCCTTGTCCTCAACCTCCCCCCATTGGCGAAGTCCCCCTAAGTGTTCACCCCTGAAAAATAACTACAAGGGTATGAATTAAAATGTTTAAAAATATCTTACTAATATTATATGTGCGAAAGTTTGTCTGTATGGATGTATGGATGTATGGATGGATGTTTGTTACTCTTTCACGCAAAAACTACTGAACGGATTTTGATGAAACTTTACAATAATATAGCTTATGCATCAGAATAACACATAGGGTAGTTTTCGTCCCGTTATGGGGGGCAAAACCCCCTTAGGGGGGCAATAAAACACAATTTTGTATAAATTCTCTAATATTGGGATGAAAAAATACTTGCACATATTTACATTATATGTCCATCGAAAGCTCTGATTTTTCTGCTGAAGATGGCACCTGTTCGAAATTTCTAAGTAGAATAAAAAACGAGTTATGAGCTTTTTAGATCCATGTTCGAAGGCTTTCCTCAACTCAATACAGTATTTAGTGTATCATCTCAACTCCCTGTCGATAGCGACAATTGTTGTATTGTTGACTTTCTTTGCTTTTCGTGATTGTTCAAGGCTTTTCTCAAGTCAAATCTTGAAGTAAGATTTTTGCACAAGATTGGCAAATAATACATGATTTGGCTGATGATTTTCCATTTAAACGGAACTTTAATGTAATTAATGGTTTTTATTATTATTTATGCTGATTGAACACTTACTCATTATCCAAACAACCAGCAGATCGCCAAAATTTTTGCAGAAAGATTTCCGTAGCTGATGCATTTGGCAGTTTTTTCAACGTTGCTGTTTTTGAAGCCGAAGACTACGTCATAATGTTTCTCAGCTTTCACCATGTAAACAAAATATCGCCAATCAAAGAATTTTCAAAAGACTTTTTTTACTGTGTTAAATAATCCAGCAACTAAATTAGGCAAATCCATAAGCAGCACAAAAACTTTCATTAATTTTCCTTTTTGCACAATTTCAAACAATCACCAAATTGTATTACTTATTTTGGTAACATTTCGGATGAAACTGTTTAGCGCCATTTTATGGTGACCAAAAATATCTCAGCATCTGGCGACGATATCTCTGTAACGAAAATTAATATCATATCGTTTTACAAAGTAAGGAAAGAATGGGGGAGCATCATCGAAGGTAACCCGAAACGACTTTCGCAAATTCGGTAAAATCGCACCAAGAGCCACAATGATTGAAATTTCCCGAAATAACTAAAGTAAGTATAAGGGGATTACGAGCGCAGCTACTTTTTTTTAATCACTTCGTACTTCATTAGCCATATAGAGAAGGTTTTAGACTCCATGTTAAAAAAAAAGTATCAACAAATTAATCTTTTTAAATATGAGAAGATTAATTTCATGTTTTTTAAATTTGTATATGCTTAAATATAGTGCATTCGTTTCTAAATCAATACTACTTTGTTCTTTATACTTATTGCTATTTTAGTTTTATGGGTAAGGAAGAAACTCGATTTTTAATCACGTCAAAAAGATGTGTTTTAAATTCTTTCACTCAAAACAGAAAACAAAAGCAAGTAACGATTTTTTCTAATAATTATTACTGACCCAGGCAACGCCGGGTATTTTTGCTAGTATAACATACGTCTTTATTAGAAGTGAATTGGTACATGATTGTCTGCACTTCAAAGTAAATTAATTGAAAAGGCATTTAAAGTTAATACAGTGAACGCCGGTTAATTGAATCAGTGGTTAATGGAATCAGCCGCTTTAATGAATCAAATCGACAAAAACAGAACAGAATCCAGCTTTATTGAACTTGCCGCTTTATTGAACTTGCCGCTTTATTGAACTTGCCGCTTTATTGAATCAGCCGCTTTAATGAATCAAAACTGCTTAGAACAAACGTGATTCATATAAGCGGCGGCCACTGTAACAGAAACAACTTCTGATTACTTTGTGATTGAAGGATTTTCGAGAGAAAGCCACTTTTTACTCTCAGATGCCTCCTTCAAAAAAGATTTCTGGATCCGCCCTCTATTTCAATCTTGATCCAATATGTTTTAAGGTTTGCTGTTTTTCTGATGGTCAGTTTTTCTGATGGTTGCTTTATTCCAGACTTGAAAATGCTCCTTGGCATTTTTTTCAGTTCAATTGCGTAAATTAGCAACACAAAAATTAAAAAATTACTAATATGAAAAATTACGAATCAATCGATACCTGGTTCGATGGTCTCTTGTGTTCTTAAGGAGTTAGGCTGACCCTATATGTACATACATGTATGCATACATACATATGTACAAGTGCATAATATCAGTTTCTATATAATAGATTAATCAAAGCTGGGAAGACATTGTAATTGCATAGATATAGTTTTCAATCTATATAAAGTACTAACATTTAAATTACTACGGCAAATCAAAAAGTCTTTTCGCCTATTTTTTTTTTTTAAGCCAAAAATAGGCTGTGAATTCAAAGCAAACATATACATTCCCATCAGTGACAGTTCCTTGAATCGTATCAGCTGTATTTGCTTTTTGCTCGGAAGAGCGGAGCTGCTATCAGTCATTTAAGATGACGGTTGTTCTTCATACGTCCACAACCTATGAGCAGCGAAGTGTTATTCGTTTTGTATGGAGCAACGGGCAAAAGTCCGTAGCAATTCACAGGGGCACCTACAGTCCAGACTTTGCCCTCGTGATTTTCACGTTTTCGCTCCACTGAAGATGTTTTTGGCAGGACAGAGATTCACATGGGACGAAGAAGCCAAGAACGCGGTCTGACGGTGGTTCCACAGGCAGCCGGAAGAATTTACGACAGGGGATAGCTAATTTAGTGCTCCGATGGGACAAATGTCTGAACCGGTGCGCTGACTATGTGGAGAAATAATGCAAGGAAAGTTGTACACTACGCATATTTGTAAATACCTATATGTACCTGTTTTTGGCGAATAAAAAATTGGCGCAAAGACTTTTTGATTTGCCCTCATTTTAACTATTACCTGTCAGGATAATTTGATAAAATTGAATTCCTCCTGTTGTCAATGCTTACAGATAAATAACGCCACATATAATATTAAACAGATGTTAACAGATAACAGATAAACTATTTTTGGGGAACCGCATAAAGGAATTATTAAAATAAATAGACAGCAGCGAAATGAGGCGTACTTTTGTTAAAATTAAGCGGGAAAATATTCCATTCATCACGAATGGGCGATAAAAAATTTAGCCGTTTCTTCACGCAGTTAGATGGTATTGGCGAAATCAGGTATCTCATTCATAAACAGGAACTAAACAGTGAACAGAAGATGTCATTCATTGCCAATTCGCAATAAAAAATTTATCCCATTTTTTTCGCTCCCCCTACATAAGATAACTAACTATACAATAAAGATAACAGAAAAATGAGAAGTAACTGTTGTTAAAAAAACCGAAGCAAAAATAGCAGCAGTTGCCAATAGACGCTGACAACTTCTTTTTACAAGCATATCCGACAGCTCGGTTATGACATCCAGGGACTGTAATTTCGTCCTTGTTATGGATTCATCAGTTTGGAATAGTCAATATCCAAGCTCGAGTTCGATGTCTTCTCACTGAAGATGAGATTACCTTCGAACTGGTAGCTAAAATTAATTTAGCACAGCAGCGAGAGCTGAAAAGCTTGTAAAATGAAAGGTAAAAACTTCAGGTAGTTTAAGGTCTGTGGTGCTCAGCTTGCTATTTTGAGACTGTTATGAACGCCTCCTCCTCAGCAGGTAAATTCTAGCTGCTCAAGTTATTATGCTTATTACAGTCACGATTTACTTAAACTAAAACTTTCTACTTTTATTCTGTTCTCATGCGATTCAAAACAACCTTTTTTAAATAAAGTAACTTAAATGAATGTTATTTTTAAATGGGAACTCTAAAACATTTGCATTAAATTAACTGCCTTCATCTAAATTCGAGGTTTTATCAATTCATTTATTTTTTTTCAGTTATACTCGTATGTCCAGTGAGTACTGCACCGATCATATCAGAAGCTTATAATTAATTTTACGGAATTAAATTATTTCATTTCTGTAGTATACTACGAAGTAACGAATTTAGATAGTGCAATTTTTTTAAAGTGCAAAATCTTTCGTTTGAATGTTGTGGAAAATCTCCATAAAAATCCTCGAATATACCTGTGCGCCAGAGGGCGCTTTTCGATATGCAAATTTCCCACCTGTCGGTTCAATTTAGTTAGCTGTCTTTTTGTTAATGAATCGTGGATTCGTGGCATTCGATAGCTTTGTTTTTGTTGATGTTGGTCACCTCGTGGCAGTTCGAATAGCAAGGGCAATTTGGGAGCCCTTTAGTGTGTAGAATCCAAATAAAGTGAATTTTTGTTTTTAGATAGTTGCCTTAGCGTTTTCTTTAAATGGTGTTTTCAATGACCGAAATGTCACAAGTGGGTACAGTTTTGTTTATTTTATTTCCGAGTCCAAACCACAAGTAATGTTTCAAATCACATTCCAATGCGGTTTAGAACATGATATAAATAAAATGAATGGGTTTGACACTTTCTTCAAAAAATCTGAAAGAGTAAAGATCCCTCAAGTTCTAGATCTATGAACTTAATCTCAGCTAGTATGCTTCCTCAAATGGCTCTGTATAATTTTTTTTTTTTTGATGCTGGTGTAACTGTACGTAAAAATAGATGTATCGAATCCAGAAAAGTTACCGCATGAATTAGAGTATTTTATGCTATTCAAATACTACTAATGAGCAATGTGCACCCTCCAAAAATGTACTCTTCAATTTTATTTCAAATATTTCATCTTTGGTTATTAATTCTGATTTTCCTGCGCCAGTGCATTGTAAAAGCTACCGAAGTTAAAAACCAGCCCGCAGAAATTGAAAACTACAGTGAAGTAAGATAAATACCTTTGTGCTGAACAGTAAAATAAGACAAAACAGCTGTAATTTGCAAATTTGTGCTTCTTCTAACGTTGTTCTGTCTTACTTTACAGTCAAGTAGTTTGGAACCAGGCCCGTCAGTCAGGTGATGAGGGGGGGGGGGCGTCATAATCATACCAGGAAACCAAGCAGCGTTTTTAAATCCATTTCAAGTAGATTTTTTTTTTTTTAGGAAAAAGTATTAAATAAAACAAAAGGGACCAAAAAAAAAAAAAAAAAAAAAAAAAAAACATTTTCCCTATACGGAAAATATTTGAAATAATGCAATAGATGGCAGCAGTAGCGAAAAACAAGTAGAGCGGCTCCTTGAGACCATTAACAGTCGATTGCATTGACGTTGACCTGGTAGTTTTGTCGAAGTACCATTAATGGACAAATTTTATCAGAAAAAAGTTTAACTTCTGATGCAAAAAATATTTAAATCTTTTACGAAACTTTAAATTTTTTGAAATCACTACAGACGCCACAATTTTTAATATGAAAACTAAAAAAAAAAAAAGTTTAGTGTCGAAAGCTATTTTTTCTTTTGAAAAAAAAAAAAAAAAGATAGAGAGAGATAACTCACAAGCTTTTTGAATTTCAAAACAACTCTGAATCAGAACCGGATCTACGTACCAGCAGACTCCGCAGTGCAGAGACCCATACCACTGAGGGACCCATGGCTCGAAAAACAAAAAAAATAAAAAAATAAAATAAAAAAAAAGGTATCAATTACATGCGTTCTTAGTGTTTTTTTTTTACAAAATTGATGTCAAAGACGGACACAAGGGCGGGGCGATGGGGATGACCGCCCTTGGAGGGATTCTGTAAGCGGCAATGTTTCGAAATTCAAGTCCTAAGCAGACGAGACATTCTCCCGCAATTTTTCCAAAATTGAAGTCCTAAAAACGTAAGTTTTAGGATACTTTCGGTGGCTAAAACGGAAGGAAATAGGTTCGGGGACCTCACTCAACTCCCTCTTACTTGGATACATCTCTGCATTTTATTTTCTAGATAAAAATTCTGTTTGAGCCTCCCTCCTACCATGCATATTTAAATTCGGTAAGAGGTAAGTGATAAAAATCAATCACCCCCTCTTTGAAAGAGGTAAAACGTCTATGAAATGACAGTAGGGGAAAAAAACAGATAAACAATTTGCTGCTTGTCTGCGCTGCAATTTTTCAATGAAAAAATAGAACAAAAACTATTTAAGAAACAAATTTAGGGAAAAAAAAATAGAATGAAGCTTAGAAAGAATAATTAGTTAGAATGTTAAGAAGAACTAAAATACGAAACAGGAGTACATTGTTATAATCTTTCCCTGATAACTATTTAAATTACAAAGAGAGAGAAAGAAAGGAAAAAAAGGGGGGGGGGAGAAAACTATTTCTTTTAATTATGTAGATAAGAAAGAAATAAAATGATAGCTTAAAAAACTTTAAGCACGCGCTTTTGCAGTAAAAAAAGTTCTTTGAATGTAAAGTATAGTCAGCGGATGTCTCATAACTAAGTATAACTTAATTTTTTGAATGAGCGTAAAAAAATACGAGTAAAATATATGATCAAACAATAACCTTTAATGTAAAAAAAAATTAAAAAAGCGCGAGTGCTTGGCATCGCGCTTGGCATCCTTAAACTTATACTCGGTAACTAGTCATTGATGCAGAATGTTTTGCAAAAATGTAAATAGAGAGCATTCATGCCTGTTTTTCTTTTTTTTTTTATACATTCAACTTCATTGTTTGGTCAATCATTTTCTTCCTATTGTTTTAAGTTCATTCAAAACATTTAGTTATCCTCAGTTGTGGGACTTGCTATGGCTGCTGATTAGACTTGACATCCGAAGATTTTTTAAAAATTTTTAATTTATATTGCTATAAAATCGTGTTTTGTTTTCAAGATATAAACAATGAGGTCGTTTCCAAAATTTTAAAAGTATTTTTTTTCTGAATGAGCATGCTTAAAAACATGGAATCTGACCATTTTTAAAATAATTTCTTTAAGTTTAATATTTTAAAAACATTACTTAAATCGGTGTTCTTTCTTCGTTTAACGCTTCTGCGGATGACATCACAAATGATGAAATACGATTCAGTGTTGCCATTCATGGTCCAAAATATTTAATTCGCATCATTACTCACGTGTATTGGCAACGATAGGGTTGATAGCAAGCGTAGAGCGCAATTGTAATTCGCTTCTTGATTATCATAACGTGGAAATGCGGTAGAAAGATGCGCCATAGTGCATCATTTGTGACGTCATAAAGACCACACCTTGTTTGAAGAATAAGACAGTTTAAAAAAATAATTAAAAAATGACTGTTGAGAAAATGAAAGTATTTTCTGAGTCCATGTTATTTTTTCTGCTTATTCTATCAATTTCAGTGACAAAAAGTACTACTTTTGACTGAAGGAAACAACTCCATTATTTTATTTATTACCTTGCAACAAAAGCGCGAGGTTCCAAGTTAAGGTACTGTCCCAAGAAAGGGTCAAGTGCACATACTTGGTACAATACCTTAACTTGGGACATTTTGACAAATTTTGTTTTATGTTCTTTCACACCTGCCAGTGTTCTACCAGTAAGAAATAAATGGTGTTACAGGGTAGATGGATGGTTGCGTTTTGAGGCTATGTGAGAAACTTCAAAGCTTCAGCCTTTTGAGTAAATTTAATAAATTTGAAAATTCTGACAAATTATAAGTGTTTATGTATGGAAATAATTTTGTTTACCGACGTCACTTGAGCAGCATGAATTTTAATTTTTGTTATACTTCTTGGATATGTGCTTCTGACTTATTTGTACAGATTTTTTTCCAGTTAGCTAATCCGGTTTAACTTATTTATTTATAAATGTGAAAAATTGCAAATACGTTCCAAACTGGGGACACTGTTCGAATTTTTGGATACAAAGACAAAAAAAAGTGTATACGTGGAGTACCGAATAAATAGATTGGATAACTGTATTAAGAAAAAAAAATATGGTTAAAAAGTTTCAAAAAACGTTGAATATTCTGATGGCAACAAATGTTTCGTACCGTTACTGGACAGAAAATTTGTCATCGGTAAAAAACCGGAATCTGTCGAAGACTTTTGCCAAAGTATTTTAAATGTTAGTTCAACGATTGAAAATGAATTTCAAAGTATAGATCAGGCGAATTTATTTCCTATGAATTGAAGGAATGAAAATAAACGTGAAAAGATGGAAAATGTGAGGAATATATTTGACTTCTATATAACTTGGATGTTCCAAACAAATTTCTTTCTTTCGATCGATTTATTGTTTCGACTTTTTAATTGTGCAAGTTTTCACTCCCAAAATTGAGGAAAAATGCTAATTTTCGCGGTTTTTAAGTTATAACACCGGTAATTAAAGCCCTTCAAGTATGAGATCTAGCTAAGAATGCTGTCAATGAGCTGCCTTTAGAAAAGAAAAGGAATTATCAAAATCCCTTCCCATAGCCCAAACGATTCTCGTAATATTCCAGTGAAGATTTTCCACGACACACGTATTCTCTTCAATTTATCATGTATTCTACAGTTTCTTTATCACGCCATTCAACAAGATTCACTATAGCTTGAAGTATAGTGCTTGAAGAGCGTGTTCTGCGTATAAGGACAGCTTTGCCCAGGAGGCATAAAAAGTGAATCGTAATCTGTCAAGACATAAAAGTTTTTTTTTTCCACATTCCGGAAGCAAAGCTAAACTTCCTTTTGGATGAACTTGAGAAGATATGTGAGAGGGATGAGAGGGATTGGGGAGGGGGGGGGGACGTGTAACAGCAATTGTTTTCCTTTTCAATTCCATTCCAGTTTTCCTCGTAACATGAAAAGACATTGAAAATTTCATCACTTCTGGCAGAGAAGTTCACTTTTTTATTCCAATTTGTCACTAGACTTTATGCACTTCCTTTAAAAATCTACTAACGTTTGGTTTTTGCTCGAATAAACAACAAAATTATAAAAATTAAAAAAACATTATTGAACAAAGATTTAAAAAATTATAAGCATCGGTTTTACTAACTAAAACTGCGGCAACATTTTCTGAATAGTTAGCTTGTCCAAAAGGATTTTTTTTTCTCTGTTTTCTAATAAATGTGTGGTACAGGACATGAACGATGACATGAAGTAAAATCAAAAATTGGGAATGAGTGAAAGGCAGATAAGAGTATAATCTTCACCGATTTGTAAACTAGAACATATTTTTTTTCGTTTACAGTAAATAATTATTACAATAATAATACAAACAATAAAATTTTTCTTCCTTCTTTAAGGAAAAAAAAAGGGGGGGGGGGAACGCTTTTTAGTATCAACTGTGTTAAACAGTACTTATTTCTTTCTTTCTCCAAAAAAGAACAGAAACTAAGACTAACGCTCTTAAATAGAAAAATGAATAACTGTACATAGCTAAATATAACTCCTAAATGCTTGAGTGCATTCAGGGGCGTACTAGGGGGGGGGGGGAGAAGGAACACCTTTGGGCCCGAGCCTGAATTGGGGCCCAATATTTTAAAAATTAGGCGTGAAATATAGAAATAAACAATATGAGGGGGGGGGGCGAAAAAGTCATTTGTGACGGGACCCAATATTTCTGTGCGCGCCCCTGAATGCATTTATCTCACTGAAATCACCGAAGAAAGTTGTTTAAGAATTCATTAATTTGACCATATTAGAGAGTGTTTTCGCCTGTAAGATAATAAATAACTTGCAGATGTTTAAACATTTAGTCAACTCGAAACTTTATTTAACTAAAAATGTTTAAAAAGTCAAGAATTGCAGTCAAGTGTATACTCGGTGTTTCTAAAAGTAATAATTTTGCATTAATTTCTATTTCTCTTTTCAGATATTTTGTTCAACTAAATATCATATAAAATGAGACCTTATAAATCTTAGTATTTTAAATGTTGTATTATAGTACAATAAATAAATAAATACAAAATTAACAATAAATAAAAAAAAACAACTATGTAGTAAAAAACATGCGCAATCGTAATGTTAAACAGATATTTTTGAGAAAATGAAATATGAAAAAAAAATCTTTTTTTTTTGAAAGAGACATAATGAAAAGGAAACATATACTCTAAATTAATTCATTTAATTTCCTTTGGGATAAGGAATTCTTAAGTTAAATGTGATTTAAATAACAATCCTTCATAGTTACCGTATCTAAGCGTTTAAAAATAAATAAAAAAATCTTTGCCAAAATAAAGAGCATTCAATTAAAAAAAAAGGCTCTTCCCCCCCTTCAAAAAAAAAAAAAAAAAGAATCAATAAGAGGCGAAGTGATTTATCGCCGGAAAAAATTAAATAATAAATAAGTGTAACGACAAAAAGATATGAAAATATTTATCGTCTGCAAAGTAACAATAATATTGATTAAAAATATACTAAACTCAAAAAGGTATTGTTTCACGCGACTCATTATCTATCAATCACAAAGACATTAGATTGAGAAACGACAAGACATGACCAATTGAAATCAATAAACACTCTTGATTACTCAGTAAAGAAAAATAAATGCGATAAAAATTGTGAGTTCAGAGTTTTCCTTTTATATAACTAAAAAAGTGAAAAAAAAAAAGAACTAATTGAATCGGTGAGTGCAAAAACTACGTAAGTCAAGAATTTCAAGTTTTTAAAGAGAGAGAAAAAACGCCACAACTCCTCTAAATTTTTAAATAATCGAGCAATTTTTTCCTCTATCACAACATGCATTTTTATTGCTGACATGCGAAAATTACGCAGCTTCTATCAAAACCGGGGTCAGAAAAATTTTAAATGTAATTTGGACTTATGCTGTTTTTGCACTAAACTGGTCATTTAACTGATTTTTAGACTTGGGGGGGAAAAAATTATCACGCATTTAAAGTTTATATTTATTCATGATTGCATCAGAAATAACAGTTGCTTTACCATTACAACACACAGGAATTCAAAAAATTATCAAGTTCTTACAATAGACCATTTTTTACCATATATCGTTATGAAAAATTACAAATCATAAGGAATCAGAAATTTAAAAAACTTAACAGTATTCAGGAATATATGCTAGTAATGACAATGGAAGGTGAAAAATTGAGTTGCGGCTACTAAATCTGTGCAAAACAACGTTCAAAAGAGAGGCCCCGTATCTTTTAAACTACTAATCTGAGTTTCGTAGTTTTTGCACGGAACACCCATCTCGCCTCTCAGAGCTTGTTTCCATGAAAAACGAATTTTCGACTTTTTGTGACTGAAGTGGTTTTTGCTCTCATCGATTCAATTATTACCGACTTTAAATCTTCGTTTGGCGAAGGGTAAATGGCTAGAAAGTTTGTTTTGCATTGTTCATATCAAGTTTGTAACCGATATTCCAGGAGCCCCAACAGTGTATTCTCAAAATAGCATCTTTTAAGGACACTCCCACCACAATTTTTCCAAAAATTAGTTTTTATTTCCAGTGTGATAATTCTTTTCAGTCATTAATATTGAATTTTCTTTGCATTTAAGTTTGTGAAGATTTTCTTTCTTAAAGACCTGAAATTGCTGTTTTTAGCAGATCGCAGTTTTATTGCTACGTACTTATTCTTCAGCCTTTTTTTCTATCGTATATTAATAGTTTTCTCATTAATTAAGATATTTAAGATCCAGTTTACTAAAAGTAATTATTTTAGTTATCGGCACATATAATCATAATTAATTTCTGGTCATTCTTACTCAAAATTATTGTCTTGAATTCGCGACTCCAATAAACTATAGGGGGCGCTGCAGCCACTGTCTAATGGCGGATGAAAAAGGTAAAACAAACAAATGCGTAACTTATAACTTGCTTTAACGCTTTGTGAATGACAGTAATTTTTCATCGTGTTTGTTGGAAGCTTTCTTTTCTATTCTTCTGATATTACATTACACCACAAACTGTCTGAAGCTTGTAATTTACCCGAAAGAAAATACGTGGAATGGAATGTTTTATCTTTTTCGGTAACATTGTTAATCACCGCAAGGTAGCGTATTGGAGCTCTGAAGTTGCGAATTAGTAGTAAAACATAAGCTAAATTTGACAGAAGATAAATAAAAAATGTAGCAGCAGAATAGATCTATTTGTTTTATTTATTTATTTTTGTTATTGTTGCTCAGACGAACCTTTCAAAAGCAATTTATCAGCTATCTATTTTTTGAATTTTAATGTTGCTCGAATTGATAAGTCAAGATATTTTAAATTTGACTGACTTATAAGAAAAATATATTTCAATATTGTTAAATACTTTTTGTTTTTGTATATTTCCTGAAAATAATTGAATTAATCTTGCATGACCATTGCTAAATAGTTTTTATCATGCCCGTAACTAAGCGAGTGGCACCGTATTTAAATCAAACCAGTGTATTCCAATCAGAGGCGGCGATTGGGACTGGAAAGGAGGGGGGGGGGGGGAGGCAAAAAAAAAAAAGACAACTAAAAGCCATAGAACTTTTAGAAGCCATTCATTAATTACTTAAGTAGGATTTTGGCAATTTCTGACTCCCACTTTCCCCCATGTAAGGGTACGTAAGATTTTTCACCCCCTCCCTCTATTCTTACGTAAGATTCCATTTCGATTTTCAAGATAATAAAATAACGAATCTTGGAATCGTTTCATCACTGGAATTGTTATTACATTCACTATTATTAAATTAAACCTTTTTGTGTAAAGAAATATTTACTGAAAAGTTGGAATTCAGACTGAATGTTTTTTCGACATTTTTGCTTTTTGTTTTGAAGCAATATTAATAAAAAATTAAGCATGCCATACACAGTGCGACTCTTTGAGTATATTTTACACTATTCATTTTGCCTTCCTTGTCTAGTGGTCAGAGTAGACTGCGACAGGAAGGTCCAGGTTCGAATCCCGGCTCGGGCATGGACGTACTTTCTCTCTCCTGTTGTTGTCGTTTCTTTGTGTGAATGTGTTGTTATGCTGTGAATGGTTGCATAAACGGGTCCTTATGGCATGTGTGTACTGTAGAAGTCGAACTTCACTCCAAATTACAGTAAAGTTGGAAAAGTGAAGCAGCACACCATAGATTGCCAGCCTTGCTGGCATACGACAACAATAACAACAAGAACAACATTATTCATTATTCGTAAAAAAATAAAAACAGTTCATCCCAATACGTTTTTTACCTTCCTGATGCAAATGGAACATAATCTCTGCCAAATCATTTGACGCGCGATTTCTAATGTAAAATATCGAATTGGAAAATATTGCATAAGAATGGGTCTGACCCCCCACCCCCAAAGTAAGGGTATGTAGAGCCGTGGCGAATTTACTGGGGGGGGGGGAGTGGCGGAGGCGACCGCCCCCTCCGTGACCGTCATTTTCTAAAACCAATAACATAGAATTGAAGGAATTAGCCCTGGTAATCGCTACTAATTTCAATCAAGTACATTCCACAAATTTTGCTTTAAATTAAGCGCAGACAGTTAATGTAGTCGAGGATGGACAGCGTTACCCACTTTGTGGGGTTTGACCCCCTCCTTTTTTTTCGAGCTTTAATAATTTTTGTATTTCTATATGTGTCTTTCAAAATTTTTCTTCCATGGACTACACTATACTGATATGATAATGCATTGCTACGACTAAGAACAGTGGTTTCCACCCCCACCCCCCCGCAAGGGGAGATTTGACACTTCAAGGGGGCGATAAGTTTGTGAGGGGCTATTAGTATTTAAAAGACAGGATAAAGGGGGTGGGCAATTTACTCCCTGCCCCCCCGACATGACGGGTTTAGGGGGGGGGGATGACGGACGAATGGCTTTTACGGTTTTCAACCGCCACCCCCTTGAATGGACTGTAAATCCGCCCCTGATGTAGAAATGTTTCCAACCCCTTCTCCCCCTCGGGATCCTTACGCAATTAATAAATGGCTCCTTAGCGGCTGCAAAAAAAAAAAAAAAAAAAAAAAAAGAAAAGAGAGAGAGAGGAAAAAAGTACAGAGAGAGAGAGAGAGAGAGAAAAGTACACAATTTTGTTAGGACTGGTTTTGAGAGCAGATGAGTGGCAACTGATGTAAATCCAGCAACTTAACTCACGTTTTTCTCAAGATTTTGTTGAATTTTATACACAACAACTTTCCCCGAAGAAACACTTAAGACATGAATTAGACTTACATTATTTACCCTGAAAAATTTTTAAACGTCACAAACACTTGGTAATTATTTCATTGAACAAGTATGGCTTGTTTTTAAGTAAAAAAAGTGATTTACTAACATCTTAACAATGAATACATGAACTAAAAGTTACTACTTGTGCTAAATAATGTTTCGTTACCAGATATACAGTAAAACCTGTCTACAACGATACTGTTGGGACCTAAAAATAATATCGTAATAGACAGGTTATCCTTATAGACAGTTTGATTATTCATGCTGATATTTTGCTGGGGCCAAAAAAAAAAAAAAATGTTATAGACAGGTTATATTGTTATAGACAGTATCGTTATACACAAGTTTCACTGTACAAGGAAAACAAATAATTATGTTTTGAAAATTTAGACATTTCTGCTTTTTTTATTATTATTATTTTTAGTTTTGATTTCAAAATAGGAAATTTTTTTTATAAATGAACTCCTGAATAGGAAAATAAAAAATATAAATGAATCATACCTTCCCCCTTGCCCTCCCCCCGAATTGCCGCCACTGATTGCAATTTATGTCAAAAAATATATAAATCGTAGTTAAAAGTAAATGAAAATTTCACAGTTATAATTTCAAACTTGTAACACCGTGGGAATTAGTTTTTTCCACGAACTAGAACGGCAGCATCACTCTTCAACAACAACCCAAATTAAAAAAAAAAAAAAAAAAAAAAAAAGAAAAGAAAAAAGGCATGCCAATTAGTCATTTACCCTACTTTGGAAATAGTCTTTCGCACTACACCACTGCTTCTCGCACTTAAGTTCCACCATCTTCGAAACACGAATGTTTACTCTACATTAAAGCGTATATCACATCTAGAAAGTGACCAGAAGGGTCGGTCATGTTTGGGGAAGTTGAATAAGAGCACTTCCGCGAGCTCTAACCTAAGAGTAAATATTTGTTTTTGTTTCGAGCCCCGCAGGTAAGAAAAATCTCGTGGTAGATTCACGCGGACGCAACTCGTGAACTATTTGTTCCAGCCGGACAAGCCGAGCTGTACACGCAAAATGGCAAAAGTGTAATTTTGCAACCCTCTTTTGAAAATTACATAATAAGACACTTGTTAACAACAAAGGATTCAAGCACGAATGCTTGCATGTTGATATCTTTTGAGGAGAAGAAGTAAATGGTTGCGAAGCTAATTGAGCATCATTTCAAATAAGTGGATTACCATGAAAATTAAGGACGTTTCAGAAGTAAAGGCTGATGAATGAGTTTTGTGTAGTTACGTTTTGTTTACTCGTTGTAATTGAATTTCAGGTACACACGAAAGCCTCTTCACTGGTAGTAAGCCGAAAGAATAGGAAGAAGGAGTCGTAAATTAGAATAAAAATACAAATTGTTTGTTCATAAAATCTAACACTTAGAGAAAGAGAGAGAGAGATTAAGAAAAGTTATTGAAAGGGAAAACTATTTAAGATTTATGCTTATTTCTTTTATTATTTTGATTGTTATCTCATTAAATTTATTTTCTCGATTGTTACAATATTAGTCAAAGGCATGTAGGTGGCGCTATCATTGTAAACTGAAAATGGCGTCGAACTCCGAGAGGCGCAGTGAGAGGGGAAGACCTCCAGAAACTTTGTTTCAAACACAGATTGCCAATCCTAATGGAGCTGTTTACAAATGATGTCACGCTTTAAGGGGGGGGGGAGGTGAGAAAATGTGCCAAGGGGGAGGGAGGGAGTAACAAGAAGTGCGACATCACTCATTTTTTTAATAAGAATAT
Organism: Uloborus diversus; assembly: GCF_026930045.1. Lineage (NCBI taxonomy): Eukaryota > Metazoa > Arthropoda > Arachnida > Araneae > Uloboridae > Uloborus > Uloborus diversus. Next base: position 72,859,980 of record NC_072736.1, on the reverse strand, counting down.
GTCAATGAAATACAGCGCGATAAGTGACAACAAAGAGTAAGGTGAAGTGTACTTTGTGACAAACGGGGGATGTGGGTTAAAAATATCGAAAAAGAGCATGACATGGGACAACGAAGAGTAAGATGAAGTGTGACACTTTGTGACAAAGGGGGGATGGGGGTCAAAAATGCTGAAAAAAAAGTGTGACATCATTTCTGTACCTCAGAGCCAGACTAACGAAGACGTAAGTTCAAAACTTTTTCCTTTATTAGTGCAATGCTATGTATGTAGAAGCCTGTTAACGTATTTTTTAAAACAAAATCCTTTTAAATTTTTTTCTCAATTGAAAGAGCGCGTCTCCCATCCTTTGCATGAAAAAAGTTTTTTCCCTGTCCTGAAAATTACGATAACGTGACTTACGTCCTTCTGGCTCTGAGGTAGGGAAATGTGGGGCAAAGTAAAATGGTTAAGATAACTAAGTTTTTTCAAAATATTCAAATCGGAAATCTGTTTTGAAAATCGCAGTACATAAAGAAAGAACATTGTATTTTGTAATAAAACTTGCGCTGAAACCGTAATTTTTATTTTTGGCAGTAAATTTGAGTCTTCAAAGAAAAGTGGAAAAATTCACTTTTTTTTTCATGGGGTAAAGTGAAAAATAAAATATTTTTCTAATGGAATATTTTCTATTCGATTATAAAACATACTTTTTATCAAAAGAATCAGTAAATAAAAGGTTGAATAAAGAAATGAAAAAAAAAAAGAAGAAACAATAAGCGAATAATTAAATGAATAAATTAATTAATATATGACGAAAAATAAATGAGCGAGTAAAATATGAATGAATAAGAAAATAAATGAATGAATGAATAAATAAGCGAATTCTTAAATGAAGGAATGTACGTGAATTAATTAATAAATGAAACCGTAAGTGATTTATATTAAATGATTGAGTGAGTAAATGAAACAAACTATTTCACTTTGCCCCGTATGTACTTGACTAATTGTACAATTTATTTAAAATACAAATAAACACAATATTAACTAATTTTTTACTGAATTAAATATTAGGAGGTCTCAATTAATATTTAAAATGTTAATAACAAAAACATTATCATTTTATAGTAACAAAAATAATTTTTGACTTACAACAAAATGTTACAATATGAGTATCAATTTTTTAAAATTGCCTGTATTACCGAATTCTTTAATCTTCGGAGATATTTTTTTCGGACTTGAATATACTACATATGGTACTATATAGTTAAAATAATACCAGATATGTGGAGTTAAAAGCAGAGTAAATATTTCACCATTTCACTTTGCCCCGTGTTCCCCTACATATTTATGGAGAGCCCCCATATGACAGTTTTGAAATTCCTTTGAGGCTCCTATGGTCGTGGGTCCCATTGCAATTTGCAACAAATCCGCGCCTTCTGCTTTGAGTTCTCCACTTTGGAAGATATTGATATCCCAAAAATAAAATGAAATTTCTTAATCAATGGTGTTTACTATTATTGTTTTTGGAAAATGATCTACAACCGCAAAAAAATAAATATGCATCAAAAGTTTTTGTTTTGCATGTTTCGTTTACAGCATTTACAAATTAAAGTATAGTAAACTCCCGTTTATTTAATTTGAGATTTATCTCGGTCTTTCCCTCTTAAAAAAATAATTAAATAAATACATAAATAAAATAAAATAAAATAGAATGATGATGGCCGATGATTTAGTGAATGTAGAAAAATGTGCACATTTCAACTTACAGGTGCAAAATCTAATTACAGTAATATATTTTCTTCCCCCCCCCCTTCTTTCGAACCTTTCAAGATCTCCGAAATCTGACTAGTTGAAACTTGATTTCTGCATCTGCATGCTGTTAACGTGGAAAAAAGCGTCCCTGCATGAAGGGACGCTAGTGTAAACAAGTGACTTACTGTGATAGGAACAGGGGACTCTCGGGTGTGATGTGATGTAAACAAGTGATCAAACCAGTTTTCTTCGAAAAAATTTCCCTCTCCTAGACGTTTTTGGCATAACCTAACTTCATGTGTATTTAGTTGATTGTTTGCTCTTTGCTGATGTCATTTGAGGAGTAATTTGTCAAAAGGGAACGCATCCACTTTTTAGAAAAAAATCATTTTATGACATTTTCTAAATATTTCAGATGACATTTATCAAATCATATACTCTCGAGAAGTTCAAACGTGGAAAATCCTATTTTATTTAAGAGTAAAGTGTGGCTTTTTGATCAAAAGGTAACAAATCCGTCCTCTGCACGTTTTATTTTGAACAAAAGGGGACATATCCTGAAAGAATATGTATTCGAAGACTCTTAGATCCAAAGGAACACATGTCCGATATCCTCAAATTGTAATCCACTACTTTTAGGTTCATGTACTTCGATAAGAGAATATGAGAAGGTGAAATATTAGGGTTTAGGTGAAATTGGAATTCTCAAAATTCAGGTTTTCATTCGAAAGGGCACATATCCAAAATTAAAAGGGCAATATCTCCCTTTTTTTACACAAACATTTCTTAGGGGCGATTCATTAATTACGTAAGGATGATTTTGGTAATTTTTGACCACCCCTCCCTTCATGTAAGGGTACGTAAGATTTTTATCCCCCCCCCATTCTTACGTAAGATTCCATTTTTTTTTCAAAATAATAAAGTAACGAATCTTAAATCACTGGAATCGTTATTAAATTCACTATTATTAAATTAAACCTCTTTGTGTAAAGAAGTATTTATTAAAAAGTTGGAATCTAGACTAAATGTATATTCGATATTTTTTTTGTATATGGTGCGATACTAATTAAAAATAAAACCATACAGAGTGCGATTCTTTTATTATATTTTACACTATTCATTCTTTGTAAAACAAATAAAAAACAGTTCCTCCTAATGCGTATTTTACCTTCCAGACGAAAATGAAATATGATCTCTGCCAAACCACATGAAAGCACGATTTCTGATATAAAACATTGACTTGGAAAACATTACATAAGAATGAGCTTGACCCCACCCCCAAGTAAGGGTATGTAGAGATTTTTCCAACCCCACCTCGGGACCCTTACGCAATTACTGAATGGCGCCTTACTCTAGGCCATGATTAGCTGTGCTTTCAGGCTCAATTCTGTGCCCAGAGAAGTTGATAAAACTATTTTGCTCTTACCCTAATTCGTTTTTCTCACCTCCTGAACATTTTTAGAAAATGGATATGTTCCCTTTTGATAAATTAGTCTTGATTTGTTTTAATTTTCATCCTAAGGTTTTAATTTATTTATTCTATTTTTGGCAACATGAAATAAAAGGAAAAATGGAGTTAGTTATTATTTTTTAATAATTTTCTTAAGTATATTTATTATTTGTTTTAAAAGTTATTTTGTGACAACAGAGTAAAATAACATCTGAGGCGCTTTATTTTTACCCGGAAGAAAGATTTTAAAAAAACGGTTTTTTTGATGCAATGAATGAGTTTCGATTGGCTTTTTACAATTAATTCTTTTTTCTTTTCCTTTTTGAGAGCGATTAAAGATTTTTGTTGCGGATAAAATATGTTAACTGCATTGCTTTAAGTGTGCTGCTACTTTATTAGTTCGCTTATTTCTTTTTTACGCATATATTTCATCAAAGGAACGAAGTATAAATCAGCTAAAATATTTAAAAAAGTATGTTTGACATAATTTGCAGTCATAGCTAATTTTAAGAATATTGATTAGATACTAGAAAGTTGATGTTGGTATATTTGGAAGTAGGCTCGTTTAGTTCTGGAAGGAACTTCTTGTTCAGCTTATACATACATTTTTTAAATGCAATGCTATCGTCCTTACCAAGCGCTTAAATTCATGTGTGACTGTTATTGATCTATTTTAAGCTAGTGTGTATACAAATGCCTTTTTTTTACTTATTTAGCAGAGTATTCGTGAAATTTGCTTTTCCTTGGTTACCATGTATGTACTTTATTCAGCAATTAATCGGAAGTTTACTGCAAGCAATATTTTTTTTTCAAGTTCAGCACTAAGTGTAATTTTCTTTGTAAATGCATATAGCAATCGTGATTACGTTTATAATTTTTTACATAAATTTTGTCTAAACACAAAAATTTGAAAATATGAAAAATTTTGAAATTAGCGCGTTTTTTCTATATATATAAAAAAAGGATTTTTTAGAAATCCACTGTGATTTACTAATAAGGTCATTCTACATTAAAAAATCCACTTTGAGAAACATAAACTTGTTTTATACGAAATAAAATCTATACAAAATTACGTTTTGCATTGCAATTACTTTCCTTTCTTATTTTGTCGAAAATTATTATTATTATTTTTATCTTTTCAGAGAAAAAGAAATCGTGAGAATTTTACACGAAAGCGAAACTTTTTATGTCCTAAATTCCTATAATTCCGCAAAAATTCCTGTTATAATAACGGTGTTTTACTTTTGTTAGTCAATTTCATTTTGACTAGGTGAAATTATACCTACATAACGTAACTGAAGTTTTAATTACCATTTCACTGGAAATTTATTCTTGCATTCCGAAGGTTATTTATTTAATTACTTATTTATATTTTTTTGCAGAGCAAAAGCAATTTTTAACTGAAAATATTACGAATATTTAGGTTACGGAGAAAGTGTGAAACTAGAACACATAAAACTCGCTTCCAACCTTTTTTTTTTTCGTTTTGCGGTTTTCAGATTCCTGTAGTTGTGCATTCGAATCAATCATCAAATAGTTCACATAAAAACACATTGTGAGTAAAACAAACCAAATTAGTGTAGAAGTAAGGTGATCAATTATTTGGATCGTTTGAATAATATTCTGAAAATTAATTTTAAATAATAGACATTTCCGGTATCCTTTGGCCAATTAAGAGCTAGGAATTTCATTGAAAGTAAGTGATGAGATACATTTTTCTAATTATGAAATTCTACTGGGCTGAAATATTACAAGTAGTCCTTTTTTTTATTTCCTTTTACAAAAAAGGAAGTATTGTATTCGCAAAAAAATTTCACTCAAAAATCGACCTTAATTTCCATTTTATTCACCCCCGAATGAATATTGAGTTTTTTTTTTCGACTCGACCACACGTGGATAAGTGCCTAAGAACGTATAGACACGCGAAATATCCATAATGATGATTCCCGAGTTAATTACAACGAATTTTCTCGTGATGTCTGTATGTACGTATGTATGTGCGGATGTCGTGTGTGCGTATGTATGTCGCATAACTCAAGAACGGTAAGTCCTAGAAAGTTGAAATTTGGTACGCAGAGTCCTAATGGTTGCATTCGGGTGTTTCTAAAGGGGTCTTTTGCCTCTTTTTTTGGGGGGGGGGGAAATCATTGTTAATTTCGATGTAAACTCAAGTGGTGTTATAATTGGGCGGACACTTGGCAATATATCGCCAGTCTTTTGGTCGCCAAGTTTTGCCGCAAACTTGGAGACAAATTCGGCGATTTTTTAAAAAAAAATCTGATTTTAATTTGGCCACTGTTGGTGATATTTAGAGAGTAAATTATTGAATCACCTTAAAATTGCCAGTAATGGGGAAATGACATAAATTGGAGTAAAAGGAAGTCATGTGATGCTCCCATCAGCTCGTTCTTTTTACTTTTAGCGTTACAATAAATCTAAATTTATCGTATTTCTAAGAAAATATTCTATTAAATGCAATGAAGGATAAAATAATAAAATAATTTGTAAAAGTTGATTTCTTATTGTATTTTAACTACAAAACAACGTATTAACTCTAGGGGAAAATGTTTGCGCACTTAAAATTTTAAATCACTGCAGAGGTTTTTAAAGATTCGAAATAAACTTATTTTAACTGTAAACACCACGAATCAAAAAGCAGTAAAACTAACAGAACTAAACCCCAAAATACTGAACTTAAAAATTAATAAACATTGATCTTTTTTCCAGGAAACAGCATATCCATTATGAAAAATAAAAATGATTTGTCACTATTTTCGTCATTTAAAAGATTCATTTCACTAGTGCTTAGGAGGATTTTGCATTAAATTTGCTTCAAAATGGTTTTATGTAAACGAGAAATTTACTTTAATTTTCATTTCATATATAATAATTACATTTTTTGTGTTACAGTTGGCACTATCAATTCTCCATTGAAAGTGAAAAGCAATTTTTACAATAATTTTACTGGTTTTGCTTATTTATTCTTTACAATTTTAATTACACTTTTGCTGTAGTTACAATTCTTAGATAGTGGATTCTTGAAATTTTGTTTTGTGTGTTTAATTTTCATTTTCCTGCTTCTCTATCTACAATAGACTTTTTCTATTAAAGGGATATGAATATAAAATAGTAATCTCCCCTTTTTGTTTTCAAATTAATAGTTATCTCGAATGCAGTTTTGTATCTACTTCATTAATACATTCTCGAAAATTTTCAAGTAAAAAGTTCTCAATTGGATGACTCAATTTGTTCCTCAATTTTCAAAGTAGTTATTTGAACTCTGTAAAAGTTGTTTCTTTACTAGTGCAATGTCAGTACAGAGAAAACAACCTGCCCCCACCGAGCCTGCCACTAGTGCATGATATTACTTATATGCATCGCAACGCCACTATCATCATCCTCAATATTAATATTTAAATAAGTATAAACTATCTTCGAACAACATCCGTACTGTTAAAATCTGTTCGCTGTCTGTCCGTCTGTCTGAAGCTTGATCTTCTCAAGAATCGCTGCGAGTCGAGAGCTGAATGAGGTACCGACCGATTTGAAATTTTCCAAATAAAACAATAAGACCAATCTCTGTTAATTGAGGTAGTGAGAAGCAAAGGGATGCATGTGGCAAAATTAAAAATTTGGAGATAACCAGTACACATGGTAGGTGAACCTCTCCCTTGTCTTGGGGCAAGAGATGTACAAATAGCCCTGGTAGGTGCTGCTGCATAGTATGATTTAGAAAAAAAAATCAATGAAAGCCTACCTAGGATCGGATCTTTAAACGCGTTTTACTCGAAACTTGAAATAATCCACTTGCATCCCTTTGCTTCTCACTGCCTCAATTAACAACACGTTCTTAGGAACTCTTATTTCTTTCCTGTTGCCATTTAACATCTGGGTTAGAAAACAAAATTCTAATACATAATTGTTTTAAGGTCGCAGTTTTTTGTCTGCAATCCAAATCTTAAAACAACTTTTTTTGTCTAGAATTTTATTTTAAAGATCCTGCATTACCTGCATTTGTTTATATCTTAACGCGCTAGAAACTGATGTAAGAGTACTACTAAAGCTTCAACTGGGAATCTCTTTAATTTTTTAGGTAGCTCGTGCAACACCGGGATACGCAGCTAGTAATCTAAACAAATGGTAACAAAAAGGTAGAAAAACAAATTATTTATCGTAACACATTACGGCATTGTTTATAAAAGCTATAGAAAAATATTTTGCAGCCGTTTTCCAATTCAAGCATGACAATCTACATGCAGTTAGTACAATAGACCTCTGGTAGCAGTCGTGTCAGGTTCGGCTGAGATTCTCTTTCTCTCATTTCAATCTACTTGCATGTTAGGACATGTAATTATTGTTGTTGGAAGGTGTTGTCACAGCTCAAAAGGTGAACCCTTTTCAAAATATTCAGAACTATTTTGCCTTTCTAAGCGAAGAAGTCGTTGTTTTTGCACTTTATATCAAAATTGAGTTGCGATCATCTGTTGGTTCTTTGTCACATATTCCGCCTAGATACAATAATTTATGGTCATTTTTGAGTGGGAAATATTAAAAAAAAAAAAAAAAGAAAGAAACTGAAAAAATTGCATTTGAATCAAATACGTGGATGTGCAAGCCTTTAAACGAAAATTTTTCATTTTGAACTCACTCAGCTGCAGATACGACTTTTGCGGTTAGCACGATTATTGTTACCGATTCTTGCATTTGAACAAACAATACATAAGAGTTGGTAACAATTACAACACATGAAATAATAAGAGACGAAATAAGGAAAAAAAAAACCCCACTCCCACATGGAAGAATATAACTAGTATTTTTCTGAAGTATTGTTCGAAATTTTTGCGTTGTCTGCTTGGATAATGAGAAATTGTGGCCTATCATTAAGAACAAGATTACCGTTTCCATTTGTTTACTTCCACAGACCTGAATTCCAAAATCAATTTAATATGCCTTATGTCATGTGAAAAAGGACTTCTTCCGGTTAAAAGATCTAAATGTCCATCTCGCTTACTTGAGGGAAAGGTACAAAGTAATAATTTCAACCACATTCATCAGGTTTATGAAAGAACATGCTGGTCTGACACAACAATGCCAGTCAGAAGTTATGTGAGATGCCTGCACGCCACAAGACTAATTGAATCTCGTGACCTGTTATCTGAAAACGAAGACACCGGTAACAACTAGAAAGCGTGGTCACTTTCGATTTCGTTCCGAAAAGGCGTCCCCAGTTAGCTGCGAGACTTCCGCCTGGTGGACTTCCTCGTTTAGAGGAAGGTCAGTCGGTCACGTGAGAAGAAAGCTCCTCTGATCGTTTGGATGTCCATGAAATGACTCGGACACACGTGCAGAGACGCACGTTTTGCTCCAGCGTCTCAGATGCCGGTGAATGAAGTTGAGGATGGAGAGAAGGATGGTTTTAAATCCTTTGAAAAATGGTTTTTTGCTAAACGTTTTTGTCTTTCAGATACTGTATTAAACTGAGAATAGAGCGGAAAATGGTTTTAAATTCTTTTTTTTTTCTAAACATTTTGGTCCTTCGCATGATGTATGAAGATAGAGCGGGTGATTGTTTTAAATTCTTTTAAGATGTTTTTTTTTTCGATAAAAGTTTGCCCTTTACATGGTGTATGAAGTTGAGGATGGAGTGGAAGATGGTTTTAAATATTTTTAAAATGCATTTTGCTAAACGTTTTTGTCTTTCAGATGATGGTTTTAAATTTTCTCCCTAATAAATCTCCCCGTATATTTTTTATATTTAAAAAAATAGATGTTTATTTCTTTATGGTTGTATGTGTGTGTGTGTTCCTTATATAAATCCATAGTTGGTTTCGGATCTTTGCGAAATTTGACACAGAGGTTCTTTGATGTTCAGGAATTGTCATAGGTGGGTTTTCCTCATGCAAATCCAGTTTACGTCCAGTTAGTTTGCCAAATTAGCACAGAGGTGCTTTGACGCTCAGGAATTCATATAGGTTTTTTTTTTTTTTTTTTTGCTCTCTGTGGGGGAGGGTGAACTCCTTTCTCCATGAGGGGTTGGGGTTTCGCTTAGAAATCCGTGAAACTGATTACTTAATGCGTATTAATAACACAATGACTGAATTTTGGAATTACAAAAGCACCCAAAGAGATATAAATTTAAACTCAAGTCATAAGATTACTCTTTTCTACACGTTGACTGAAAATTTTTCACTGTTTTAAAAGTTATTATTTAAGATAGAGTGTTGACCATGCGTCACTTGGTACAACTTTTATTTTCGAGGTAGACCGTGCAACGCCGGGCAGCGCAGCCAGTATGTAATATGAAAAAATACAAAACTATGAATAAATTTCAGTCCTGCGAATAAATTTCAGAAATGTGTGTAAAAATCGTATGCGCAAAGCTTCGATTTTCAATTCCGCTAGGGGGAACGTATTGTTCTGTATTTCAGCTGCTTTGGAACTTGCGTTTCATTTCAAATTCTGGATAGCATAAGAAAAATAATTTATATGTTTCAACAAACAAAGAGTCTCAATTTTTTTGCAGTTATCAAAAAAGTAAAATAACTGTTTTGGAGTAGCATTGCAGAGATTTTTACCCTCTACAACCCTCTACAATGCTGCTCCAAATGCATTGCTGAGGGCTACTCTAAATATTTTATTGATTCTTTTCTCAACTTCTGGGAGGGGAAAAAAAGGAAATAACAAAATCAAAATTTCGTCAACGTCAGTATTTTTTTTTTTTTTTTGACACCGAAAAGCAGTTTTAGCGTTATTATTTTGGCAGCTGAAAATATTTCAATTTCTCTCTTTAAGTGCTACGAAGAACGTTTAAAAATGCTCTGAAAATAGTTAAATAAATAAAAATGAGTTGTTTGAAAATTGTTCTACTCCAAGAGTTCGCTCCAATAAACTTTGTTTTGAACTAATCTGTCTGTTGAATCAGTATTTATATAAGATTCGAATTTTTTTATGGATGCGAATGTTAAGTTTTTTAACCGTTTAAAATGCAACAGAAAACTGTTTGAATTTAGTAAATACATGTGAGCGAAATGGACCTGTCTATATGTATATATGTATCAATTTAAAAACAAAACAAACACAAATAAATAAATAAATAGCAAGAAGTCCATTATTGTTTGAATCGACCACAGTCAACGCTCTACAAGACGACCTCCAGCTACTGCGACCCTTCCGTTATAGCAACCGATGCATGAAGTCCCGTTTGTTAATTTAACGTCCATTAGAACGTCTGAACTGAATTGTTCATTTCAATGTAACATCCAAAACTAAGTTTCAACTTAGTTGTAATTTTAAAAACTAGTATTCAAAACTAGCATTAGTAACCATTTCGTGCTTCTGAAAAAACATTTCTATCCAAAAGAGTTTTTTGATAATGAAAGGGTCAAACAATTGACAAGAACTGTGGACGAACAATAAAAATTAAGGAAGAATTTTTCAGAATAATTAAAAAAAAAGTAAAAAGCTTCCACAACGTTTAAATATACTAAAGATAAAAATTAATGTTTTTAAAAGAAATCTCAATCAAAGCAGAAGTGAAAATCATTATCTTTAAATTAAAAAATAACTGATTTCTGACAATTATTTTTAGTGTATTTTGTAGCTAAAAAGCATTGTTTCAAAGTTGTGTTAAATTAATTTTAATGTTACTTATTTTGCATCCGTAATTATTTATCATGTTAGTTTCTATACTCTCTTTGAAAATGAAGCATTAGTCCAGTATTTTTTACATCTAAAAAACTATCTTGCACAGTAGCGTTTTAGCGATCTCTCGCTACAGCGACCGATTTTGTTCGGACGAATAGGGTACTTCTCAATGATAGGGGCGTTATAACGAACGTCGACATTTTTTTCATTTCCCCATGTTTGAAAATTTCTTATTATAAACCAATTTTTAAAAATATATGTTTGTTTTTAGAGAGATTTTAATATTACTTTAAGCCTTCGTTTATACCGTTTTATTTTTTTCTCTTTTTCTTTCGGAAAAAAACTTTAACAAGTAAAGTGAACCAAAAAAGGCGAAGAGGACATCTCATAAGATCACATTAATGAATGATGCAATTTATGCAATAAATTTGTTGTACATTTTTCTCCTCGATAAGAAAATGTTTTATTGATCATCTTAATTTAACAAAAAAGTGCGGAAGAACGTAAATTTTTGAAATAGATTTCGTACTAGAAGTTTAGCTTATTTCGGTAAAAGAAGCACTTTCTTAAAAAACATCCAGTGTCTCGAGTCAGAAGAAATGCTAGTATTTATCAAAAATTCAGATAGAGTGAGGTGAAGTAGCCATACAAAAAGTAATGTTTTCAGAAAAAATTTCAAATCATTTGGCATTGACATGAATCTCATTTCTTGGTTGTTATTAAGCATAATTATGACTCAAGTCTTTTTTAATTGTTTATTTTACTTTTTTAAACCAGGAGCAGGGCTTGGTTTATAACAAAAGAAGTGTAGGAACCCTATATCAGCCGCCAGACCGGCACCGGTCCGTGAAAAAAACTGACAGGTTCTCAGAGATTTTTTCCTTGCCCATGTTGAAAAATTTTTCCTACTCAAAAGGAAAAAACAAATAGTAAGGGAAAACAATAACAGTAATAATAATTCTTTACGACATTTTACATGAATTTTGTGATTAATTTTCGCAATTTTATAAGCTTTTTTTTGGTAAAATTCATTACTTATGTACGATTATTACAAAATCATTACTTATCTTAACATTTAAACATTTTTAGAGACAGTTCCTTGATAAACGCAAAGTTCAATTTGTGTATTTCCTTATTCATTTATTATTATTAGTATGTAAGAAGAAAATAACCTCAGCCTTCGGCAATTTTTTTTAATAGACCCTGAGTCAAAAGTTTTTATTGCCTTTCTTTTTTTAAATAAATAAATAAAATGAATAAATAAATAAATATATAAACAAAAATAAATAAATAAATAAATACATACATAAATAAATAAAAATAAATAAATACGTTAATAAAAATAAATGAATAAATAAATAAATAGATATATAAAAATAAAATATAAAATAAATAAATACAAAACAAAAGATTAAAAACCACACCGGTTCGAGAAAAAAATCGCTTTTTTTAACTGTCCGCGAGTGAAAGACTTTTTTAAATGAAAAAAATGAAGAAAAAACACCTCACCGGTCCGCGAATTTTTTCAATAGCTTTACCGGTCAAAAAAGGTAGAGAAACGCTGCCCTATGTTGTCTTGCTAAGAACAAAAGTGGCATCTGCAGTCAAGCTCAAACTGAGAAACTGCTTTTTCAAGTACTACGTCTCTTTATATTTGCTTAATTTAAGAAACTGCTTTTTCAAATATTACGCCTCCATATATTTGATTCAGAAGTCACGTTTTCAGAAAATTTTCAAAAATATTTCCCATTCTTAAATCGCTATAGAACATTGTAACGTTATATTTAGGTAAAGTACGTCACAAAGAACCATCTGGTGACCATAACTCAATTTTGTTGAAAAGTGCAGGTACGACTTCTGAGCTCAGGACGACAGTGTAGTCTTAGGAACTTATTTTAATGCGCAACTAGGCCAGAATTTCGTCAAATATCTAAGACTTCACTAAAATAAAAATTATGTGCAGGAGTTTAGCTCCCGTGAGCTCCCATGCAAATTAAATCCGGGATAGGACATAAGAAATAAAAAAAAATTTGACACACACGAGCGAAATTGGAGCAGACGTTCAAACCGTACGTCAAAGATAAAAGAAGAAGAAAAAAAGAACACTCATAGTAATAATTTAATGTAAACTGAATCGAAGAAAGTTATAATTTGTCATGTAAACAGGTAACAACTATTTTATGGACGATAGCCACTTGAAGATCAATCATTAAAATTAATGACGGAAGAGAACTGCTATGCATCACTCTTTATACGATCTTATTCGACAATTTGAAACTTTCTTTTATTTCTCTTACTATTACATTTCGATTTATATATCGATGTACAGCAAAGAAAATAGGACAAAAGGTCAAAGTTTGAAGAGAGATTAAAGACACCATCTTCTATCTACTTCAATATACAAATTTGCTACAAAAGACGTTTGAAATGTGGGGTATTATCTGATTGACAAGACTCTAGTTTGACAAGAAATCTAATCAAACACAGAGAAATAGTGGCAGGATAATTGATACTATGGAATAATGATTTTCTCCACCTGTAGCCTTCCGCGATGGGCTTCTTGAACATGTTTGAAGTATGAACGAATAAAAACAGATCTATTGGACTGTTGTAAAAGCATAGAGTGGGAGCTTGATTGATCTGGAGAGGAAATAAATGAAGTAATCGCTTCTCAACTTAGACATGAGATTATTAATCCTTTTGAACATGCATATGAAATCTCTCTTTAGTATAACCTCTTTTCTCACTGACACTGCTCATCTAGAATATTTTCCCCTTTCAACATAGGATCACTTTAATCTTCCTATCGTTGTAAATTATTTATTTGAAACTTCTAAAAGAAGAAAAGACCAATAGGGCAAACATTTTCGCAATAAATAAGATCAAACGGAGAGGGTCTAAAGGAAATTTGGCCAGAGTTACACATGTAGCAACTGACTTAAATAAGGCTTAACGATTAATTTTAATTATAATAATGGTAATTTTAAATTTTAGTTCACTTTTTAACTGGGTGCTTAATTTAGTAAGTTTTTACATTTTTTAAGAACATTAAAGGCTTAGGGGAGACCGGGGCAAGATGACTATGCTAACAATTTTCGTGGTTTATTCATTTATTTTTAAGGATAGTAAAATTAATTTTACATGAGCTGTTAGAGTAGTCCTTTGTAGTATTAAATATATTGCCATTTAATTTTTTCAAATAAAAATAACGAAGGATATTTTTATTTTTTCATAACCTTAACAAATCGTCATCTTGCCCCAGTACTGGGGCAAGATGACTTTGACCTAGGGGCAATATGACAACGTTGAAAAAGGTTGAATATATTTTATGTTTTGAATATGTTACCTAGTTTTACAAATGATAACTGTTTTTACATCTTACTAAGTATCAAATTAAGCGTAATGCGTTGTAGCGTAATGTTCAAGTGTTATGTTGTGCAGCTAACAATAGACACAAATAAAAATATCATTTTCATGATTGGAACATTCCTCATGTCACCACTCTTGGCTTTTACAGCTGTGGATCCATTCTTCTGTTGGAGGGTCTCAAAATTCCACTTTCCAAGCACGGCATCTTAGAACACTATTCTTTGAATTTGATGCAACTGCATTGCTTAGCATGAATACGGGTCCACAGTAATAGACTTGGGCCTACAGGAACTTGGTCTGAGGTTTTTTTCTTTTTTTACTCCCTTTTTAGCTTCACGAGCTTTTTTTCCCTGTTTTTTTTTTTTTTTTTTTTTTAAATTTTTTTCTTGTTTTGACATTTCTTTGATGGGTATGCTTGTAAGAATGTTTGAACTTCAGTTTTTGTTTTTTCGCATTGTGTTGCTTTAGGAAATGCATTGAAATCAAAAACACTAACATGCTTCTTTGGTGTATCGGAATCAGCATTTGCCATAACTTCTGCTTCGTCTGGAGGGCTTATATGTTGGTTTTTTACTCCCAAGGTCAGAGGATTAGTACTATTATTCTCAGTTTCAGAGCCAACAACGTCATAGTCCGCTAAAAAACAAGAAAATGATGAGATTCGATACCTCATTCTTTAAACTCTTTATCGGCATTTCCAATTGTAGCTGCTTTGAAGTGGGTGCTCAAAAGCTCACCAATACTTTTTTTCTGTGTTAGTTTGTTCTTGATGAATGACCATAAAGTTGATACATGCTTGGCTATAGTAGGTTTTTAATGGGCAGAAAAATGACGCATCAGGAGCTAGAGATGATGTGATATGTGAAATGGCAACCCAACCACGATAATGTTTTTTCACTGCAATATAAGATAGCCTGCAAAGCTATGTGAGATTTATGATTGTCAATAATCAGCAGAGCAGGAGATTCTTTGCTTGGTTTCATTCATTCAACTAGTCATTTGGTCAACTAGTTTATAAATAGCCCCTGGTCACCCGCTTTCGAACGATACCTACCTTGATTCAATGCGTCCTTTAGCCCCAGAGGAGAAGGGCAAGGTCGCGTGGACAAACAGACAGCGTTTGCAGGAATTTAATAAAGTGAACAACATAGTTAGTTTAATAAATTCCGGAACACGGGCAATAGACAAGCTCGTCATCTTGCCCCGTGTTGCTGCTCGTCATCTTACCCCAGACTGCCTGTTTGAACGGATTTTTCTCCATTGCCATAACAAAATGCGATTAATTGACATTTATTCA
This sequence comes from Uloborus diversus, assembly GCF_026930045.1. Lineage (NCBI taxonomy): Eukaryota > Metazoa > Arthropoda > Arachnida > Araneae > Uloboridae > Uloborus > Uloborus diversus. Next base: position 72,844,489 of record NC_072736.1, on the reverse strand, counting down.
TGGTAATAGGTAGTATTTAAACTAAGTTACTCATAAATACTCAAGAGACACGATATATCCTATATGTATATGCAGCAGAGCTTATTTACACATGCATAAAAGTTATATCGTGTCAACGGTAAACAATCAGAGCTTCAGAACTAACACAAATATGGCGATTTCAGCGTCTCTATACTATTGCTGAACGAATAGCGGATAGGAGAGCCAGTAGCATGCAGTTGATGCAGTTACCTAGTTTAAAACGGAAAAATTAAGTCATTCGTCATCTTGCCCGGCTCGTCATCTTGCCCCGGTCTCCCCTATTTGATTTTGATTCTAGATTTTACTTTTTGATATGATGTTGATAAACCAGTATTGCGTTAAACACAAAATTTTCACCACAAATTAAGGCATTGGCAAACTTTAACTTATTATGGTAGACCTTTGCCTGAAATATTACTTCTGTCTGACTATCTAACTGTGACCAAACTTGGGTATAAACAAATTTCCTGACAGCATGCTCAAATTCTGCAAAAATGTCTTTGATTTTGACAAAATTGAAAATTGGCGATTTATCTTATATTCTTATGAAATTTTTGCACTTGTTTTCGTATTCCATGCATTTGGCATACGATTTTGGGGATTAACTTCAATTTTTATTAAAACATTTTAAACTTGTATCACACGGCTACGTCTATGCAATTGCAGAATTTGGGACACCTCATTTGATTTTCTTCCATAGTAGTATGTATTTGGCGATGTTATGCTTTAACTTAAAGTTTTAATTTTTTCATGTACATAGTTTGGCTTTTTTCATGCACATTTTACCCTTGTTTTGTGACTTATGCGATATAGTTGGATTATTATTGCCCGATTTATTTTTCCTTTCTATTCAAATTTTATATTTGTTTCAAGGTTTAGAGCACGGTGTAGTGATTAATTTAACATTTTAACGAAAATTTAGCATTTGTTTTATTACTTACTCAATGAAATTAATGCGTAATTTGACCTTTCATTTTACACTTTTAATTTAACTTTTACACTTATTATTTCATGGCTTGTTCTGTGTAAAGTGAAACCTGTAGTTGACCACCCTTGTAAGTTAACCACCTGTCTAAGTTGACCGCCTTTTTCAGGCACGGAATTAGCCTTTATCGTATAAATCAACCTCTGTAAGTTGACCACGTGTTTAAGTTGACCAATAAAGTAGTGCACCGCAAGTGGTCAACTTACACAGGTTTCACTGTATTTGGTTCATTTTTTACTTAATTTATTTTCTTCGACATTACTCTTTGGTGGTGCTATGCTTTAATTTGTACTTTGATTGAACATTTACACTTTTTTATTATTTTGTTCAATGTAATCAACTCATCTAATTTTAAATTTTTGTATAAATTTAAAATTAGATGAGTTATTTTACTTTATTCAATTAGCGTACTTCGCACGTTTTTTACTACTTATTATTTCTACTATAATACTGTACATTTGGTGATAGGATACTTTAATTTCACATTTCAATGTAAATATTAAAATGAAGCAAAACATTGAAAAAAAAAAGCGTTTAGTTTTTCTTCTCCAATGCATAAGAATTTTAAGCAGTAATTCCGTACGATTAATTTAAGGCAATAATCTATTTATTTGTATGAAGGATCTCACTTAAGTTAGTCTATTACAGTCATTGGCGGTATGGGAGCTCTTTACTCTATCAATTTTAAAATAAGAGTTTGAGAAACAGGTATTATGATCCCCTTCGGGGCCTCTATGTCTGGGAGATCTCCTCGTAATTGCGACATGGTAAATCCGCCACTATTCACAACTATATCTTAAAACAATGATGTTGAGAAACATGTTTTATTCTTTGCATACTCCTACATTGCTTTTCCTTGTTTCGAAAAATCTACCCTTTTTCAAAAAAGTAATCTTTTTCCATTTTTCAATGAATGATTCCATTAAGTCGATAGCTTGTTCTTCGCTTTGTTGATCAATTGTCGACAAAGACTCTTACTTCGGAGTTTTCTCTTCTGAATCTAAAGTGTAAATTAACGATTAAAATAACAGTAAGGGTCTCAACAATTGATTTCACAAAGAGGAAAGGAACCCATTTGAAATTTGTAATGTAATCCATCAGTTTGAATTGATTCAAAAAATGATTTCTGTTGCATCTGATGGTGCTTCATATTGAGAAAACGGACTTACCGCTACTTCCTCCTGGCGTTCTCGTCGTGTCGTATGGATTCCTGGTCTTTCCGTGGAGCTTATTGTATGTCTCCCACCATAGGCACATCTCGCTTGTGTTCGTCACTACCAATGGAATGGCTCCCGACTGGCGAATGAGTCGCACCACATCACAGTCCCCTTCTGCACGGGCTCCTTTACGAAACACGGCTCCTCCCGTTGCACACAAACCTGAAAGTTAAAAAAATATTAATATATATATATATATATATATATATATGTGTGTGTGTACATATATATCTAATTTGAATTCTGACACTTTGAGTTCAAATTATGTTTTTCGCAATCACGAGTTGCGACAGGACCCCACTCATTGGAGGCTATTGTTTCCTAGAAACGGCTCATGTCCTCCCAAGCCTGCCCCTCCTCCTGGGCGGTTACGTGTGTGTATGTGTGTAAGGACTACTTTGTGTGTAGACGTGTGTGTATGTAGGAGTGTGTGTATGCGGGACATGGACGCCACCGCCTAGGAGGAGGGGATTCCGGTGGACAGTGCTGCTAGTGGAGGCTAGGACCAGAGCAGCTGCAGAGGGCCCTGGTCCATTCTGAAAAAGGAACCAGACATCAAGGACGCTCAAGTGAAAGCAATGAGCAATCGTGATTGCTCAAAAAAAAAAAAGGAATATGTCAATGAACTTGAAATTTTTGTTATTAGAGCTTGCAATGTCATGCATGATAAGTGGCTGTGCTATGAAAAGCTTAGCATTGGAAAATTGATAGAAAGTTAAACTACATATGAGGCACTGAGAAGCAAAGGGATGCAAGTGGACTATTTCAAGTTTCGAGTCAAACGCGTTTAAAGATCAGATCCTAGGTAGGCTTTCATTGAAATGTTTTTCTAAATCAAGCTGTATACCGGAACCTACCAGGGTTTTTTGTACTACATCTTGCCCCAAGATAGAGGAGGGGTTCACCTACCATTTGTGCTGGTTATATCCAAATTTTTAATTTTGCCACTTGCATCCCTTGGCTTCTCACTGCCTCAAATAGCGCTCGTTTGAAAAACACACAATACGAAATTTTAAATTTTCCTTTTTTTTTCGCGTATAGGCCTTCAAATGACTTTTTCTTTGGAAAATGATGACAGATTTTCGTTTTAATATTAATCACTGCTGAGCACTGCAAGCTTACTTTTCTTAATGCAAATTGCCTGAAGAGTTCAAATTCAAACGCTTCTGCTGTAAAATTTCATTTCTTCGTATCGTGGCACTCTTCTTCTAAATGAGCGATATAAATTTTTTCCATTGCTCACTTTTCGTATAAAACTTTTATTAGAGGCAATTTCATCAAATAAAGTACTTAACCGTTTTATCGGGTACGTAAGAAAAATCTAAGTGTTCTTGCTAGATGGAAAAAAACAGCTTTAGCTACTTCATTTTAAGACTTTTAACGCTATTTGCATAGTCCCTTTGCATTTTTGCTTGCGTCGTGAATGCTCTAAATCAGCGATTCTCAACCGCTTGTCCAGCGGACCGGCACCAGCCCGCTGGCAAATTTGATCAGTGACCGAAAATTTCTCCTGTCAGTGCAAAAATATTTTTTCCTACTCAAAAAAAAAAAAAAAAAAAAAAAAAGTCATTTCATGTGATATTTTATGCGTTCATCTTTTAATCACTTTGCACACATTTTGGGGTTTTTCTCAAAGATTAATTCGCTTATGTAGAACTAACAATATAATTAGTAGTAATCTTTACGATTAAATATTATTGTGAGTTAAAACTTGATGAAAACTCTTGCACTTAAGTTATGTAACAGTTCATTATTCTTTTTTAGATTTATTAATTTTCTTAAGAACGACAGAAAAAGAAAAATACATTTCTTTTGTAAAAAAAGAAAGAAGATAATAAAATCACCAGCTCACGGCATTTTTTCGCTAATTCTACCGGTCCATGGGTCAAAAAAGGTTGATAAACGCTGTTTTAAATTGTATGGATTAAGTTTCAAAATGGTCATCTGAAAGCCCAACTTTTTCTTGAAAGACATTTTCTTTCGGCCGAAGGGGGAGCAGCAATGTCAACAAACTTCATCACATCAACTACTACCTATAAATCAGTGGTGACCAATCCACTGCGCACGTGCCATAGGTGTATCCCGCAAAGCTTATTCATGTGGCCCGTTGTTCTGCACAATATCACGAATCGAAAAATATATTCTGAAAATTTCCAAAACAACCGATCTTCAACAAGTATTTAGAATGATTCTGCAAAGGAGTCAAATGGTCCAAAATTAGTTTCTGGAAGACAGATCGAAATTTCATATTGTAAAAATAAGCATGTCGTAATGATAATTTAACATGATATCTTGGAAAAATAAATTCAAATATATTAAAAGGTTATATGTGATTTTTCTCTCAAGATTCATCTTAATATGAAGCGCAGCCCTCGGGTAAAAAAAAGTTAGGCACCATTGATCTAAATAATAACTTGATAATAAAAAAAATGTCGCGGAAAGAAATGAACCTTGTAATGTTGTGCGTTTGATCAGGAATAGAGAGTACAATTTGATATGAAAAAGATATTTTATTTATGGTTTAAAACCACACGCCATTAAGTAAGTACCCATGTTTTAATAGCGTAAAGTGAAATACAGTTTCCAAATCAATCCACGATTTAGTTTATGTACCAGTAATGAGAAACTCATGTTTAGAACATGTTTCACAAAAATGCTTTTGGCCACTGCAACCTCCATGAAAAATAGAGAGAATGCTAATACGGCAATGCTTAGTTCTACTTTTTGAACATGTTTCGCCATCGTATCTATGCAAGCTTCTTCACTGTCCATCCTTTGGTAGAAGAGATGGTCCACTTATAAGTATAACATACAAGAGCTCTTCTAAGAACGTTTTGTCATATGACAATCAAAGTTATCCTAAGACCAATGAATGTTGGAACGTGCGGCAATATCTTTAGAATATTGAAACTAATTTCCCTGAAATACGAGCCGTCTTGTCTACCTTTTCAGACGCTTTCCCAGACAAAGGACTAAATTTGAATCTTATTAACTTCTATTTGTGGGGTTTTCCTCGAAACTCACGTGTATCAAAGACGTGTGACTAGTGAAGCGGAGCTGATAGTCAACGTTCGAAACATTATCTATCTTTTCCAACAATTTGTGTGAGGTTGTTGATGGCGTGGTTGTACGCTTTCAGCATGATGATGCTGTTTTCAATGAGGCTGCTTATTGACTCTTCACCAGTTTTAGACCCAGTGCAATATTAAAGAAATGGCAACCATTCTTTCCTTTAGCTTAAGTTCGGCGGCCGTTATCAGCACTTAAGAATTTTGACGCCCATTTTCCAGCAGAGGAAGACGCCTTGGCTCTTAAGATGTAAATTTTATTGGAAGTTCATCTAAGCTGAGATCATACAAGCCAAATGGACACTCAAGGAACCTTTAACATGTCTTTTGAGCTACAGTATGGGTACTGACAAAGTTCTGTGTCTCAAAACTTTACTAACTAGGTTGGATTTATATCCGAAATTCGAGCCTTTCTTATGTCCAATAAATGTTTACCACGAGTTACTCGTTTTGTGTTATTTCAGACTTTCTCATCTACTCTCACTTTTCCTGAAGTTTTTGGCTACACGGTATAGATCAACACTAGCAGTGGCCACTCGCCCCGCGATGGCTGAAGAAAAAAAAATGTAGTGAATAAAAATATTAGTATCAGTTACCACTAGGACACCACTTCTTACAACCCCACCTGTGCCGATTTATTAACATTATCGCTTTTAATTAGGTATATTAACCTTAATTCATATTAACTTTTTGTTCTTTATAGTAGCAATTTGAAAGCTAATTTGTTGTTAAGCTACTTTTTTTTTTTTTTTTTTGAATTTCAAAAAATAAATAAATAAATATATAAATAAATTAAATAAATAAATAAATTTAAAAAAGATAAAAATAAAAATAAAGTAGCAATCTCGGTAACAGAAGTTTTTTCTGCAGTCATTGACACTGATTAAAAACCAAAAAATAGTCTACAAGATAATACGTAAAGCGGCATTAGGTTAGTGGTAGCACTTATTTTATAAATCACTAAGGAGTGATTGAAAAAAAAAATAGAAAAAAATATAATGGAAAGAAGTTTCAAACTAAACTAGCTAACTGAGGCGTAGGTACTTGTCGGACCATGTATGCTTTTGACCTATCAATCACTGCGGACTTGTGTTCAGATGTAAAAACTTTTTTGTTTTTACTTTTTCTTCCTGATACATTCTAAACTGTATTTTTCTACTTTAAATTCCACAGAGTCGTCCAGAAATAATAATAAAAAAAAATCTTTCCAATTCGGACACAGTCTTTAGACTTCTTCAAGAATCTGAGATGGGAGTCGCAGCAGCGCGCTGTTTCTGCTACCGGGATGACGACTAGAAAGAAGCAGTTTTGACTAATTAGTTTACGCATTCGCCAATGGAGACGAGCAATTTTCTCAATCTTGATATTTACTACGTGTCTCTATGCTGTGGAAAATTATTTGATTTGGAATGGCAACATCCCTTCAACGCTCGCTAGCGTGAACTCGAATCAAACGTTCAGTCGCTACTGAATTACCGTCGATGAATGCAGAATTTCGATACTTTGATGTGACGATAGTCACTCCTTTTAATGGACTTTTGCTCCATATTTTCGATACAAGTTATTTAAGTGCACTCTGTATACGTTCAAACTAACAGTTCCTAATTAAAATGTCTTTCCTAACTTTCAACAAGCGTTTGTTGATTTTTGCATTCGATGAGGCAAGATTCACAACTGAGCAATTTTGCGTCAATGCTGTTTTCATTCTATTACATGGAATCTGACGTTATTAACTTTAACCCTTTCAGACCTGGTGTCCGGTATACCGGACATACACTTTAAACAGCTGCTAATCATTTAATAATTGATTTAATTAGTTTTTTGTAGTTGACTCTTTACATTCTACTTATTATAATCTCTGAAATAATTTTTCGTTTTGGGATTGACAACACTGACATATAAGGATTGAGAGATAGAGAGTGGCTCATTTTTCCAACCATGGATTTTCATCTGAAAAGCGAGGATTTTTTCCTGATTTTTTTAAAAATATATAATCTTTAATTAATCGTTTCAAACGCTTATACTATGTTTTATAATTGTTTGTAGAACATTTTATAATGAAGTTTGTTCGGTATTTTATCATTTTTGTACATGAAATATTGATTTCAAAAATATAAGTCCGGAATATTGGACGTGCCATAACTCTTATAATTTTTCTCCTACAAACTCAAAATTTTGTGTATAAGATACTTTTTACCATAGTACACTGTGTACCAAATATCAACATTTTTGGTCCAATATTTCATAATTCCGACTGAAGGGGTTAAATTCGAGGGCTAAAAAACATCCGGCCACATTAATTTGCAAAAACATCGTTAAGAGTAAGCAAAAATAATTACCAGCTACAGAGACAGCCTCTTTTGCAGAGAAAGGAACCCCCAGGAAGGGCATCTCTTTCTCCATTTGTTCGACCGTCAGTCTCCCTGAACTCACTAGTGCATCGACTCGCCTGGCATCCTCCAGGGCTTCTTCAAACCTCTCGTCCACGTAAGCATTGATTAGAGGCTGGACTGCCTGTATCCGGCTGATGTAGGATTTGACCACGTCAGAGCTCTTAATCTGCAACGAGAAAAAATAAACCGTCATACGTATTTCCATGTTTTTACATCATTTTAAATTTTGTTTTCAAGAAACATTTAAAATACTAATGAGTGGAATTGTATAACTGCAGAAATTTCACGAAAACATGACTTTAGTCATTGTTTACAAATAATTTTGATTTATTTAGTGGACCGTATGAGTAGAACTCATAATTCGCACAAAAACGCACACACAAAATAATCGAGAAATATTTCTCATTACTCTTGGAATGAATAAAACAAAACCAAACATGAATTAGAAAATTACTTCAAGCTGTTGCCGCAACTCATTTATAGAAATTATGCATATTAAATTGAAATAAACAGACGAATGAACAATTTTTGCTGTTACTTCAAATATTAATTTCCCGGATTTTGGAGCAACAAGATTCACATAAATTAAATGAAAGCGTGCAATAAACGATCCCGTTTTCTTTTCTTTCTTTCTTTTTAATGTTGTGTGTTCTCTCTCTACCAAACAAGTCCTTCCGTTTTGATTGGAATTAAACAATAAGTTAATCTAGCATGCTGTGGCATACAGCTCAAAGCAGTAAATTTAGCTTTTAGTTCTCATGTGCATTTATGTACCTTTTGGCATAGTGGTTCAAGCACAAAACAATGAACGGTGAAATCGGTGCATTAAATCCCACCGTTTGAATCTCATTCCATTCCATTACTACAAGTAATCGGCTAACAGTATACGCAAATTAGTTAATGAACGAGAAAGGAATGAGTGAGTAAAATAGTGATAGAGTAAGAAAACAGGCGAAGGTAAATCAATTAATTCATTAATGAATGCGTGAATGATTTTATAAATGGATAAATGAATAAATGGAATACACTATTTTCCTTTGCCCCGTATGGCATTTGACAAATTGTACAAAATATTCTAAATCAAAACATGCTTAGTATTAAATAAGTAGGTCTCAATTAATATTTGAAACATCAACAAAAATAACTTAGTCATTTAGTATCTGCAAAAAATATTTTCGATGCTTTTAAAAAAATGTTTCGTAATACAATTTAAGTATCAAACTTAAAAGTCCGCTTCTAAGGCGCACAGGGTGGGGTACAAATTATAAAAAGTTATTTTACAAAGAAAGTGTATACGCTCATCCATTTCGTCGCTGAAACGTCCAGATAAATTGGCATCCAGGATCGTAAGAGTCGCTCATTACAAGATAACGTTTTCTAAATAAGTAATAAAAACACTTAGAAAAGTTTAATTTATGGTTAACTGTTTAGTATAACTATATTTAACGCAATAAAGATGGATATTTTACCTCTTCCACATCAAACTGTTTCATTAAAAAGACTTTCTAACAAACTTTTAGCTGAATATCAAAACGCACTACCGCATCTATTTTTGATAGAACGAAATCTCAAACGGATAGTAGAAATAAAATAATGCGTGATACAAAATTGCCCGTGTGAGAAACGGCAATGTGCAAATTAGCCAGTAAATTTTACCCGTGTAAGACACGGGCAAATGCACTAAGAATTATTGTATGCTATGTAGAATTATGTAAAAATATGTACATTATTAAAAATGTGTTTTCATAGATTCTTAACAATGCCCCAAGCATTGTCATTTGCATTAGTAAGCTATAAAATCGAGTTGTAAAGTTTCAATTTGCTACCGCTAGATGTCTCTACGCGTTCTTGTATGTGTCCCACTTCTTATTTATTATTCAAGCTATTTTTATGTTAGTCAAAATGGCAATAAAGGGAGAAGTGATAGAAAATGTTATGACTGCCCCCCCCTACGTCACCAGACCTTAGACCACGGGACTTTTTCCTGTTGGAATAAGTAAAGGATACTATGTTTATGACCTTCTTACCGGATAATCTTGACGAATTGAGAACTGGATAACTGTAGCAATTGCTTCCGTGACTGTGTACATGCTACAGCGGGTATGGGCACAGTTTGAGTACATTTGTGACACCATTCATGGGTCAGGAAGAGGGCACATAGAATATTTTTAGAATTTAAATGTACAAAAACATTTTTTACACGATTTTTATTCTTAAAAGTATACACGTTTGATTCCCCTCGATTCGTTTTAAATCACCCTGCATAGTTTAAAAAGTTAATTCTTCTTATACTATGCGAACACTGGATGAGTACTGTTGGAATTTTAAGTTCTCGATAGTCACTATTTTTATTTGTTCCCTCTCGGAATGCAAACATAGAAATCGTCAGAAGAGTACCAGAAAGGCAGTTATCCCCGTAAAAGAACTTGTACCCAGCTAAAACTATGTGTGAAATTAAAATGTTATACTACCAGCTTGTGGTGTCTCACATAATGATGACGCCCTCACTGTCATATGAAAGTGAGAACTTCATCCAACAAAAAAGTAATCAAAAGGGAAAAATCGTCAGGAATAGATACATGATACATACTGTCAAATTTTGATTGTATAAATGAACAAGGTTCGAGAAATCCAGAGCACCAGATCGGTCGGGCAACTAAAAAAAAAATCTTGTCAACTATACAAGGGTGCCCACAGGGGGGGGGGGGAATTATGGCGTAAGTTGCACGATCAAAATGGGGAGGGGGATTTATTAAATTTATTTATTTATTTATTGATTTATTTTTAATTGAAGTTATTTATTTTATTTTACTTATTCTGTTTATATTTGTTTTATTTCATTTATTTATTTAGCTCATGTGTGTGTGTGTCGTAGCACAGAACTTTTCTAATAAAATAATATAAATAATAATAATAATTAAAAATAAATAAATAAACAAACAAATAAATAAAGTATTTAAAAAGTAAATAAATAAAACATATTAAAAAATAAATCAATAAAAAAAAGAGATTTAGGAAATAAAAAATAAAAAAGGGAAATGGGTTGAGAAAAATTGGGGGGGCAGGGGAAAAGGGGAAATTGCGCCATTGAGCTTGGGGGGGGGGGATGGGCACCCCTGCAACTATAGCTGGGGCAAACCTAACCTAATAGCATTGTGAAGGTTACGCAGATCCGAATCATAGTACTACGACGCTGCTTGGTTTAGTTTGCCCAACTATAGTTCTTCTAGAGCAATAATCTGTCAGATGCCATGTCACACTAAAACTAAATTTTCCTACAAACTATGAGAACTGATTAGTCTGTTGCCTAAATTTTCCTTCTGGATCTTACAACTTTACATTTTTTGTCAATATCTGTATATAAATCACGATGACAGACTTAAGTATCCATAGCACTTGTTCTACACACCAACCGGTACTGTTCTTGTGGTGTGTCATGGTTAAGGAGATCGAAGAAATAAATTTCACGAGAAAAACCTAACACGTATTTAAACGCAATCAATCTGAATTCTCTGTCATCACGAAACAAAAACACAAGTTCATTTTCTAACAAGGAAGGACAGCAACCTTGGTGGGCACAATAAACGTTCTTGAAGAAAGTGAGAATACAACGACCGAAAGAAACAGGAAAATATCTATTTTTAAAATCAGTCTTTGAGACGATAGCCTGAGGATGTTGTGTGTATTGCTTCCTATCTCATCCAAACATCTGACTTTTTATGCAAAACAGCAGTCAGATACTTTGTACAATGAAATGAGTATAATGGGGTTGTTTCCAATATTTTGAAAGTATTTTTTTCTGAAAGAACATGCTTGAAAATATAGGATCTAACCATTTTTTAAATAATTTGTTTAAGTTTAATATTTAAAAAAAATACTTAAATCGGTGATCTTTCATTGTTTACATTTCTTGCCGATGACATCACAAATGATGAAATGCCATTCTTTGTTGCCATTTACAGAGCAAAATATTTAATTCACATCTTTACTCACGTGTATTGGCAACGATATGGTTAATAGCAAGCGTAGAGTGCAATTTTAATTCGCTTGTTGATTATCATAACGTGGAAACGCGGTACAAAGATGCGCCAAAAAGCATCATTTGTGACGTCATCTAGACCACGAATTGTTTGAAAAATCGGAAATTTAAAAAAATTAATTAAAAAAAAACTGTTGGGAAAATGAAAGAATTTTCTGGGTCCATGTTATTTTGTTTTTGCTTATTCTATCAATTTCAGTGACTAAAAGAACTACTTTTGACTGAAGGAAACAACCCCATTATGACAGTATGTATACTTGTATGAATGAAAACAATCAGAGTTAAAAAACTCAGCAAACTTTTAAAACTCTTTTTAATTGTTTTTATTTGTACAAGTATACACGTTGTAATTTTATACATCAGACTTTTTATGTTAATCATGTTTATGAAAAACAATTCTATGGCTGGTAAAATTAGGCACGCTAGTATTTTCCCCCCTTAAAGCAACGACAGTCGATCTGGTTTATAACGAACCCTGATTTAACGAGAACCCGGATTTAGCGAGGAAATCAGAAATACTTTGTTGGTACAATGTCAAGTCTATGGGAGCACTCGCTTTCAACGAGTAAATTCCGCTTAAAGCGAGCAATATTTTTGCGACTTCCAGCTCAGCTTAGCCTTTTTGGTAAATTTTCTTTAACATTCCAAAGTTAACCAAAGTTAGTAATAAATCATAAATCCTGAGGACAAGTGATGACAGAATTTATTTTCAATTTGTGGAGTGAAGAAACATTTAAAAATTACATATAAAGCAAAGCGATGCAAGTGGCGAAATTAAAAATTTGGAGATAACCAGTACAAATGGTAGGTGAACTCCTCCTCTGTCTTGGGGTAAGAGATGATACTAGTAGCCCTGGCAATTGCTGCTATACAGCATTATTTAGGAAAAAAATTCAATGAAAGCCTACCTAGGATGTTACCTTTAAACACGTTTTACTCAAAACTTGAAAATGTCCACTTACTTCCCTTTGATTCTCGCTGCCTCATATGTGTGTATACAGTGCTGGCCAACTTATTAGACTAAGACTATTTTAAAAGAAAATTCTTTATTGAATACATAACTATAGGCACATTAACGAACAGTGAAATAATTATCTAATATTTAGCATGCATTCCCTTGTTCTCGATGAGTATTTTAAGTCTTTTTGGCATACTTTTCACAAGGTTTACACCATTTCTTAACTTTTTAAAAAAGGAGGTAAAAAAATGTTTATACTCACTATTACATATACTCACATACACATATTTACTAATTACCTAAAACTAACTTTAAATATAACAGAACACACTAATAAAAAGAACTAGTGAACTGTTTAAGCTGATTGAGGTTATGTTCCTGGTAGGTAGATAAACAAAGAACATAAACAAAGCAGACAGTGCTGCCATCTGAAAACATTAAATTATGCTAAAATAACGTAATAATCAGTGTACAGTACGTACAGTACTTTAACGGTAAAATAAATCGTATTTTAGTACAAATAATGTACAAAAGAAAAATCTTAAGTCTAATAATTTGGCCAACACTGTATGTATATTCCTCAAAAACAATGACATAAGAAAAAGACATTTAGACAGTTCAAAGCAATCAACTTCTTTGGAACATAGCGCTTGAAAAGAAGAAGAAAAAAAGCAACCATGATGAATTTTAATGATTTTATCAAACTCGTTTTTTTTACAAGCGTTCGGTTACTAACGAACAAAATATCGCGGTTCCTTTGCGCTAGTCATAAGCGAGTAGACTGCACTACTGTTGCGTACAAATGTCTCTATCAAGCAACTTACAGCAAAAGAGAAGTTAATGATTTCTATGCTTTTTTTCTATTTTAGTATGAAATTCAGCACTTCTTCAACAGAAAAACTGTCAGAAAGACGTACTATGTATTTACTAAAAGACTCTTAAGTAGACATACAGCCGTCTATTGATATACTAACTCTCTATGAGCTAAAATAAAAATTACAGGAACTGTTCCCAACTTCTAAAAGTATTAAATAAACAAGTTTTCTTTGTAGTAAGTGTTTCCCAAACCAGGGGCAGATACAGAAAGTCTTTGCGAGGGGCACCGAAAAGTAAAAAGTGCAACCAGTGTGCAAAAAAAAAAAAAAAAAAAAAATCACTCATAAACTTGTTATTTTGGTGGTCCTAGCGCAAAAATACAAGAAAAAATACTGCACATCACTCACCGTTGCAGAAAAAGTTTTGGAAACAACAACAAAACATAATGGCGGCTGTTATCAGATAAGACTCAATGCTTCCAGAGAGGGGAAATTCAAAGAAAACGGGAAATTTTGCGGCTAAATAATGTCAGGGTTGGGTTTTTGACTGTCCAAAATTGTCTTAAACTGTCCAAAACTATGCTAAAGCTAAAGGGGTGTAATATAATCAATTTGTATTTATTACAATATTTGTAATGCATAAATATAAATATTAATGAAGTTTAATTGATGAGTATTTGATAATACTTTTCTCCAAAATGTTCATTTAAAAAATATTTTACTTAAAATAAAACGCCAATAACTCTATCACATAAAAACTTCCTTTTGTAAAAGTTGGTACAGTCATGAAAGGAAATTCACATTGCTATCAAGACAACTAATTTCAGTTACATTTATAACTCAAAGGAATGTTATTAAATTGTACAATATTTTTTTTAAAGCTTCATTTTTTTAATGGTTTTTGGAAATAAATTTTGCGTGATGTTTTAATGAAATGTTTTTTTAAATCGTAGATTAAAGAACAGGAAATTAATGATTAAACACAACTTATATTTTAAAAGTTGTGCTATTCTTTTTTTAGTTCATATTATTAATATAATACATTCTGTATTTACAAAAAATTGTCATTTATTGCATTTAAGTCAATTATTGCTACTTTCTTTCGACACATGCATAAATGTCGAAAAATCTGGTTTATGGAAACAAAAAATATTAATTTCTACGTAACTAGATTAAAATCTGCTGTATATATAAGCTATATATATATATATATATATATATATATATATATATATATATATATATATATATATATATATATATATATATATATATATATATATATATATATATGCTTGAATGTTCACATTAAATATATTAAATAGTCCAAAAAAAAAACATAATTTTGACACATTATGTTCTGTTTTTGATATTTTCTCACAAAATATGGTTTTTCAAAAAATAGTTTTGGACACTTTTGGACACAAGGGTTTTGAACCGTATGGTAAAAACCTTGCCAACCCTGCTTTCATTTGCGCACATGTACAAGCATAAGTAAATTTGGTTACCATTATCAAAAAATAATAATAATAACAATAAATAAATACATAAATAAAATAAACTCATGCATACAAATTTAAATTTTAATCAAGAATTCAATTTCTGAAACTAGATTAAAATCAGCGGCATAAATAATTTGAAGTTCACATTGAATAAATGTTCAATATAAAACTTTATTTTGATGCATTTTATTCTGTTTTTTGATTTTTTCTCACAAAGTATAATTTTTCTAAAAATATAGTTTTGGACACAAGAGTTTTGGACAGGACGGTAAAAACCAGGGTTTTTACCGTGGTTTTTACCATAGTGTCCAAAACCTTGCCAACCCTGAAAAATGTATATAGTACTTTGACTATTCTCGAAAAACATAATTAGGCTTTTAGAAAGGATCTAGAGGTTACTTTTTAACCGGAATAATCGACTTTCCTCGTTTCCCCTCTCGAGTCGAATAAATTTCACACCTCTGTATATAAGTTTTCTGAGGCTCCTTTAAAATGTTTTTAACGGTATTTTGAAGCCAATTAATCTACTTTACAGTACAGATATATTATAGTCTGAATTACTTCGAACATGGTCGTGACTACTAAACCTTATATAACTTCATCAAAATGGTATAAGAACGCACGACGTACTTAGAAACTTTGTCAGAATGATTAAAACAAGGGGGTATTAAAACCGAACTTTTGTGTGTGGGTGTTCTATTTAAAAAAAAAAAAGTTGAAAAACATTTACTTATGTTATAGAGAAATAAATTAAAAAATAGTTAATGGTATGGATACACTAATTTTGTCACTTTGGAAGAAGCATGGGCCCCCTGTGCCCCCCCTAAAACTTCTTACCACCTGGCCACCCAGCCGACCGGTTAAAAATATATATCAAAGAAAAAAGTCTTAATGATACACTTTCTTAATGTCTCAAACGTGAATAATGCTGCGTACTTTGATTTGATGACAGAACTACATGTTAGTTATTGTTTAAATGATGTTAGTTTCAGCTTACATGCTGTTCTTCTGTTACTGAGATTTAAAATGAGTTAACAAGTATGCGTTCAAATCAAAAATACACATTAAATATGACATAAAAGAAAGTTTTTAATTTTGGTAAAAACGAGTATTCCCCAATAAACACTATATACGGACGGAAGCATTGAACCTTTTGCCCTTCTCCCAACTTCTCGTTCGTTACATTACACTGATTTCGAAGTCAACGGAATGCTCCACCTCGAAACCTTTGGTGGCGAACGAAGTATTGCATAATTAAAAAGCAACTGGTGTGAAAAAAAAAGAGAAAGAAGAAAAAAAATCGGAACTATTGCCCCTCGGGAGATGTTTTTTCCTTCCACTTCCTCGTGTCCCAGTTCCTAGGGCAATGTTGCATTCGGTCTCCCTACTGCCCCACATAGTTCCGATCGGAAGTAGAAGAGGGAGGATGGAGGGGAAGGCCTGATGTGGCTTGGGAGCAAACACGTGAGCGGAGGAAGAGCCCTTTTCATTGCTAAAGGAAAACGGATTTTAAGGTCCATTCGCCCGAGGGCTCTATTCCTTGCTTATGCATGCTGAGGATGTTACTGCCCCGCGGTTTCGAAGGACTTGGAATGTTATAAGTCCGAATGATTGATCGGTTCGGGAAATGTTTTAATAACATTTTTTCTCTCTTCTTTTGAGGTAGTGGACACTGGACAATTGACTTAATTAAGGGGGAAAATCAGTTCAGACGGGTCAAAAAAACCATTTTTTTTAAATGTCATAAAATTGTTAGTAAAACTATTCAAGAATATGTTGCCAAAGTTCCAGTGAAAAATTCCGATTAGTTCCGATGTTATGAGCCACTTAAGTGACAGTGGAAATACGAAAAACTCTTTCAAGTTTCTTTCAAACGCGTTTTTCTCGAAACAACTTTTTTTTTTCAACTGTTGGGCATTTTAGCTCGATGAGTTTTTCACCAATCGTTGTAAAATTTTTTGTGACTTTCTTGATTCAATTACACTCTATATGAACCTAACTCAAGATGATATTATTAATAACAAATATTTTTTTAACTGCAAGAGATGTGGGAAAAAAATGATGGAAAAACATAAAAATTGTAATCAAACACCTCAAAAACATGCTTTTTTCAACTTTTTGATCACAATTAGGTGCATATTCTTAGAAAATATGTTGTTAACGAAAAAGAAAAATTTTAATAATTACAGATAAAAATTGTGGCTTCGGCAACAAGCTCTATTGGCGACTGCTCATGGACAGCAGCTTTTAACTCTACTATTTCTGGTGGAAATAACTTGAAAAAATTACAAAATGTGCTTCAAAAGAAAATAAAATATCGTACAAGTTTGAACGAATTCTGATTATTCCTTCCCTGCTAAAAAAAAAAAAAAAAAAAAAAAAAAAAAAAAAAAAAAAAAAAATCACGAAAAACACGAATTTGTCGGCCTCCTAAACTGGTTGCACCATCTTTAAGGAAAAATATTGATGAAATGTTCTTGATTCAAGTGTGATGAAGCAATTTTGGTTGGAGAAGAAGTGCTTTTAATAAGGAATTAGGAGCAGTACTTGGCAATTTTATTGAGTTTTATCAAAAAAAAAAAAAATAAAATAAAATAAAAAATAAATAAATAAATAAAATAATAATAAAAAAAAATCAATCTAACAAAATTCTGAGATTTTCCGTGTGACTCACAACTAAGACAACAATGGTTCTTGTATTTCTACAATTTATTAATGTATCGCACACAGAATTTAAAAAGGTCATAAATTCTGCACCTCAAAGCCAGATGAATGTAGTCCGAAAATTGCAATTTTTCATTGTATGTAGAATTGTTTTCCGCATCGAGTCATATGGACGTAATTCCAAAAAAAAAAAAAAAGAAAATTAATTTGAATTCTGAAATTTTGAATTCAAATAATGTTTTTCGCAATCATGAACTGAGACAGGACCCTACTCATTGGAGTTATTGTTTCTAGAAACGGCTCCTGTCCCCCCCAAGTCTGCCTCTCCTCCTGGGCGGTTACTTGTGCATAGTTGTGTGTGTGCGTAGACTTGTGTGTATGCACGTAGGTGTGTGTGAGTGTATGTGTATGAAGTCGTGTGTGTGTATGTGTGTGAACGTGCGTGTGTGTAGGACATGGACGCCTCCAACCAGAGATGCGGATAGCTCAAAAACGGAGCAGCCGCGCCGCGCCGCGCCGCCAGCAGAGGACGGTGGGCGGTGGTGCTGCAAAGGCTTCTGGTCCAAGTTGAAAAAGGCACGGACACCAAAAACGGTCAAATGAGAACAATAAGCAATCGTGATTGCTCAAAAAATTATTATTTATCAGTGTTAAAAGAGCGCAAGTCACATCCTTTGTATGCACCAGGCGAACGTTTTCCCGCTCTCCTGTTTTGTAGCAATTGTATGATTTCGTTAGTTTGGCTCTGAAATACTGAATTATCAAAAAAAAAAAAAAAAAAAGAAAAGAAAACAGATACTTCAGAATATTTTTATAATTTTCAGAACATTATAATCTTTATGCATAAATGGCTACTTCTGTGTGTATGTATGTCCGGAGTATTCAAAACTACTGTACCGATTTTAACCATTTTTCCACCATAGATAGCTACATTATGAGGGAGCAACTTAGGCTATAATTTATTCCTAAAAAACTTAGTTTAAAAACGTTATGATGGAAAACAGTAAATGTCATGTAATTTTCCCATTAAATGATTAAATGTAAAACTCATTGTTACGAAAATTCGTTGCTTTACAACAGCAATATTAAAAGTAATCACAATGAAAATTTTGAATCAAGGCTTCTCCGTAGCAAACATGAGTTTAAAGTCATTTAAATATTTGGAAACTCTACTTTTTGCACATTTTAGGGAAACATAGTAAAGAGCTTTTTTTCTTTTTTTTTCTTTTTGTGTGTGTGTACTATTTAATTAAATAAAGCTCACGGTTATTTTAGTGATCTTTGTTTTTGTTAGTTCATATTTGTGAAATTATTCAAATTTTTATATGCTTGAATTCATGCTTTCGTTTCTAAATGAATACGCGTTCGTTCTTTATACTTATTGCTATTTTACTTTTACGGGTAAGTAAAAAACTCGATTTTTAATCACGTCAAAGCGGTGTGTTTTGAGTTCTTTCAGTTAAAACAGAAAACAAAAGAAAGTAGCGATTTTTTCTCACAATTATTACTGACCCAGGCAACGCCGGGTATTTTTGCTAGTATACATATATTTGAATTATATTTTTGGTTGTTTTAGATAATGATTGTTCATGGCTTCAGATTGCAGCTGTTGAAAAGGTTTATCTGTAGAATATTTTCAACGAGCGTTTTCAACTGTGTTCAAGGGCGCCCACATGCAAAATTTTAAGGGGGGGGGGGGGCTCAAAAATTTTCCCCATGGTTTAGCTAAACTGGGAAATATATTGATAAGGAAAAATATTGATGAAATGTTCTTGATTCAAGTTTGATGAAGCAATTTTGGTTGGGGAAGAAGTGCTTTAAAAAAAATAAATAATTTAAAAAAAAAAAAAAAGGAAACAGATAATTCAAAATATTTTTATAATTTTCATAATATAATAATCTTTATACATAAATGGTTACTTCTGTGTGTATGTATGTCCGGGGTAATCTTCAAAACCACTGGACCGATTTTAACCATTTTTTCACCATAGATAGCTACATTATCAGGGAGCAAACTTAGGCTATAATTCATTCCTAAAAAACTTAGTTTAAAAATATTATGATGGAAAACAGTAAATGTCATGTAATTTAACCATTAAATGATTAAATATAAAACCCATTGTTACGAAAATTCGTTGCTTTACAACAGCAATATTAAAAGTAATCATAATGAAAACTTTGAATTAAGGCTTCACCGAAGCAGACATGAGTTTGAAGTCATTTAAACATTTGGAAACTCTATTTTTTTCACACTTATGGAAACATAGTACTGTCTGACCACGGATTGTATGGAAAGACAAACATCCGTTTTACAGCCGGAAATGGACAAATCTATTATTTTTTTTTAGCGATGCCAGCTTTTTTTGAAGCAGAGCCTCATTCAAATGAGCGGAATAGCGGCATCAAATTTTTACTTTTCCCCCTCATTGACCCCCCCCCCCCCGTCTCATCTGGACGTTTGAAAATTCCATACAATCCGTAGTTGAACAGTAGAGAGGTTTTTTTTTTTTTGTGTGTGTACTATTTAATTAAATAAAGTGCACGGTTTTTATACTGATCTTTGTTTTTGTTGGTTCATATTTTGGAAATTATTCAAATTTTTATATGCTTGAATTCGTGTTTTCGTTTCTAAATGAATACTCGTTCGTTCATTATACTTATTGCTATTTTACTTTTATCGTAAGGAATAAGCTCGATTTTTAATCACGTCAAAGCGGTGAGTTTCAAGTTCTTTCAGTTAAAACAAAAAACGAAAGAAAGTAGCGTATGTCTCTCACAATTATTACTGACTCAGGCAACGGCGGGTATTTTTGCTAGTATACATATATTTGAATTATATTTTTGTTGTTTTAGATAATGATTGTTCATGGCTTCAGGTTGCAGCTGTTCAAAAGTTTTATTTGTAGAATATTTTTAATCAGCGTTTTCAACTGTGTTCAAGGGCGCCCATGTGTAAAATTTTAAGGGGGAGAGGGCTCAAAATTTTTTCCCATGGTTTAGCAGAATATTTCCCCCATGGAAACCGATTTCAGCACAGATTAGAGATATTAAAATTTGACATTTTTAATAACTTATTCATTGATGGCTGGAAAAGAATTTTTTACAAATTTTGCAAAGAAAAAAGCACTAAAAGCAAGGAAGCTCTCCTTTCTAAGGGGGGAGAGGCTTCAGCCCCCACTTGCCCCCCTATATGGGCGCCCTTGACTGTGTTTTTATTTTTAAAGTATAAATTGACACCTTCGTCTAAAATTCAAGAAAGTATATTTGTGCTATACCTTCAAAAAGAAGGTTATGGGTCAGATTGAAAAGCAAGGAGATAAAAAGAGAAATGCACTACACACAATTAGTTGAATTCCGGAATCAAGTATCGCTAGTTCGAATAAGAACTGGTACGGAAATGACATAGTCCAACGTAAACAGGCTAATTTTTAAACGTCATTTTTAGCAAAGATTAAAAAGTCAAATGAATTTCTTGAGGACTAAGTAAATAAATATCGTAATTTCAATAACATATGTTTAAAATTGAGTGTATTTGCGAAGTAAGAAGTAAAAGTTTTCTTCTTTCTTTGTTTTTTTTTAAAATTACGTTTTGAGATTTTAAATTTTATACGAATGGATTTTTGTTCTAAACCAGTTCCATAATTTAATTGCTCTACGGTTCACGTTTTACACACACACTCTTAAAATATATGTTTGCTTAATTTGAAAATATCCCGATTGAAGTACATTCATTGTTTTATTTTCTTTTTCATTTTATTTCAATCAGGATAATATTTTTTACAAAAATGCATTTCACAGATAAACTGAAAGAAAAGAAATTACAAATAGAAATATATTTTACCCTGTTTATTTGAAAATCTCTGATTGAGTAGGTGGGAGTAAAGGCTGTAACAATAGCCTGACTAGCTCCGAACAATAAAAAAAGAACTTAATAAATTAATACAGATTCGTAATTTACTGAAACATAATATCAACGAATTTGAGAAAATGAAGTTCGATGTCATACTAAGTAATGATTTTCGTTTCACAAAACAAAAGTCATGTTTTTTTTCAGTTTATTTCTTATTTTGTTTACAGAAAACAGGCGCATTTTCCGAGATAATTTTAGCTTCTATACCAGCGTATTTTATGCATTGGAAATCGGCAACAAGACTCAAAAAATTAGTCAAGGTTATTGTTACTCTTTCGGTTTTAAATACAAAATTTATCATTATAGGAAAAGGGAAAGCGAATGTTAGTTGGATCTTTTTAAATCATTCATTTGAATGTTTTTTTTAAAGATGTTAAGCCTTCTAAATGTCAAAATTCAGAGTAGTAAACATTTTTTTATTTTCCTGCCATCGTCCCTCCCATTGCATCCTCATTTTTTTTTAAAAATAGAATTGACTAATTTTATGGTCATCACTGTTTTCACATATTTTAACCCTCCAAATTAAATTCCCTTTCTATAAAAACGGTCAAGGAGAATTTTTACGCCTTTAAAAAAATCCTCTGCCAATGTGCCTGCATATTTTGTTTCAATTTGTAGATGGTTTGTTTGCTAATTTCGGTTGTAATCGTTTTCCTCTAGAAATTGTTACACTTGAACTCAGGAAAGAATAATTCATAAATATAAAACAAATTGAGGTCTTTAACCAATTCACAACGATTTAAGGAAATCCTTCCTTTTCCTTGTCCTTGAAAGTCCCATTAATTAATTATTCGTCACGAACCTTCTGAATGTAAACACGACAGTGCAGAGACAGATAAGACGGAAATTATTCAATATTCTTAGAGACAGCTCTGTAACAATAATAGTTAAACCATTTTGGTTGCCTAACAAGTCTTTTAAGCAGCGTGCTAACGTATAAATTATGCATTGGAGGAAATTTGGATTGTTACTCTATTTTGCGCATTGTTTTTTCTACCTTTATTCAATTTAAAAAAGAAAAAGGAAGAAAACCTTGATATAAAAATGTTCCTGTCAAAAATAGTAATAGTTAGAAATTACTGAGCCAAACGAGTAAGGAATTACTGTATAGCCTACACAGTGATTAACCTATACAGATCCTCAGCGTCCCTCATATAACATGGTATTCGCACAACACGGTTTCGATATTACACGGTACGAAACTTAAACTTAATAATTCATGGTTTTGATACAACACAAATGTTATCTTTAAAAAAGATGAAATTTCATTTTTTTTTAAATACATTCTGTTAATCTTTGTTAACTCTAATAATGAAACTTTGTTTCGATATAACACGGTACACATCCCTTGATTTACATCATTTTTAAGTCTCGTATAACACAGTTTCAATACAGCACGATACACATTGACATGATTTTTACAATGTACATGATTAATTAATATAAAAACTAAGTTTAAAAGTTATAAAAAAAAAAAGTCGTATAACACGTGTCGATACTACATGGAACGAATTAACCGTGTTGTACGAGGGACACCTGTATTTTGCTTTTAAATAACACTACCGAACACCAAAACTGCATCCGGCTAAAAAAAGTAGCTATTCCTGTAGTATTTTTTTTCGCTAAACACGAAAATCATCATAAAAAGTTGAGATTAGCTCTTGTTTTCAAGATACAGAACCAACTGGTGAGCGTAGCGAAGTCTAACTAATGTTCGTTTTCCCCGGCAGATAGAAGCATCTCTCATAGATTGGAAGTCTTATAAACTTCGACCCCCTGGTTGAGATAGAAAATCTCACCACATAAAACCCAAATGAACTTCTAGAAATTTAAATTCCCAAATGCCCAAATTGATCCTCTTGTAGGTCCACACATTTCTGCTTCCAGCCATGCTCATTCTGCTGGGAATAATGAAAAACTTCGTGAAAGATACTTAAAGGGGGGTATTTGAAAGGGAGGGAAGTATTTGTAGGGGGGGGGGGGCAGATTTGTAATACGTTCAATTATTTTGATGAGCATCGTACGTACTAAAAGACCATATTGTTACTTTTTTTTTGTTAACTTTGGAAGAAATAATTATGTTATAAAAAAAAAATGGAACACCCTTTTTCTCCTTGTTTTCCAATATCTTTAAATTGAAATCATTGTCATAGGCAGGGGCGTACAGAGAAATTTTGGGAGGCTCGTCACAATTGACTTTTACGGGCCCCCCTCCATATTGTTTATCTCTATATTCCACCCCTCATTTTAAAAATATTGGGCCCCTTTCAGTTTCGGGCCCGGGACAACAGGTGTCTCTTCTCTCCCCCCCCCCCTGTGCACGCCGTTGGTCATAGCCAACAATAATTATACTGTAAATGGAGCGAATACTGCAAATGGAGCTCCCCTAGTTTCAACTATTTTCTGAGATTGCCATTGACGGTCCTGGTGGGTATGTGCAAAGAAGCTACGAAACACATCATCAACTTACTCTGTTCTATTTTTAGCATTTTTTAAATTGTAGAACTGTAAGTAGAAATCTTGACTATGTTACATTTAATTATCGCATTACTTGTATAAAATTACCATTAGAAGGTATGATTTATTGATAACTATTACGCTCCAGTTAATAGGTAAAAATTGCTATGGCGTTTTAGCCAAGGGTGGCAGATGGCCACCCTTGGCGTAAAAATGGCCCTGATTATAAAGCGGCACTAAGATAAAGGTAAATTATCTCAGTTGTGTCCCAAATTACTTTTAAGGAAAAGATGTCACAAAACGAAAAACGATTTCGGAAATAAGTATAAAAAATTACAACATCCCTACACATAAATGACTTTTCCGCGTCAAAATTATCTTCTCTTGGCAGGAGGTTCATACCAAATTGTGTTGCAATTTACAACATCATGAAAATCGCTGAAGAAAATGTTAACTCCTTTTCTTCGCCATTTGGTGACGAAAGGTGTAGTGAAGCGTAACGGGACAGTCGTAAAACAGAAGATAGATTCCCCTGCATTGATGCTCAACTTGCTCTTTCTGACCCAGTCTTCAAACGAAAAGGGAAACTTTCGCTTAAACCCTTCGGAAAGAAACGTGAAAATAAAAACAAAAAATGTTGTAATCCGTAATGATTAAAGAAGATCATGGTAGATGTTTCGAAATGTTCTTCCTTCTTTCGAACTGTATTGCACTGATTTATCATTTACAGGATGTCTGTCGCAGCAGGAAAAGTGCGTAATGTAAATAGAGGCGATTACTAGGAGAATTTGAAGTGACGAGCTGAATAATTTTGTAGATTGTCCTTCAATTGGAACATCAAGCTGGACTGCGGGAATGTTAAGCAATAGGTTCCGAAACTAGTTTAAGTTTAGTTAACTAGTTTAGCAGAAACTAGTTTAGTTACATTTAGTTTAAGTAACATGTTTAGCGTCAGTTTTACTTGAAACCTGTATCACAATTTCGCAGTGTCAGTAAAAAAAAAAAAAAAAAACTTTAATTGAAGCAGTGAGAAGCAAAGAGATATGAGTGCCAAAATTAAAAATTTGGAGATAATCAGTGCAAATGGTAGCAGAACCTCTGCTCTGTTTTAGGGCAATAAATGGTGCAGTGGGTGCTGCTATAAAGCATGATCTAGAAAACAATTTCAATGAAAGTCTACAGAAGATCTGAACTTTAAATGCGTTTTACTTGAAACTTTAACGAGCTGATGTGTGCATCACATGACTTCCTTTTACTCCAATTTAATGTCATTTCCCCATGATTGGCAATTTTAATGTGATTCAATTGTTTATTCTCTAAACATCTCCAACAGTGGCCAAATTGAAATCAAATTTAAAATTAAAAAATAAATAAATAAATAATAAAAAAAACGCCAAAGTTGTCGCCAATTTGACGACAAAACTTGGTGACCAAAATACCGGCGATATATCGCCAAGCGTCCGACAAATTATAACACCACTTGAGTTTACATCGAAATTAACAAGGATTTCCCCCCAAAAATGGCAAAAGACCCCGTTAGGAACATCCGAATGCAAGCAAAAGGGAAGGTGCACAACTAGGCCCCGATAGAAGTCTACGTACCAAATTTCAATTTTCTAGGACATACCATTTTTTTGTTATGCGAGACACATACGCACATACATACGTACATACGGACATCACGAGAAAATTCGTTGTAATTAACTCGGAGGTCGT
Organism: Uloborus diversus; assembly: GCF_026930045.1. Taxonomy (NCBI): domain Eukaryota; kingdom Metazoa; phylum Arthropoda; class Arachnida; order Araneae; family Uloboridae; genus Uloborus; species Uloborus diversus. Next base: position 72,818,744 of record NC_072736.1, on the reverse strand, counting down.
GAAAATTAATATTTCGGGTGTCTGTAGGTTCCTAGGCATATATGCACGTGTGGTCAGGTCGAAAAAAAAAAACTCAACATTCATTCGGGGGTGAGAAAAATGGAAATTAAGGCCGATTTTTGAGTGAAAATTTTTTCGCGAATACAATACTTCCTTTTTTGTAAAAGGAAGTCAAAAGTTCACTTACATTCCTTTGCTTCTCATTGCCTCAATTGTATACAGCAGAAACTCCAGTTTGTGCGTGTGCAGAAATCGGTACATTTTGTTTCTGCAGAAATATTTCTCTCCATGTTTATTACTCTATATGTAGCTTGATATATCTTAAAAAAAGTATTATGTTTCAAGGCTAATAGGATAAATTATTGATTAATTGAACCAATAACATAATGGACCAGTGATGCTTCATAACATTTATCAAAAATTTCACAACAGCTCAAATTTTTAAGCAAAGGAACTGTCCCGTAAAACAATAATCAAAAATGTTTAATTAAACGTTTTATCAAGGTCAAATTTTAAATGATTTAATACACATTTGATTGTGGAAAGTTTGAAATAGAAAAAGAGGTTGTGCAGTTTATAATAAGAATGATGTCATTCGGTGGAAAAACTGACATTTTGTCCTGTTCATGACACATCTATTTCAAAAATGTCGGATAAGAATTTTTTTCACCTAAAAAGCCACTCGTGTATGTATGATTTCTTAAGCAACAATTCTTCTTCCTACATTTTTTAAACAGCACATTTGAAGCAAACTGTAGAGGTGAAAAATTGTCTCGTTTTTCTGTGAAATGATTCAATGATAGACCTTTTAGTTGAATCGTTTCAAAATGTCGAAGCGTAATTTTTTAGGTAAAGAAAGTAAGAAACTTTTCAAAATGGGACCATTAAATAACAAAAACGTATTTTTTTGTTTTTTTTTTTTTTTGTTTAACACCGCTAACTTAAAACACGCAATTATTGCTAATAAAATGAGAAATATACAAATAAAGTAAAATTTTTAACATTGGAGGCTTAAAAATTATTTACTCTTAGTTTTAAATTATAGATAATGCAAATTTTTTACTAAAAAGTAAATAAAAAGCTAATGCAATGTTCGTCAGTTTATTATTCTATTTTTTTAAACTTGAGTGCGTATATAACGTAGAAAAATTGCAAATAAACAATAATGAAACCAATGTATGTATCATTTTTTGAGTATAACTAATAAAATTTATGAAATTCCTCTCACTAAAAAAAAATAAATCAAACAGAAAATGCCAAAAAAAAAAAAAAAAAGTTTTTAAAAATTCCACCGTTTTCTAAGATATTCAAAGATAATGTAAACTATTATTATGAAACACCGAAGTTTAGTCTTTGTGAAATCAATCTCCGTTTGGGTAAAAGTATGAATTTATTATCTTTTAGTATTTGGCAATGGCAAAATTCACTCGGTTTTGTCCGAAATACATTCTAAATTTCTGGGGGGAAAAATCCACTGCTTAATAACCCTTCAGGTGTCTTTCTTTTTGTTTTAAAATTTGTTTTGTATATGATACATGTTCTTGTTAACTCATTAAATGTTGCTATAAGTCGATGAAAATTGCATCACACATTATTCTCGCTATTTTTGAAATATGTGTATTGCGTAGTTGAACCAAAACAATAAGCACACTCCAGTGGATGAAAAATTCAATCTTTCTTTAAAGCTAGGACTCGAAGGTTTTTTTTTTTTTTTAATGAGAATTGGCAGCAGTATCTTTGTTCCATACAAATCCAAAACAAAATGAACAAGAAGTTCCGTCCAGCACTAAACGAGCCTACTTTCCCGTATACCATATCGACTGAAAATTAGTTGAGACTAAATAATTCCAAACATAATCTTTTAACATTTTAAGCTGATTTTTAGAAATAAAATGTGCCATGCTCATAAAAAGAAATAAACGCGTAAAAAATAAAAAAACGAACAAATCTGTACCTCAGAGCCAGACTAACGTAAGTCTAAAAATTGCGATTATTAGTTAATTGCGTTTATTAGTGTATTGTATGTGGAAACGTATTTCGCATCGAGTCATGTAAATGTAATTCTTTAAAAAAACTTTTCAATTTCTTGCCAGAGTGAAAAGAGCGTGCGTTATATTCCTTGCATAAGCCAGAAAAAAGTTTTTCCTCTCTCCCGTAAAATTATCATAATGTGACTTACGTCCTTCTGGCTTTGAGGTAAAGAAATAAAGTAGTAGCACCTTTTAAACAGAGCAGGTAATATATTTTATTCTATTAAAAAAATCTTTAATCACTTTCAAAAAGAAATAAAAACGTAGTCAAATTGGCAATGGGGTCGTTTTCAAAATTTTAAAAGCATTTTTTTCTGAAAGAGCATGCTTAAAAACATAGGATCTGACTATTTTTTAAATAATTTATTTAAGTTTGATACTTTTAAAAAATTATTGAAATTTGTGCGCTTTCATTGTTTACGCTTCTGTCGTGTGACATCACAAATGATGAAATACCATTCTGTGTTGCCAATCACAGAGCAAAATATTTAATTCACATCTTTACTTACGTGTATTGGGCAACGATGTGGTTGATAGCAAGCGCAGAGCGCAATGTTTAATTTGCTTCTTGATTATCATAACGTGGAAACGAGGTAGAAAGATGCGTCAAATTGCATCAGTTGGGACGTCATAAAGACACGCTTTGTTTTCAAAATCGGACATTTTAAAAAAAGTATTAAAAAATAACTGTTGGGAAATTAAAGTATTTTCTGGGTCCATGTTATTTTTTTACTCATTCTATCAATTTCAGCGACTAAAAGTAGTACTTTTGACTGAAGGAAACCACTCCATTCTTTTTAATAGTTTGCATACATATTTTAATCTGAACAAATTAATGTTTAACTGTAAATTGTAAAAAAAAAAAAAAACTTAACATTTGCTCCTACGAAGAAGTTTTAGGCAAATATAGGTCCCGAACGGTACGGATTTGCTTCAAACGAACTTTGTTGGAAAAAGCGTTTGGGTAAAAACTTAGATAGAAAAGATTTTTTAAATCAATATTTCGCTGTTTTAAGGGTAGTTTTAGAACAATTAAATTTTTTTTCACATTAACGCTTACGGAGGAATTCCAAACCTTTTTGTTTGAAAAACCAACAATACTAAAAGTTATTTTTCCTTTTTTTTTTTTTTTTGGCACGAAAGAATTGATAATTGCGTGGATTCAGATTATATTCTCCCTTTTCGGTTTCAAGAAATAGGAAAAAAGTTGTTAGTGAGATTCAGATACGTACCATACTCGGAGGCCTAATATTGACACAACTCAAAGATAAATGTGACGAAATCCAAATAAAATGATCAAAGCGCAAATGCTGTAAACGTTTGAATGCCCTCGGCAAAATTAAATCCGCAGTGCAGTTCTGCATCGAAGAAAGCCCAGGTGCCCCGACCTGGTGGAAATTGGGCATCAAAATTATCTGTGTCATTGACATCCTCGCCTGAATGGTAGCACATGCAAGATCGGATGCCATATCGAGCGATCGCCCAAGGTCTTCAATAAGCTAAATTGCTGAACGTAATGACTTTTAAAATTGTGTTTTTGAGCCTATAATAGAAATTTGGCATCGGAAAAAAGAAAAAAAAAACATTGAATACAAAACATCGATATTAGAACTCGATGTTATAAAAACGATTTACCACCTTAAATCATCGGTGGTAAAAAAAAAAAAAAAAAAAAAAAAAAAAAAAACGATTTTACAAAAGCATCGACATCGATGAGTAAAGAGAGAAACCAGCGAAGATAAAGTAAAAATTTTGAAGAAAACACAGCAGATAGCTATTACTAAGGCCACAATGAAGTATCTTCATCAATAGAAAAAACACAACCACACAACAAGAAAATCGCGAGATAAGTCATCAATATATCACCTGTAATTCATACAAAAACCCGACAAAACACATTATGTTAGCAGTTAATTATTTGCTTTAAATATTTTCTATTCAAATCAGAAACGCGATATCTACAATTTCTTAAATAAACTAGTTTACCGTCAGAAAGCAAAACGCAGCATGGTTTCCATTTCACGGTTGATCAAGTTTCCGTTAAGAAAATAATGGTTTTTTGTTATTTCTTCCAGGCATCGGTCTATGTTTATATTGCTGTAGACGTGCTTATAATTTTAACAAACTTAATTGTTTTGCTGTTTTTAGACTGACAAAGGTTGCTCATTTATTTTATTATAAATATTTTTTACTTAAATCAAAGGTAAATGATTGGGAAACGTACTGGGAAACATATTTTTCATTTTAAAATTTTCCTGGCTTAAGTATTTTTAACGGTTTATTCTTCACATTGATTGTCTAACTCGATACAATGATATTTATTTCTTGCCGTTTTTCTTTTAACAAATATTTTTTTACACAATTTTTATCATTTTTCGTTTTTACTTTTGGCTGCTTATGCTAGTTTTTCTACCTAACAGAAGCCTTTAAGCAATTACACAATAAATGAAGTGTATATAAGATTTTTTGATTCATTTTCCTCACCTTTCAAACACATGAATGTATTTAATAATTTGTTGCTAAATAATTCATTTGCATGATCATTCATTTAGTCATGCATTTACTTGCTCATCGTTTGTTTACTTCCCTCATTTATTTAACCATTCAGTACATCACTTATTTATTAATTAATTAATTCATTGTTTAATTAATTAATTAATTAATTAAGTTGTTAACTTTCTTATTTATTAAAAGAAAAGTATTTTAAGTAAGCAATTACAAAATATTCATTAGAAAAATGTTTTAATTATTACTGCACATCTTTAAGGCAAAGTGATAATTTTCACTTTTATTTGAATGGACAAATTTACTACTAAAAACAGAAAAAGTAACATTTCACTAAAAGTTCAATTTAAAAATATATTTTTATCTCTATACGTACTTGAATTTTCAAAATAAATTTTCAATTTTTTACTTCCTTTTACAAAAAAGGAAGTATTGTATTCGCGAAAAATATTTCACTCAAATATCGGCTTTAATTTCCCTTTTGCTCACCCCCGAATGAATATTGAGGTTTGTTTTCGACTCGATCACACGTGGATAAGTGCCTAAGAACGTATAGACACGCCAAATATCCATTTTGACGATTCTCGAGTTCATTACAACGAGTTTTCTCGTGACGTCCGTATGTACGTATGAATGTGCATATGTGTGTATGTATCTCGCACAACTCAAAAACGGTATGTCCTAGAAAGTTGAAATTTGGTACGTAGACTCCTAGTGGGATCTAGTTGGGCACCTTTTCTTTTGGTTGCATTTGGAGGTTCCTCAGGGGGTCTTTTGCCCCTTTTTGGGGGGAAATCATTGTTAATTTCCATGTAAACTCAAGTGGTGTTATAGTTTGTCGGACACTTGGCGATTTATCGCCAGTCTTTTGGTCGCCAAGTTTTGTCGCCAACTTGACGACAAATTTGGCGATTTATTTTTAAAGTTTGGTTTCAATTTGGCCACTGTTGGTGATATTTAGAGAGTAAACAATTGAATCACATTAAAATTGCCAATAATATGGAAATGAGTCCCATTATTTTCTAAGCTAAATAAATTCAGCTTGAAACTTACTCGATCTTCCTATTCGAAATACCATAAACTTAGGACACTTAATGATTATTTCATTAGGTATTTTTCATTATTCGATAATTTTAAGTGATAAAGTAATATATCTATATGTATTTTAATTTACGATCAAATCGTTTTTCTTTTTTGACTCATTTATTTATTTTCATTTGGAACTTCCCAAGGTTATGAGTTTAGACACTTTTTAATGATTAATTTCAAAAGTAGTTTTTAAATATCAAGTTTTAATTCATTTGTGGCGTTGTTTTAATGAGTTTTGATATGTGAAAGAAGATATAGGGAGGAAGCGTACTTCAGCGACTCAAAATCCAAATCCAAAATACCACTGTATGAATTAAATTAATATAGTCATTAACAGTCGTTATTGCTTTCTGTTTTCACAAAAAAATTGCATTTATTTTCCTTTTTTTTTGGTACAACTTTACTTGATTTAAGTTGAGAAAATAAGGTGAAAATAATTAACTCTTTTGACCTGATGAATTAAGTTATAAGTGATTAGAAGTTTCAGGAGTATGTAATATTGCTTTGCTTATACAGCGTGTTCCCATTTAACTTGCAAGATCTCTATTTTTGCAACCATTAGTCCTAAATAAATATTTCCAATTGAAAAAATGGTCGAAGAAAGGTTTATAATTTTTTTAAAATCAATCTTCCAAACAATCAACAAAAATTCGTGTTTTTGTAAATTTTTCTAGGAAACACGTTTGATAAAAGAGAAATCTTTTCCTTTTCAAAAAATCTAGTATACTGTTGATGATAAATAGATTTTTTTTTAAAAAAATCCTCACAAGCAAAGCTTTTTTAAAAAACAATTTTATTAAATTAGATGTCCCCGTTTGGGAACATTGCCGTTTAAAAAGTTAAGTTGGGTATTCTATGTTAGACTACAAAAACCCGATATAATACCGTAGATTAATACCGCACCCGTGAAGCGAAAATTTCTTCATTTGAACTTTTGAAAAATGATAAAAAAACTCAGTTTATAGATTATGGCATCAAACCTAGTGTAAAGGAGGGAAAGTTCAATAATCTAATTGCTGTCCCAACCATGTTTGAGAAAACAATGAGATTGTAAACCAATAATTGAGGAAGCAACATTTTGATCACCGTCATCAAAATTAATAATAAAAGCGAAATTGACAACATCATGAAATCCTTCCTTTAATAAAGCATCGACATGCCATTACATATTTCGTAACAATGTCTTAAACGACCGTCTAACATTTGGTAGTGCTGGACTTCCCGACCAACCAGGCATGATTTCTAAATGTTTCGGATTCTACATCCAGGAGAATGGTAACGTTTTTGTTTGAAAAGAATTGCAACGCCATTACACGCTTCATTGATGAAAACATAAGGCAAGCATTGATGCAAGACACCAGGTTCTTGTCATTCTCCGTGTAGCATGAAAGATAAGAAAAAAAAAATCCAGCTGATGTTTATTTTCGCATTACTATTTCCGCATTGTTAAGATACATTTTATAAAATGTGTATTAACGGTGATGATAGACAGTTTTTAAATCGTGTTTAAAGTTTACACGAAAACTAGTTTGCTCCTGCTACAAATTTATCAATGCGATTTTTACACTTTTGTCAACTTCATATCATGAGCAATTGCAAACGAAATTAACGGAGTTCGTAGGTTCGATCTCCATCAGAGCCCTGGGTGCAATTTCTTCCCTATGTGCCGTAAATGTTTATTGTTTTGTCTTATCTCTACTAATTATAAAGCTGAAAGTCTGTCTGGATCTCTGTCTGTCTGTCTGTCTGGATCTCTGTGACGCGCCTTAGCCCAGACCGTTCGGCCGATTTTCATTAAATTTGGCACAAAGTTAGTTTGTAGCATGGGAGTGTGCACTTCGAAGCGATTTTTCGAAAACTTGATTTTGTTCTTTTTCTATTCCAATTTTAAGAAAATTTTACCGAGCAAATTATCACAACGTGGAAGAGTAAATTACGAAATTATCATAACGTGGAAGAATAAATTACGAAATTATCATAACGTGGAACCGTAACATTGGCAAGCAAATGAACACAGCAAATTAACGAGAGATTCGTCATCCATTATAAGTAACTATAAAGGAGAACCAAGTGACCTTTTAATTTTCAAATACGAACAAAGCCGTGCGGTTACCACTAGTACGTTAATAAAGAAGCTCAACATCTCGAGCAATGGCATCCCATGCCTTTATAGTGATTAATAAATATGACACGACTACAACAACAGCAATAATACCTGATAAACAGTTTTTCAATAAACAATAAACAACACTATACTATCTGCGTCGCCCGGCTTTGCACGGTCTGCCTCGAAAATAAAAGTTATGTCAAGTGACACGCGTTCAACAATTAGGCTTGAACAAAAAAAAAAAAATCAGTAAAATGTTTGCGGCAGATTGCAGAAAAATATTCAAAAAGGAAACATTTTAAATCCCCCAATTGCAGGAAAAGCCTAAAAAAAAAATATTTATTCACATTCGAGAAAAAAAAGTAACAGATCTTTCATTTAATGATTTTCTTCACGCTACAAATTTTAATAAAAGTATTTTTACGGAAAGTTAAGATGAAGCACTGAATAATAATTTGAATGGAGGAAAGCCTTCCAAAAGTAGGGATTTTATGTCGAAATCTAAGAGTCATAACTAATAATTTTTAATTGATATGTCCGCTAATTATTATCGGAGGATTATGTTAAATAGCCAAACATAAAGATGGGAAGATTACGAATCCATCGATACCTGGTTCGATGGTCAGTTCATTGTCGCTTGGGAGAAGTAACTTAGACATGCATAGTTACATACATAGGTACTAACGCTGAGTTTTTAATTATATAAGATGCTTGTATAAACTATAACCCACAGATATGTATCATCAGATGGATCAAGTGCCACCAGAAAAAAATTTACTTTAGTTTTTAAAAAGAGGTGACATTTTAGTTAAAAAACGTGGTTATAAATAAAAATTTTCAAGTTCAATAAAAAAGACACAGAATACAATACTATTTTTGCTTGCATGGGAACTGAAAGTCATCCTCCCCCCATTCCTCACAATGAAAGTGATTCACCGTCCACTGAAAACATACCTCTAGTTACAGCGATGTGCATTAAGTTTCGTAAGAGTGAAAATGTTAAATTAATGTCTAGTGTTTCAAGTTTTTTGGGTCTTAGAATGGAGAACCTCTGTAGAAGAAGAAAGCAGCTTCCCATTTAAAAAACGTTTAGTAATCACAAAAAATGTTTTTAAAAATTATTTTTGATGATTTTGTCTTTACATTTAATATTATGTAAGAATCTACTTCTACGAAACCAATTTCAATGACGTTTTAACAAAATATGATTATTTATTTGATTTATTTATTTTGCCTCTCCCCTCCTCTTGTCACATAACATTATGTTTTTGATAAGCAGATGGGAATAAAAATGTGTGAAGTCACATTTCTTCTTACCCCTTTCCTCCCCTTTGTCACAACCTGTCACAATTTCGCGAAAATCCTCCCCCACAAAACGGGGCATCATTTGTAGACCACCCCTGTTTTACATAAAATACACCGCCAGCTCAGTCATTTCCAGCCGAGGACTGCAGTTTCGTGCTTATTAGCACTCATCAGCCCGGCATAGGAAAGTGACTGAGCTGGAGATGGAAAACCTTCGGTCACTCGTCTGGTCTGTGCGAATTCTATATTAGCTACCAGTTTGTTTGGCACTCTTGGCTTCCTTAAGAGGTTTTCCATCTCCAGCTCAGCCACTTTCCTATGCCGGGCTGATGAGTGCTAATAAGCACGAAAATGCAGTCCTCGGCTGGAAATGAATGAGCTGGCGGTGTATTTAATGTATTTCTGCTTTATCCCTGGCTAATGGGCGGTAATTTACTGAATACACCCCTATTTTACTTGTATTTTACTGCCTATATAACTCCAGAACTCCTTTTTTTTAGTATTACACAAGGTCCTAAATTTAATTGCATATAATTTTGGAATCGTTTTAAGTTATATCTACGAATGACTAATTCAAATGAAACTGCTAAATACTTCTCAAAATATTCGAGAGAGAAGCGTATGGCTAATATTAGAAAACTGAAGTTGACATACAGAAAAGTAGGCTCTTTTAGTTCTGATCAAATTTCTTGTCCACTTCATATCGATCACTTTCAATATGTGCTATCATCCCACCAAGTTTCAAAGTTGTGTGGTCTCATTGCTAGTTTTTTCATCACGAATATCATACAAGACTGATTTCTTTTTATCAGTTATCCTTCTTTGTAGTGCTATTGTTACTGCTTCTTCAAAAACGGAAACATTCTGCTTTTGCTTTACGCTTCTTTTTAATGACCAGTGAGTGCACGCGATAGCTTCCTTATTTTTTTCTGTTATCAGTTATTGACGTGAAACTGCTTAAAAGAGTATTTAAGATCCTCAAAGAGCTTTTTTTCAGTTTGATTGTTACATAATTATACTCTTCATTTTGCCAAATTGCTAAGGAAAAAGGAAAAGTGGATTGAAAAGTCGCTGGTTTTGCTATTTGTGTTTGGTGGAACATCGTTTACTTTTATTTAAGCTTGATCAAAGCATATCTCAACATATTTCTTTAGAACGGATGTTGAAGAATTTAAATAAAAAGGTTTTTACTACCCTTCATTTTCTGACAGGACTTCTCGAATACGTCCCCCCCCCCTTTTTTTTTGTGGCTGTGTGCTTTTTTAGAGATCTCAAACTTAGCGCAGCTCTGAAATTACGATTGCCAAGTTCTCCCAATTAAGTAAATGGCATCACATGCTGACACCATATTGGATTTGTGGGAGAAAGGACAACTTTTAAGGAATTTGGTTTTTTAAAAATCGATATTAAATGGGTTAGAATAATAAGAACGTTAAAATACAAAAACCTAAATTGAAAAAAACTATTGAGGTAAAAATTTAGAAGCTAAGAAAATCAAACAACGTTATTAAGGAACAAATTAAAAAATACGCGAGCAAGTGTTTCGGGATTACAAGACACCGCATTTGTAACGTTATTTAAAAACTCAGAAAATTCCACAATTTCTACTTTTTTGTACGTTTCACGTGATTACTAGAGCTTTAACTATTCCAAATATTGATTTTAGTGTGCCAACAGCTTTAATTTCATGTAAGTAATTATTTATTTTTAGTTCTGACTTCGTATTTTTCTGAAACAATAACAAGTCTGCGTTCAGTACTAAAAAAACTTTACAAAGAGATCTCTACCCTACCACTCTGTTCGTTCTAAATCGTAGCCTCACAAAAGGTTCCCATGCTTACACTCAACTCATAAAAGGCTTACTAGAAAATTTTTATTTTATTGATCCACAATTACGGTCCACGTACAGATTTTTCTTCAGAGATAAAATCCAAGATAAGAGTTGTTCTATTGCTTACAGGTCACTCCCAAAGGAAAATAGCAAACATTCAAGACGTTTCCAAATCAGTCGTTAACCGAAAATATTTGTGCCAGACAAAGCCTAGTCCCTCTTTCATTCAATCACTTACTCCTTCATTAATTCAACTATATTTATTCATTTATTTATTTATGCACTCATTCATTTACTCATTTTTAGTTCATTAACTCAATCATTGATTTGTTAACTTATTTATTCCTTTGCTTACTCACTCACTCATTTTCTGATTCACTTCCTCGTTTATTCAATCACTCAGTCATTTCCTCTTTCATCCTTACATTCATTCACTCATTTAAGCATTTTCTCATTTATTTAATCTCTCACTCAATCACTCCTTCCTTCATTGAATCATTCTTTCTAGCAATCATCCACTGACTCATTCATTCATTCCTCAATTCAATTGGTCACTTATTTATACAATCAGTTTTTCATTTATTTAATTACTCATTTATCTCAGCATATTACTCGTTCCTCCATTCATTCATTCATCCTTCATTCTGTGATTTATTACTTCACTCTCATTCCTTTGTTTATTCACTCATTTGGTCAGTTATTCATTTATTCATTCACTCACTCATTCATTTACTTATTTATTCAACGTCTCATTCACTGACTCCTTTATTAATTAAATTTAGCCATCCACTCACAAGTAACCCTACCCAAGTGTGAATAACCGTTTGGAATAAAACTTTGCACATCTACAGAACAATTAAAAATACTGAACCCGTGTTTTTTTATCGGCAACAAGCCCTTTAGCGGGGTGAAATTTACCCCTAAGTATTGAAAATTGGGAATTAGAGGGTACAATATATTATTAAAATTTCAAGTAATGATTTACAATCTGAAAAAAAACTTAAACAAACTAAAGTTGTCGTGTTTAGGGATTTTTCTGAAAACACTAATGATAATGGTAAACCATCCCTCGCAATCTTACACCGTCGCGCGGCTGAGCAATTCCATGTCAGAAAAATCACCTTCTTGTCCCCACCATTTTTTATTCCAATAAAATTTGGCATGAAGGTCACATATGACAAGATAAGTAATCCTGCTAATTTTTAGATTTCTGTTTTTAAAATTGTTCGAAATATGAGCTAATAAAGAAGCTCTAAATGTGCGAAAAAAATGAAAAGTGTGTTCTTACAAATGATTGTAACCTCTCTCCTAATTTTAATAGAATGAAAACTGACGCGCTCTGTGACGCGCATAGCGCCTAGAGCGTTCGACCGATTTTCATGAATTTTGGCACAAAGTTAGTTTATAGCATGGGGGTGTGCACCTCGAAGCGATTTTTCGAAAATTCGATGTGGTTCTTTCTCTATTCCAATTTTAAGAACAAAACTATCATAAGATGGACGAGTAAGTTACGAAATTAAAATAATGTGGAACCGTTACATGGGCACGAGCCAATTGGCGAGATACGAAATCATCATAACGTGGAACCGTAACATGGGCACAAGCCAATTGGCGAGATACGAAATTATCATAACGTGGAACCATAACGTGGGTACAAGCCAATTGGCGAGAAAATTAACCATACATTATTTATAAATATACAGGCGAACCAAAAGACCTCTTAATTTTTCTATTACGAGCAAAGCCGTGCGGGTACCACTAGTTTAAAATAAAATAATGTATTTTACTCCTTTATTCCCAATTATCTAATATTTATGGGTAAATTACACCCCGTTAAACCTGTTTGTTGCCGATAATGAAAAACCACGGGTTCAATATTTTTGAGTGTTTTATCGGTGAGCAAAGTTATATTCCAATCGGTGATTCACACTTGGGTAGGGTTACTTTTCAGTCATTTAGTTATTGAATCATTTATTTTGTCTTTCACTCATTCATAATTACTTTAGACATTTTTTGATCCTTTTACCCACTAATTCATTCCCTAGAGTCTTCGCATTCTGATTGTTTCGCTTGCCTAACTCTGTTGCAAGCAGAAACACGCGCAAACTTTAATAAAAAGTAGTTTCAGTTTTTTGTTCTCATATTTAAGGTAGGCTTACAGTTTAGTCATTTAGTTATTGAATCATTTATTTTGTCTTTCACTCATTCATAATTACTTTAGACATTTATTGATTCTCTTACCCATTAATTCATTCCCTAGGGTCTTCGCACTCTGATTGTTTCGCTCCCGCCTAATTCTGTTGCAAACAGAAACATGCGCAAACTTTAATAAAAAGTAGTTTCAGTTTTTCGTTCTCATATTTAGGGTAGGGTTACTTTTCAGTCATTTAATTACTGAATCCTTTATTTTGTCCCTCACTCATTCATAATTACTTTATACATTTATTGATCCTCTTATCCATATCCCTATAAAACTATTTTAATTGATTGCAAATCAATTGATATGCTATTGTTCGTTATCCTGTGCAAACATTCATCCATTCAGTAGTTTCCTTTTTTATTCTATTTCAGGACCTATTCTTTGAAAATTTCCGTTACAAAATAGACGCTTTCCCCACAACGTTGTGCTCCTCATAGCCAGCTGCGGAGTCGGAAGGAAAATGGCCGACTCCGACTGCTGGATTTTGAAACGTGCGACTCCGATTCTATCTTTATTTATTTTTTTTTACTTGTTTGATTTCATTTCATCCCCCCCCCCCCCATCATGGAAATGGGGAAAACCCCCTAAACATAGATTGAAATATTAATTCCGTTTTATGAAATTTTCGCGTTATATTTTGTTGTAAACTTAACATGCGTTGTCAGCAACGTTAGAAATTCAATTTGAAAATCACTTTTTCCAATAGTTGCGATTTTAAAGTAAGATTACTTATTAGTTTCATTTTTTTAAAAAATGAAAAAGACTAATTTGTTCCCTTTTAATGTTTAACAAATAGATGTTCATCAAACCGTGTGCTTTTAATTTTTGAAAGCTGTAACTTTTGCAAAGTCAAAAAACCTTTCTTGAGAGGGGGCGGTCCAGCCCGGGTGACACTCATCTGCTAGATGACACCAAAAGTTAATTTCCGAGTTTATAAAATATATAAGTATTTGAATTCTGAAAAATTTCCCCAATTGACTTGACTTAAGTTACATTTCATCTACAAAACTTCAACAAAAATAGGGCACTATATTGCGGGGAGAGGCCGGGTACGTGTACATCTGGAGTTTGGAGCAAATTTTACACAAAATGCAGCAGCATACAGCTTTGTACGAATAGCTTTTCTATATCTATATTTCTCCTTCGCTCAGTTTTTAATTTTAGTTTTACTGGCTGCTTTAGAATCAACCTTATTATGAAGCTTTAAAGACTAACTGAAATTATTTAGTGTTGTAACAAAGAAATAATGTACTCATTTTATTTCTTACTTTTTAGGAAGAACCAAATTTTTAGATGTAGTCTTAAGATTTAAAAAGAGATATATTTTACTGAATATTTGCATTCGCGCTTTCGAGTCAACACTTGTTTGAATTTACAGAACATCATCAGAAGTTTCCTCTCGAGCTACGGGCCCCGAGTTACTCAAGAGATACATTCCTTTCACTGTTTAATAACTGAGATCAAAGTAAAAGATGCATTATTATTTTTATTTTGAAGTAATTGCTTGCAAAATGTTAGGAACCAAAACCGTTTGCTGATAGTTGCGATTAGTTAAAGAAAGTTTAAAAACAACTAGGGGACAAAGTAGTTAGCTATTATAGAAAGTTCGATAAACAATCAAACCAACTGGTTGCCAATGAGTTATTTTCTTGAGGATTTTTTTCATGTAAATGAACCAATTGGTAGTCAGTAAAAATGCAAGGAGAGTCAGTGAAAATTAAAGAAAAAAAAGAAGCCCGGAGTCGAAGTCGGACTCAGCATGATTTCTAACGATTCCGACTCCTTCACCCAAAATTATTCCGACTCTGACTCTTCCACTCCGACTCCACAGCCCTGCCCATGGCTCGACAACAGAGAACAACGGGAAAAAGGGTCGTTCCGGCCTTGCACTGACGTACACTAGCAAAGGTTATGATCAAAGGGTTTAATGCGATGTGGTTTTTCCCCCCATCCCCCCCATTAAGAATAAAACTTTTCTTTTTATGTTCAAGCACTTTCATTTGAACACTTTAGCAATGCAAGAAACGAAATGGTCTACATGTCGGAACAAAAATCTTGATAAGAAGGTACAGTACTACTAATTTCAAAAGACTGAAACAAGACGGAAAATTCAATGAAATTCCTCTAGTCTAGATCACAAGATCCCAATATTGTTCCCCTAAGAATCAATACAAAATATGAAAGAGTTTGATGGACCTCTTGCACAGTAATAAGTAACAGGTAAGAAATCAATATAATTGGGGAGACCATTTTCTCTAAACGTTGCCCAATAATTCATAACAAGAGGCGAAAACATATTTGTAAAACAGCTAATATACAGACAGAAAAAATATAAACAAGGAAGTTAATCAAAACTAATTAAAAAAAATATAAAGTGGCCCCACATTTCTTCCATTTACTCCTTTTAAATAATCGATGTATTTAATAACTTGAAAAAATGGACGCGTGCATTTCTTTACGAGTGCTGGAATTTATATTTCTTGAATGTATAACTTTTTTGACTCTTTTCTTCGCCTCTAAAATGTAAGAGAAACATATATAACTCTTAAGGTGAAAAAACACCTTTTTACAGAAAAGTAACAGAAACCTTTACATATTTCTTTACTTTCCGTTACACATAACTATTTCCAGATGTAAAAAAAGGTGAAGTTTTTATTTGCGTCTAATATCCTAAATTATACAAAGGGAACGGTTCTGGATATATCTGGAACGGGTATAAAGGACAAAAGTACAATATATTATTATCCTTGAGGTTGACAAGATTGTGAAGGCTACGCAGATCCAAATCACAGCATTACGAAGCTGCCAAGTTAGGTTGATCCCAACTATAGTTTGTCAAGAACCGATGCAAAAGAAACTTTTATAGAGATTCATTCTCCAAAAATCCACAATTTTAACGTTGATAAAATGGACTTTTCGCTAAGTAACACTAGTAGCGCCGAACTGACACCTGATAGAAGATATCCCTTTAGTCGCCCAAGTTTGTTTCTAACTTTGCGATGTATCACCTAGTTGTCGCCAGTGTATATTATTTTATTCTGCATTGAAATTAACACCGATTGTACCCTAAAAACGTGTAGATATCCCTTTTAGAAGAAACGCACAAATATAGCTCACTTCGAGTTGTCTACGTACAAAATTTCAACCTTCTACTCTATACCATTACATAGATACTATACATTACTATAGATACATACGCCACGCCGCGAGATACACACCTACATACGCACATACACACGTTACGAGAAAACACATTATGCAGGAGCGAACGTGCCGAGAACGCAACTGGGCATTTATTCGAGAGAGTAAAATAGTCATTTAAGCATTAACTTTAGTGAAATGTTTTTCACAAAGACTACTTCATGTACTTTGCACAAGGAAGCGCAAATGATTCTAAAGCTTCAAACCTAATGGAGAGCCAAACAGCTTGTTACGGCATCTGGATTCTGCAGCGTCACCCTTGTTAGTGATCACCTGTTTGAAATAGACATAACTGATCTAATGCGAAAAAACCCCATACTATGTACACAAGGTTCAACTGTACTGATTTCAAACCTAATCTTTCTTCCTACTACTTTTTGACATTACACGTACACATACAAGATGTGTAAATAAAACCTGCACCAAAGTGCATCTATATCTTCTAAGAAGTTTTGCTCAAATGTTAGTTCGACATGTTTTTATTATTGCAAACATTTGCAAAGACCAATAACAGGAAATCCATCTCTATTACTACTGCTTTTGTTTTATATTCCTATTCCTACCCCAAAGATGCTATTCATTGTCAATCTCCTGATGGATTAAATTAAATACTTGCATCAGATTTTATAGAAATTCATTTATAAACAACTTTTGTACAACAAAAACCAAAAAATGAGTGAAATATTCGTTGTACTTACGTTTCAGACCCTTTTTCTGTTAAAAATTTCGATTGGTATTAAAAAAAAATAAATAATAAAGCAAGGAAGTTGTTTTACATGTCTTGTTTAATTATAGCGAAAGAAATTAAAGTAAAAAATAGTCAATGGGAGTTGTTTAAAAAGTAAACGAAAAGTAATAATAAAAGTAAGTTACTGAATTAATGTCTGGAAGTGTTTGTCCAACTGTCTGTATCTAACCGGGATCATTCAGATGGATTTGCTTCTTTCAGTGTTGACGTTTTGCAAGAGTTAGTCAATCCAAATAAAACTTTACTATCCAGACGATGTTCGGCATGACATTTCAATCTGTTTTATTTTTCTGATTTACAAATGTGAATAAATGTGTTTAAATGTGAAAACACATTTTTTTGTGCTGCTAAAAATTCAAAGAACATAGCTTTAGGTCAAATGGAGAAAGTTCAATTCTTCATAACTCTTGAATAAATTAGCAGACTTCAATCAGAGAAATTTCGTTAAAAAGCATTTTTCTAGTAAAATACGTGAGCTCTGAAAAAGACGTTCCTTGTACGCCAAAGTACGTGTCTTCAGTAATCTGCAATTTGTGCTTTTTGATGTTGTTATTTCTTACTTTAGGGTCATTCCATACAGATTCAACGGATGAGTTCGCTCGACCATTTTTAATTTTTTTGAAACTCATATCCCAAAATGATGCATATGAATGATGTTTAAAACCACTTTTATTTTTTCTCTAACCTTAACCCTTGATTTTTTAGGAGTCATCAAATGTGATTTTTGCAGTCAAAAATGGGACTTTTAGACCTTCTCATTTTGGCCAAAATCTATTTGAATTACATTTATGGCAGTTAATTTTACGCTTTGATGTTAACGTGCATAAGATGATAGTCTCACATGCTGAGTTACGTGGGTGTAACTTAATAATTAAAATAATGGCAACAGGTTAAAGTTCAAAGTCAAATCTAAAATTTTTGCTCATTTCAAAGGGTCATAACTCGCTTAGGGGACGAAAACACAAACTGAAATATGGCAAAAACTAATCACTGGAGTCACATTAATGAGAAAATATAGCTGTAATTGTGTGTTTGTTTACCCTTTACAAATTACAGCCCCTCAAAGATCAGAAAATTGAGAAAAATGACATTTTTAGACCCCTGTAAACCAAAAGGGGATGGAATTAAAAATGAAATTTCTTGGCCAATTGAATATTCCATTCAAGTACTATACATGTTATGTATATTGTTTTGTGTATTTGGTTTGTAAAAAAGATACAGGTGTTTGAAATTGAGCAATTTCGATAGTTAATTTACGCACTAAAGCAGAAATAAAAAGTGTGAAAACTTCATTGCACTTTCTTAAATGGCCTATATAATATATTATACTGAAAAAACATATTTTAAGTATAAAAAACTATTTTAATTTGATAACTTAGAAATATTTGGACATGAATGAGTAGTTCATACTTGATTGACAGCTTAAGTAGCTAATTTATAGACTATCTACGAACACAAATTTTCAATACACACAATTATGTGCTCTGTACATTAACATATCTAAATTGCCTTAAACATATGCAAACTTGTTTGAGTGTAGTTTTAAAAAAATGAACTCACTTAGTAGTCCTATAGTTGTAATGGTGACTCAAGTATATGGCGTTTTAAAATGCTTTACCAAGGTACATTCATAATTTGATACTTCGAAAATGTACTAGGAGCAAGACAATGAAAGGGGTTCTAAATTTAGTGATCAACACAAGCTATGTAATAACTTTTTTGACAATAATGGGCATTTTACTTTGATAGTCGTTTTAGTAACACACTATTCTTCATACCTATTGCAAGGGGACAATAATTTTACAGTGATAATATTTAAATACGGTGGCATAAAGCAGTGATTAAATGTTGTATTGGGAATTTTATTTGCAGAGTCAAACCTTTCTTGCAGCATTTGTTCAGCTAGTTTAATATACTGAATGCTCACAAGGATACATGCAATGGTTAGTAGCAAAAATGCAGAAGGTAAACATTTCTGTAGGAATTAAAATGTGATTTCTAGTAGTTCTTTGCAAGGTAGTCTTAGTAGTATCAATTCTTTTTACGGTTCTTCTGATTCTGTTAAATTGTCCACTACCGTGTGATATTGCATAGAAATGCCATTCAGCTCTCAAGTTGACATCCGTTTCGTGATTACATAAATTAAGAAAGCTCTTTCTATTTTTGTTGTGTATTTGAGTAAAGTATTTCAGTACGCCACATGCTGTGTCACCACCAGAACTATAGTACTACTGTGTGAGTTCATTTTCTTAAAACTACACTGAAGCAAGAAATGAAAAACTCACTTTTTTTTCCTTTTAACTATGTAGGTAATGCTTTTGCACGTGTTTAGGCAAGTTACATAAGTTAATGTACAGAGCGTATGTTTGTATGTGTTAAAAATTTGTGTGTAGATAGTCTATAAATTAACTACTTAGCTGTCAATCATGTATGAACTACTCATTTATGTCCAAATATTTATAAGTTATCAAATTAAAATAGTTTTTTTTATACTTAAAATATATTTTTTCAGTATAATATATTATATAGACCATTTAAGAAAGTGCAATGAAGTTTTCACACTTTTTATTTCTGTTTTAGTGCGTAAATTAACTAGCAAAATTGCTCAATTTCAAAGACCTGTATCTTTTTTACAAACCAAATACACAAAACAATATATATAAAAAGTATAGTACTTGAATGGAATATTCAATTGGCCAAGAAATTTCATTTTTAATTCCATCCCCTTTTGGTTTACAGGGGTCTAAAAATGTCATTTTTCTCAATTTTCTGATCTTTGAGGTGCTGTAATTTGTAAAGGGTAAACAAACACACAATTACAGCTATATTTTCTCATTAGTGTGACTCCAGTGATTAGTTTTTGCCATATTTCATTTTGCGTTTCCGTCCCCTAAGCGAGTTATGACCCTTTGAAATGAGCAAAAATTTTACATTTGACCTTGAACTTTAACCTGTTGCCATTACTTTAATTATTAAGTTACACCCACGTAACTCAGCATGTGAGACTATCATCTTATGCACTTTAACATCAAAACGTAAAATTAACTGTCATAAATGTAATTCAAATAGATTTTGGTCAAAATGCATAGGTCTAAAAATCCCATTTTTGACTGCAAAAATCACTTTTGATGACCCTTAAAAAATCAAGGGTTAAGGTTAGAGAAAAAATAAAAGTAGTTTTAAACATCATTTATATGCATCTTTTTGGGATATGAACTTCAAAAAAATTAAAAATGGACGAGCGAACTCATTCGTTGAATCTGTATGGAATGACCCTTTACGATAATAAGGTGTCCTCGTCGAGATCTTTTGAAAAAAAAAAAAAGTTTGCTTTATCGGACTATTTACTCAAAAGTTATTAGGGAGGAGAGACAGATATACAGACCAATATATGCACATTTTCCCCATCTCAAAACCCACTTCAAATTTTTAAAATTTTCAATATCTATTTAATAATTTTATTTATTTTGACCGTTTTTTAGCGATATTTTTTAGATGTAGACTGCTTTCATGCTTTTCTCTTTTACTTTTACTGGAAAGTAGGCAAAAAAAGAGAAGAAATTAATACAATGTTTTCGGTAACGCTTATGATTTATTTGGACTACATAAAAGCTCCTCACAAAACTTTTTGGGGATTTTAAAAGACTATAGCAGCTTTATTAGCATTCGTTATCACATTTTTGAAATTTTCATTTCATAGTAACATTTGATACTGAACCCGCTTTTTGCAAATACATTTTAAATTTTTTTCTAACCATAAAAAAATTTCTAAATTGGCACTTTCTGTTTTTTTTTTATGACGTGTGGCAAATTTTTACATGATTATTTTTTATTGAAATAATATATTAGATGTATTTTTAGAAATTTCTTAAGAGCTTCCAAACTGGACACTCACAAAAGAGGTTCGACTCCCAGAGATTTAAAGTTGGAAAAAAACATGCTGACATAAATTCATGTCTAATGAGGTCCTAATTTAAGGTACCGGCAATAATTACATCTAAAGTAATATCAAAAATTATTAAACGAATTAAATTTAAATCTAAAAATTATGGTTGCCAGAAATGTGCCTATCAAATTTTATTTTCAACTAGTAGTACCCGCACGGCTTTGCCGTAATAGAAAATTAAAAGGTCTTTTGGTTCGCCTGCATATTTACGAATAATGTATGCTGAATTTTCTCGCCAATTGGCTTGTGCCCATGTTACGGTTCCACGTTATGATAATTCCGTAATTTACTCGTCCATCTTATGATAATTTTGTTCTTAAAATTGGAATAGGAAAAAAACCACATCGAATTTTCGAAAAATCGCTTCGAGGTGCACACCCCCATGCTACAAACTTACTTGGCGCCAAATTTCATGAATATCGGCCGAACTGTCTAGGCGCTATGCGCGTCAAAGAGATCCTGACAGACAGAGATCCGGACAAAGAGATCCTGACAGAGATTCGGACAGAGAGACTTTCAGCTTTATTATTAGTAAAGTAAAGAAGCATCTCTTTCTCTATCTCTACTGATCATTGGATGATGGAGCTTAATCGCATCTGTTTTGGACATTGTTGCAACGACTTCCTTTTCTGGACAAATAAAACTGAAGCTGCATGCAACAGATCTAAGAAGGTTTATCGAAAATTCATGTTCATTTACTTTCATAGTTTGATTCTCGGTCTATTTCTTAATATTTTGATTTTTTTTTAAAATCCTTTCCCCATGGAGTGGAGTAGCTTTTTGATAATTAGCTTTGACTGGGGTACCTGAAAATCTTTGATTTGATACGTTTTCTACCTCATATGCACTTCAAGGCATATGTGGTAGAAAAAGCATTGATTTCCTTTATCTTTATCTTTACTAATAATAAAGCTGAAAGTCTACCTGAACCTCTGTCTGTCTGGATGTCTGTGACTCGCCTAGACCGTTCGGCCGATTTTCATGAAATTTGGAACAAAGTTAGTTTGTAACATGGGGGTGTGCACCTCGAAGCGATTTTTCAAAAATTCGATTTTGTTCTTTTTCTTTTCCAATTTTAAGAAAATTTTACCGAGCAAATTATCACAACGTGGAATAGTAAATTACGGAATTATCATAAGGTGGAACCGTAAAATTGTCGAGCAAATGAACATAGCAAATTGGCGAGAAATTCGTCATCCATTATTTGTAAATATACAGGCGAACCGAATGACCTTTTTAATTTTCAACTACAGGCAAAGCCGTGCGGGTACCACTAATCATAATATAAAATAAAAGGTTCTTCAGTTAAAATAAAATCAAGACTAACTAATACTTGAAGAAAACAGGAGATGAGTTGAGTGCCTTAATAGGTTTGCCAACAAATGAGAAAAGCAAGTTTCATACGCGTTTAGTGTGATCAGAACAATGCATTAACAAGTAGTAGGGAAGACCGGGGACAGTTGGCGAACTTTTTAAGTTTTTTTTTAAAGATTGTAAATGAATTTTATTAAATTTTTTGTGAAGTTTCACAGTTTGCACACTTGCCCGTCACGGGGCAAGTTGGCGAATCGTATGGGGTAAGTTAGCGAATTGAGAAAAACTCATAATAGACACTGAAAATTTCACATAAAGCATCAAATAATGTTTTAAATAAGCAAGTGATATGGTAACAAAACCGTAAAATGTTACGTTGTGGTATCTTTTTGGTTTTTTTGACCTACTAGAGGAATATGGTTACAAACCCGTAAAAGGTTGTATTTACGGTTTTTCTCCGTATTTTCGGAATATGGTTACAAACCATAAATTGTGGTATTTACGGTTTTTCACCGTACTAGCTGCATACGGTTAGAAACCGTAAAAATACATGTTTGCGGTTTTTTAACCATTTTAGTTGAAAATGGTTTATAACCCGTAAATGTGAAGTATCAACCCTAACCGTAAACTTTACGGTTAACCAGACGGACACACTGCTGCCAGTTATTTCACCGTAATTTTAAGATGAAATTTCTAACAGTGTATTATTACTTAGAAATTATTTATATTGCACCATATAATACACCATATATTGCACCATACAATCCAACTCAATTCAAATGAATGTTTTACAATCTACGGTATGTAAGATTTTAAAGGAATATGGAAGGACTAACCAACTAAAAAGTAACCGAAGTAAACAAGGAAGAAAATTCGTAACAACTGACAGAGATGAACCCAAATTAATGTGAATCGTCAAAAATACTCATTTTAAAAATGCCTCTAACATCCATAAGGTTGGAAAGAATCTGTAGTTATCGTGTCCAAGTTAACTACACTTAGACATTTACATAAACTGCAGTTGCAATTGTAGATCTGCGAAGTAAGACCTAAGATAACCATGAAGCAGAAACGTGTAAGACTCTCCTGGAGCAAAGAGAAGCTCATACAAGGGCAACAAGGTTGGAAAATTACTATATTCAATGATTAATCTTTTTTTTTTTTTGAAATATCTCTGAACAAAAAAGGTGCTCGGGTTTGGCGTTTAAAAAGAAAAGCGTATGAGAAATCTTGTGTAAAGACGTTCTCTCAAATTTGAAACATCCTTTACGGTGTGTGGGTGCATGAGGGCTGCTGGAATTGGACGATTGTGTGTATCTCAAACTAAAACAAAATGTGATTTTCGCTGTTTATCAATAATACTGTATAATACTACATCTGAGGCCCAGTAGTGACACATCCAGGGACACATTTTATCTTTCAGCAAGATTCTACTTCTTGTCACAGCTCTGAATCAACTTGTATACTTTAAACAGAAAGAGGAATTTCGGTACTAAACTGGTCAAACAGCTCCACCGATCTCAATACGATCAAGAGTTTGTGGTACCGTCAAATCTAATGAAAGCGGTTCAAGATCGAGTGCCCATCAACAAAATTGAACTCGTTGCCGCATTGAAGAGAATATGGAAACAGTGTCACAAGAGAGAAGCGATAAATGTAAATAGGTGGTTGAATCAGTGTGTGAAAGGATTAAAGAATCGAATTCAGTAAAAAATGACACATTCAAGAATTGATATTGTTTTTTTTTTAATATTTTCCCCCTTTTAATTTGAATA
The DNA here is from genome assembly GCF_026930045.1 of Uloborus diversus. Lineage (NCBI taxonomy): Eukaryota > Metazoa > Arthropoda > Arachnida > Araneae > Uloboridae > Uloborus > Uloborus diversus. Next base: position 72,794,693 of record NC_072736.1, on the reverse strand, counting down.
TTCTATTTTTTTGACTCAATGTAAACTCTCATTACCATAAACTTTTGGATTATTCTGTCCAAGATTATTTTTAATTAATTATATTTCAAATGAAATATACTCTTTAAGGTCTGAGAAAGGTGTCACTTTCATTTAAATGACTAATTTGTACTTATATTTGGTTAGAATAAACTTTTTTCCAAAAAGTGAAAAATATTCTATTATTTTGAATTTGAGTTGTATAATGTCATCGCAGGATTTTGAACTACTTTTGTACTCTTGCATTAAAATCATAAGCAAACTCCATTTCTTTTAACATGGTCAATCGCAGTATTATGAATTATCTTTCTTTATAAGGTGTTTTCTTATAGGTTAAAGAGGGGGCGCGCTTTCGAAAAGCTACAAAGTAAAGCATCATCTTGTTTTCTTTTTCACTGCCGTCGGAGAAAAATAATTAGGGTAAGTTTGGGTACAGTATTACAAAAAAAAAAGACGAAAAAAAAAACACAACCTGAATGTAGCGTCGAAAATATTCTTTTAATCAACTTATTTTCTGCATGGACATAACCTATAACAATATCTCTGTAATTAAAATTATTTAAACATGAACATTGTTATCAACTACTTAGTTAAAATTAAATATTAGTTAAATCAGTCGATCGTAACACTTTTAGCCCCGTGTATGGGGTACTTACTCTGTTAAAGGATAAGGTGCACAACGTTGCAACATAAAATATATAATAGAAAATATAACAATAGGAGAAAAGCAAACACTCTTAACAATTATTAATTTTCTTTGTAATATTCTTTGGGGATGTATAGACATCTACCTGACGTTTTTTCTTTCTTGCTGTAACATTTACAATTGGAAGCACAATTTAAATATCCTCTCACGATACCATCGCCATATCGGGTTCAATAGGAAAGTGGAAATTATGACTAACACCCTCAATGTTTGTCAGCAATTTTTCAGCACTGTATCACACAATTCCCCAGAGAGGCAAAACGAATAGAAAATTTAAGTGAGCATTTTAGGTTATGCTTACAAAAAACCTAAAGACGATTTGTAACTAAATATACAGAAAAAAAGAGATAAACTCACATTACTTTCCTAAATATAATACGCTTGGAAGGACATTAAAAACTTAAAAATTATTTTTTCGTCGTTTGATCACACAAAAACCTTTTTTTTTTTTTTTGAGCAATCACGATTGCTTATTGTTCTTATTTGACTGTTTTTGGCGTTACGCTGATTTTATTTTCCTGCCAGTACCCTCTGCAGCATCACCGTCGACAGGCCGCCTCACGATGCTGCTCCTCTTGCGAAAATCGTCTCCAGGTTGCGTCCATATCCTACACAAACGCATACATACACACACCTACAAACTCACACACCTACACACACACACACGTACACCTACACATACATACACTCCTACACATACATACACCATACACTCCTACACATACATACACACAGTCATGCCTGCACACAGACACAGACACACATTCCTACACACACACACACGAACGCCTACACGCACACACAAACGCCTACACGCACACGCGCGTACACGCACAGCACTGCATACACAACACGCACAATCATGCATACATACACTCACACGTTCACCCACACACATGCGCCAACACAAACACACACGCGCATACATACACTCACACGCTCACCCACACACATGCGCCTACACAAACACACACGCGCATACATACACACACGCTCGGGATTGCGAAAAACATAATTGAATTCAAGATGCCAAAAATTCAAATTAATATATATATATATTTTTTAAACGCGGAACAAATTGCGGTATAGCCAACTGCTTAAAAATGTCTGCTTGTGAGGTTGACAGACATGTGTACCCAGCATTATAAAATGAAAGACAAACGGAGATATCGTCACAGGGTGGCGACAGGAACTATGAAAAAAAGTTCCCTGACTTTTCCCTGATTTCCCTGATGAAGTTCACCAAATTTCCCTGATTTACGTTACCAATGGTAATGGTTTCCTTTGCTTTACTTGAAATCCATTGCATGTTTGGATAAAATGTAGTATTTTAAACGTTTTAAGTTGTGTTAAAGTTGATGAACTAAAGATATATTTTAAAAAGATGCTACTTTTATAATAAAATGGCAAAAAAAAAAAGTCTTTTTTTTTTGAAAAAAAAAAAGTCTATTTTTTTTTTGAAAAAAAAAAAAAAAAACTACAAAACAGTATATTAAATTTTTCTACATGGAAAGATACTTTACTTCCAGAAACCACTTAGCATAAAAATTTTAAGACACTATTAACATCACTCTTAAAAACATATGTGCATTTATGGTAGAACTGAAAAGTAATTGAAATTATTTTGAACCAAATTTTCAAACAGTATAATAATTGTTGCAAGAATAACAAGTAATAGTGAAAGAATAGAAGTAATGTAGTTATTCTTATATAACTAATTGACATATTCATGCAAAACAGATGAAACTTTTTGACATCCATTCATAGGGAGCTTTTCTCTAATCAAGAACAAAGGTTTTAATGAATGAATACAGCATTTTAACGATAAAAAATATATTTACTTAAGTACAAAAGTTAACTCTATTCCAAATGATTTAAGTATGTAACGAAAAAAAATCTTAGATTGCTTTTATATCAAACTTTAAAATGCAAAAAAAAAAAAAAAATAGTTGATTTCAAAATATATAAAAACCCTTATAATCTGCGGCAACAGCAAATAGTATAACGGTAAAAAACGAAGTTTTTTTGATTGAAAGTTCAATTTTAGCAATTAAATTAAAAAAACGAAGAAGTAAAAACTTTTAAGCTTTTACCAGAATTAATTCAAAAACTAAAGATTTCTTCTTGAAATCGTGATTACAGTACTTTGAGACAGTGGAATAAAGGCAAAGGAGCTAAGGCATTAATGAAGGCTTCCTCTTTGCCTGTATGGTTGTTTATTTTACCTCGCATTGAAAGCGTGAAAGAAAATTTCAAGCTAGGCAAAATAAACCACCTAACAGACACAAAAACAATCTTAGGAAGTTCATCCTGTGGTTAATAAGTAAGATTCAATACTTTGACGTTGAGGAAAAAAGATGCACAAATATACGGCATTGTGTAATCGCACCTCATTAATTTAACTTTTTTTTTGAACAGATAATTGGCCGAAAATGCGTAGGGAATTAAGATACTTAATTTTGTAAAGCAAAAAAAAAAAAAAAAAAAAATCTTCATAAAATCAAATTTCCCTGATTTTTTGTTATTTTTTCGAAATTCCCTGATATTTCCCTGACTTTTCCCTAATTAATAAATTTCCCTGACTTTTCCCTGATCTCCCTGATTTCCCTGATCTGTCGCCACCCTGCGTCACCTCAGAGCATCAGTAAGACATCGAATCCCTGAAATAACACTACGATGTCCCATTGTTTCTCTGAGGCGACGATATGTGCATTGCAACAGTGTACCCCAGGTAACAAAGTGCCCCGCCGTACCCTAAAAAATTCAATTCATTGTTTCTCAAATAAATTGCCATAAGAAAATTCGGATTTTTAAATTACCGTTATCAAGCGCAAAGGCTTCGCGCGGGTCAGTTAGTATTATTTATTATAATAGCGGTTAAGAGACTCTAACAACAATCATAGATATAAACAACGAATACGGCAAGCAAAATAAATTGGCATTATTGTAACCGATTACTTTAAAATGCAATTCAGCTCGTTGAAAAATTTTCGGTGCTACATAAAATCAACAAGCAGCAATCGCTGTATTTAACTTTTTTGAGTATTTTTCTTATCTCAAAACTTATATGGCTTATCTGTAAGTCGTAAAAACATGTGCATTAAATAATTTGTTGTGACAAATGGTTAAAGAACAGCAATGCTGAGAACAAGACCAATTTTATGCTCGAACAATTGTTTGACATTCAACTAACCCTGTTTTACTTTCGAGAATGCAAACGCTGAGATACGTAAATGTGATCCGATTTGTGTTTGAGGATTGTAATCTTAAAATTGGTTGAAAGTAAAAGGAACGTGCTACAAATCCGTCAAAACACTCCAGAAAATTACTGTTTACACGAAACACTTAAAGAAAAGCTTCATATTTCTTTATTTTCCCCTCACCTTGACATTTAGACTTATGATCACACTTTTGACATCTTCAACGATCAAAACAACTCTTTTTTTTTTCTTGAATCAAAGGGAATATCTAATTTGAATTTTTAATGTCTGTTTTTATTGAAATGAAACATTTAAAATTGCTATTTTTGCTGGTGTAATTCTAATGTTCGGAAATTTGAATGAAAGTTAAAAGTGTGCAAGGAGTTTTTTTAGTGTCAGAAAAAGTCTAGATAAAAATGTTGGCTCAAAAGCAGGAGTTGTAGGGAATTATTGAGTCATAACATAATCCTCATATACATAATAGCCAATGATCGAGTAACGCTCCTGACGTCATCAACAATTAAACTCGCTCCACGGCATAATGATTCAATTATTTGATTTGGTATTGTTTAAAATGCTAAGAAAGGCTTTGTTGTGACAAGGCTGAACTGGATCCGGTAACTAAGCTGTTTTACTGGTAAGACTGTCATTTCAGGGGAATGAAGAGACGAAAAAGTGGTCAACGATGAACGCTATCTACAGGACTTAATCCACTGGATTTGGGGTTAAATTTCAACTATCAAAATATCACATAACAGGCAATTGCTACGTTCAAATGTAGAACCAATTTTCCTCCGTCATATCTTGCCGGGCGGTTTTCTAGTTTTGAAAAAGAAACACAGAACTTGGAATATGTTTTTCTACAATGCTTAAAAATCAAATAAAGGAGCACGCATTGCTAACCACAGATCAGATAAAAATTAAGATCCATTGAACAGCGAATCAGAAGGGGCAATACATATTGGCCTTTTAATCGTTTCCGGGAACAAAATTAAATAAAACTAATTATGAAGTCAATAAATGTAACTTAAACCGACTTTAAGCATGCATGAAACTGGATTTCAGGCTTTTGGAACTTATCAAATGAGATTTTCTAAGGTTTTTCTCCACACAAGTAATTAATTTAAAAGTTTTTCTTTTTCTTTTTGAGTTGGAGTTGGAAAGGGAAAATAGGGTTGAAAAAAACAAAGTAGATCTGGGTTAAGGTACCGAAGTCGCTTAGAGAGATTGATGATAGATAACAAAAATAGCGAAATGTTTGACTTCTATACTATTAAAACCAGTGCCCTGTGCGTCTGTAACCTAATCTTTCACGGACTGTGAATGTCTACTATACCGTTGGATACAGGACATACAGGGGAAGCCATTCCGTCCTATCTTCCCCCTCTAAACTTGAAGGAACTGGAGATAAGGGGCGGAAATCCAGGATCTCCTGAGTATATCCTGTGATAACAGCATCAAAATCATCTACTATAACCCGTCGCAGGTGGCACTGAGCCACTGTATGTGGAGAACTGGCATTGGTGAGCGAAGCGAGCAGGGTGCGCAGCCCCTAGTTTTAATTAAAGCTTTAATGTAATTCGGCAACTATTTAAAACACAATAAGCGGATTATTTACATTTTAAATGGAACTTTGGATTTTGGTGACCTAATTTATTTGCCAAATTTTTACATTTAATGCACCTTTTAGAATGACTTTGTTGCCATTTTTGAAAACTCACTACTGCCACGTTACTGAAGCATTCATGAGCATGTATGTTAGTATACAAACACTTCTACAAAAATACTTTCATTTTTATTATTAACAATGAATTTTTCGATTGGTATTGCGTTATTTTTTTTTTTAATCGAAAAAAAAAATAAAGCGAAACATTTTATTTAATTTGCTTTTCCCACAGAAACTCTTTTCGCTACTACTCATTTTTAATTCCATGACTTCAACAAAGTAAAAAAGTCAGTGCATAGAGTTAGAATGACACTACATTAGGGTCATTCCACCGTCACGCGCGGGACAATTCGACTGTATAATTTCACCAACATTTTAATATAGATCTCAATATTTTAACAAAACAGGAGTAAGCACATTTTTAAATCTTTTCATTTGATACAAAGATACTCCTGACACTATTATGTTTATTAAATAACTTAGTTACTTAAAATTTAATTTACTTGCATGCGTCATGTGCCGGACATCCCTAGTCAACCTCTGTAATTTGCTGTATGCATTACTTAACATTTTTGCTCTTTGAATATAGCAATGACGAAACAAATTATAGGTTTTGAAAGCTAAGGTTCCAACGTAAAGGAAACATTTGTTGTGAAATAATAATTTAAATCGTTAAAAAATTTAGGTATCTGGCCATTCCATTGAAAACGGTCATTTTGTTCCGCACCTGACGCGGTTGCTATATTTTATTTAAAAAAATAATTTTAAAAGGTAATGAGGATTTTTTTTAAGTCATAAATACTGGGTTTGTCCCAAAAGTAATGTGACTTAAAAAAAATAGTTTTATTGATCAAACATGTAATTAAGTTTTATTGAACTTAATACTCTTCAAGATAGTCTCTTCCTGCGTCTATACACCTTTGCTCAAGTGTTTTCCATACATCGAAGGTCCTCTGGAACTCGCTCTCGGGAATGCTGTTAAGGCACCTCGTCGTGGTCTTTTGAATGTTGTTCAGGTTCTTCAGATGCTTTCCTTTAACGTTTGGGAGCAAGAAGAAGTCTGCCGGGGCTATAGGATCCTGTGGCACCAGTGAAACACCGGTACAGGTCAGATAGGAGTCTGGACAAAATTTTTGACAAAAGTTTCGCGCAAATCCAAGTCTTTCGTAACTGTTCGACGAACATCTGTTTTCGGCAAATGTAATTGTTCTGATATCAAACGAACACTCATTCGGCAGTCTTTGCTTAGAAAATCTCGCACATTCGCGATGATGATGGACACCCAGAAAGAGCCGCATCGGCGACTTCCCCCTGGCCGTCTTCGAACGACTTGTGCCACTTTTTGATCTGCTCGTACGACAAGCAATCATCCTTGAAGGCCTGAGTAAACTAATTAAACGTTTTCATTGCCGTCTTTTGGAGTTTGACGCAACATTTTATCGCATAGCATTGCTCCAAAGTTCTCTCCATGACGAGGCTCTGCACGAAGGTTCACTAAAATTGATCTCCCACCGCTCCGAGAGCTCGTAGACAACTGAACCTGGTGTCTCTGGAAAGCTTAGAGCCCCTCTATCACTTCCAACCGGTCAGTGCGGGGAATATAGTCTCATGGCAAAAAATTGAATCTCATTACCTTTGGGAAAAACTGTACGTTTGTAATTTCCTAAGTCACAAAACTTTGCTCATATAACCCTTTTAAATTAAAGAAATGTATGAAGCGTCACGTGCGGGACAAAATTACCGTTTTCCGTAAAATGGCCTATTACTGTAACTGTGCCCAAAGTACCTTCGTGTCAACATAAAAATAGTTCAAACAAGCTACAGCGAAATCGTGTTAGTTCACAAACTGAAAAATAGAATACTAGGGAGAATTATCATAACGTGGAATATGCTAAGTTAGAGCCATGGAACATTTATTCTTTTTTAGCCTAATTTCCCAGTAGAAGTCAGAAAAAGAAGACAAAAGCATGAAAGAAGGCTTAAAGCATTTAAGAAATATCGTGAAAAAAGTCAAAAGAAAAAAAACCTTATCTATATAATAGCCGATGATCGAGTAACCCGCGTGTTTCAACAATGAAACTCGCGACACGGCATGATAATTTGATAATATGTTTTGGTTATGTTTAACATGCAGGGAAAGGCTTTATTGTGACACGGCTGAACTCAATCCGAAAACTTAATTGTTTTACAAATAAGACTCATTTCAGGCGAATGAAGAAACGAAAAAAATGGTCAACAATGAATGCCACCCTACTGGAGTTTAGGGTTAATCCACTGGAGTTAGGGCTATAATTTCAACCATGAAAATATCTCCAAATAGGCAAGGGCTTCTTTCAAATGTAGAAGCAATTTACACCCGTCATACCTTGACGGGTGATTTTCTAGTAACTAAATAAATATTGAAAAATTAAAAATTCGAAAGTAGGGTATTGAGATGGGGAAACATTGTTTGTCTGTCGGTCCCTCATTAATAACTTTTGAATAAATAGCCCGATTCGAATAAATTTTTTTGTTTGAAAGATCTCAGCGAGGACACCTCATTCTCATATTTCTGGCGGGAAGCTTTTTGCTCACCAAGCAACCATTTCACTTTGAAAAGCTTTTCGCCAAACAGGATAAACAATTTAAAGATCTATCCATATTTCTGAAGAATTGAAGGTGGGAGGAGGTTCTAACGGCAGTAGATGTGATGAAAGAGGAGAACAGGGAGGATGATAGTTTGGCAGATACTTGGCGGGCAAACTTGATAACATAACTTTCTAAGGCTGATGGTTTTGGGGTTTAGGATGAAGGTGTTCTTTTTTGCGCGGAAAAGTTAAAGGTTTTCTTGGCGGGGAAATTTTTACAACAGGGTTGTTTTTGATGAGATATTGATTAGGTACTAGAAAGTCGATGTTGATATACGGAAAAGTAGGCTCGTTTAGTTCTGGACGGGACTTCTTGGTTAATTAGTTTCGAGAAACACTTACAAAACGCACCGAGTCGTTTCCGTTATGATAATTTCCCCGAATATTGTTTTTTAAATTACAATTTAAAGTGCGCGAGTTTTGTCGTGGTTGTCAACCTCGAAGAGTTGTATGATATGAAGAACATTAGTTTTGCCGGAGTAGAATTTCTCTCTCCGAGTGGTATAACGGATAGGCTAAAATAATATCAAATCCGTAATGTGGTCATGGCGTGAGTTCGATTCCGACCTCAGCCCTACGTGTTATTTCCTTCTCTTTATACTTTATATATAATATTATTAAAGCTTATATTGATTTATCTATACTAATATTATAAAGAGAGAGGGCAGATTTTTGTGTTTATATGTTCGAGGTAATCTCCGGAACCCTTGCAGCTATTTGAAAAAATCTTTCTGTATATGAAAGGTGCATTCTTACTCAGTGACAAGCTACAAATTATGCATACATGTACTTATACTATTTTTTAAAATCAATAGTTTGTCCTGGCTACCAGTTTATGTTTCGTACAGATTTATTGTTATATACGTAAACACAAGCGCTGATTATTTCGAACTTGCATTGATATATTAGTTGAAGTTTTCCTATGAACTGAATGCTAAGGAATATAATCAAGTAAAAAATTCCGATGATGGCGTAAGAACCGCCATAACCTATACATGCATTTGAGGCTGCAGAGGATAAGGTATATAGCATTCTAGCCTTGAATATCGATAAACATTTAACCTAGCAGAATGTAAATGCATCAAAATTGATTCAAATGAACTGTAACTGGGATTCGCTTCGAGCAAATTAATTTTTGAATTCAAGTAGTGCAGATAGAGGATATTAATTCGTGATTCTAAAAGCTTTAATTTTACCACTCTTAATTCAAAAGAACGAAAAAATAACTCTTAAAAAGAGTGAAATCTATTGCGGGTGCATTCATTCTTTCTGAGTGATTGCTTTATCAAAAAAAGACGCTTTCCAAAAAAACCAAGACTAAAACTTTTCCTTATTGGCGTGAAATTCGGAAACACTCCTTTTGATGAGCGAAAAATAAAAACATTCTTTAAAAGAAGGACTCAAAAACATTTTCATTGGTTCGATTATGTCACGTGATTTTGTTTAGGGAGAATCTTCTATACCTGCATGTGTTCGGCTTAACTAACGTTGGTAGCGAGTACCAAGTGGATGTCGCTATCTAAATGTCTTCATTTCATGAATTAAAACAATTTTTGTTGCCGAATGAGGTTTCTGAAAGCAATGCGCAAAAACTGCATGGTAAGTACGAAGAATTTTTTTTAAATTAAAACTTGTAACTGTTAATATTTCTTGAACTGCTCGTATATCGTTACAAATCACCCACGTGCAATGTTACGGCGAACTTTTTGTAACTTTTTCTTCCAAATTAATGAAACGTTCATCAACAATTTTGTTTCGTTCATCGAATAAAAAATATGACATTTGAAACAGTCGTTACCATCTTTGGTGTGTGTGTGTGTACTGTATATATATATTTGGGCAGGTGTTACAGATCCGACCATGCGCAAATCTAGAGGTCGGAGTTGGATATCGAATCCACTCCCGATGGTCGGAGCTCCAACCACTGCGTATATTTTAAATTAATCAAATATTGCTTGTGTGTATAATAAACTTTAAAGAGTATCATAAACTTTGTATAATATACTCATTCATATGTGTAACGGACCATTCATTAATTAAGTACGGGTCCTGAGGGGGAGGGGGTGGAAAATTCTCTACATACCCTAGCTTGAGGGGGGGGGGTAGATCCATTCTTACTTAATATTTTCCAAGTCAATATTTTGTATTAGAAATCTGCGGTCAAGTGGTTTGGCAAATATTATATTTCATTTGTTGTTTCAGGAAGGTAAAAGTATGTATTATAGGATGAGCTGTTTTTTACTTGTGTTTCAAAGAATGAAACTGTAAAATATAATAAAAGAATCGCACTGTGTTTTGCATGTCTTATTTTTAATTATTATCGCATCATATACAAAAATTATTTGTCGAAAAAACATTCGGTCTAGATTCCTTATAGTAAACATTTCTTTACTCAAAAAGGAAAAAAAAAATAATGATAGTTAGTTTAAGAACGATCCCAGTGATATAATATTTGTGTGTTTTATTATTGTGAAGAAAAAAAAGAATCTTACGTAAGATGGGGGGGGGGGGAATTTTACATACCCTTACATAGGGGGAAGGGAAGGTCAAAAATTGCCAAAATTGTCCTTACGTAATTAATGAATGGCCCCGAAGAAACTAACTTGAATTCAAACGTATCTTCTAATAATTTATGAGTGACTTTTGAAATTAATTTGGACTGATGTGACTTTTAAAACATTATTAATGTTAATAGGAATACCGAGAATATCAATATAGAGTTTCAAAATTTTAAATCTATTTATTTGGAACTGTGTGGGTTTTTTAATTTTATTTCAATCTTTAGATTCGGAAATGAACGTAATATTGCACGTGGGTGATTTGTAACGATATACGAGTAGTTCAAGAAATACTACCAGTTAAAGTTTTAATAAAAAAGAAAATTCTTCGTACTTACTATGCAGTTTTTGTGCATCCTCTTCGGAAAACTAAAAACAGTTTTTTTTTTCCTTTTCACATTTTTTTAACCTAAAAACTAATTTTTTTTTTCAAATGAAATAACAGTTTTAAATTCAAATACACAGCATAAGTACATGAAAACACGTTTGAAAAACCATTTCACCAAATGAGAGGGAAATGATTTTACCTATTTTATTCTAAAAAAGAGTGAAATATCGGCTTTCCAAAACGGAAAGTAGCCACTCGTTTAGGATATTAATTTAGTCTTAAAAAAGAGTGAAAATAACTTATCAAAAGGGAGTGAAATTAGCTTATCCAAAAGGAGTGAAAATAACCGCTCCGTAATAGGAATGAAATTCACTCCTATAAGAAAAGTGCGTTTTCGAAACTGGAAAGGAGTGAAACTTTACTCAGTCTGAGTTAAAATCGCTGGAATTTTTTAAGAGAGTGCATTTTGGGCTACCCTTTGAGGTTTTTTATCTATACTAATATTATAAAGAGAGAGGGTTTATTTTGTATGTTTACATGTTCCTGACAAGATTAATACATGATTGCAATCTACTGAATGAGTACGTTTCCAATCAAGCAGTTAAATTAGTAACCGATCAGCGACTCGCCTATGACACCAGAACGCAAATTAATGTTTATCGGCATACCCGGTGGAAGTGAAAAAAAATTTAATAAATTCAACTAAAATCAAAGGCAGATTGAGGATGTGTTTGTAGTTTTTTTTTAAAACTTAACTGCAGCAAGTTTTCTTAGTGGTCGAAAAACTTAACACTCCAGGTTTAAACTACTTAGGATGACTCCCTTCAGAAAGACTCCGAATGTTTCATAAGAAAATAATGAGCCATTTGGATAGCGTCTTAAAAAAGTCTGCCGCATAATGTATTACAGATGTTCGAGGAGCCACTATTTGTATATAGACTATTTGTATAAGCTACATTGTCGCGCAAGATTTCTCGATTCTTATTTTACTCTAATAAATCCATCTCTCTTGGTTAAACCACAAACCATAGTTGATGCATCTTTGTCTAATGTTGTGCAACTTCTCACCGTTTTAGTATGACATGGGAAGTTTTGGAAATCTAACAATTTAGTATAGGTATGGGGTATAGCGTCAAACATACCATACCTTTCAAAGATTTACATGAAATTCCCTTAGTAAGTGGAGGCTCTGATTCTTCCTAGTTCTACCAATTGAAAACTTTATGGGAGTCTCCTCAGCATCGAAATTGAAATTCATAATTGCAAACATTTGCTGTGCAATTGAACTCCTCCAGCTTGCCGTCGTAATTCGACGCAAACCAATTTCTCTGATGATGTTTCAATCCTCTGCAATCAACGTAGTTACATTTTTCGGATTCTTAAAATAACCATTGTGAAGAATCACAATATTTATAACATTTCAGTAAGGAGATAACAATATTTTTTTTTATTGTTTAAAAGAAGTTTTTATTGCTCTCATCCTAGCAGAAACCGGTGGATTTTAGTAGTAAACCACATTAGGGAATATACTGTCATAATGTATTCTTCTGGTACACTCATGTCCAAAATTGAGATCACAACCAAATTTGCGAAAACTGAAAAACTATTCACTGTGTTACTAGGAAATTTGGCAAAGAGATATATCACAATGGGAGAAAGAACATAGGATCATAACATCATGGAAAAGATTTTAACTGGGAATTAAGAAACAAACAGCGAACATCAAAAAATGTAAAATTATGAATCAGAGATAAAGTATTTATCCCAGCAAAATGCTAAATAGGATTAAGATCCGTTCAATAATTACGTGAGGATAGTTTTGGAAATTTTTGATCCCCCCTATCCCATAAAAGGGCACGTAAGATTTTTTAATCCCCTCTCCCTATTCTTGCACAAAATTCCATTTCATTTTTCAAAATAATAAAATAGCGAATCTTATATCTTTGGGATCGCTATTAAATTTTCTTATTATTTGGAAAACCGTTTTGTATGAAGAAATATTTACTAAAAAGTTTGGACTTAGACTAATTGTTTTTTTGACATTTTTTTAATCTGGTATGTGATGCGATACTAATTAAAACTAAAACATGCATATAACATAAATACTGCGATTCTTTTATTATTTTTTACATTATGAATTCTTTGTAAAACAAGCAGAAAACAGCTCACCCTAATACGTTTTTACCTTCCAGACGCAAATGAAATATAATCTCTGCCAAACCACTTGACCGCACGATTTCTAATACAAAATATCGACTTGGAAAATATAATGTAAGAATGGGTTTGACCCCCCCTCCTCCAAGTAAGGGTATGTAGAGATTTTTCCAATTCCCCCCGCCTATACCTCGGAAACCTTACGCAATTAATAAATGGCCCCTTTGTGTGCATAAGTTCAGAACCTGGAGCATAATTACACTCAAGGTGGTTAACTACGGTAAATCGAATTTTGCGGCTATATACGACAGCTGATATTTCGTCATAGAATTATCAAAGTAGCAAGATATTTTATGATAGTATATTCACCTGTGTGATATACTATCAAAATTCACTACTCCTGCTATGTTGGTTCTGTGCATCTCTATGAAATTATAACTAAGTCTTGTTATTTTGTTTCAGAATTGTAATCAATATTGTGATTGTGCACAATAGTTACTTTGGGAATCTTGAAAATATAATAGCAGTTATTACAGATGATAGGAATCGTCATCAGAGAACTTGGTCTGCTTCGTATTGTGATGGAAGGTCAAGACCTTTGACTAGACTACAAAAATGTAGAATTTCAGTTTCAATTTTGAAGTTGAAAGACTACAATGTGGTCATTGACTGTTAGCTGTGGGAATACAGGACCCTCTAGTTACAAAAGGGAATTTTAAATAAAACTTTGAAGAAAGAAAGCTTAAAAATGAACTTGCAGAATTGTTTAATGCCTATAAAATTCTCCATGGCATCTACTCAAGTAATGAGACGATGCTTAAAATAAGGCAAAGCGGTAGCAGCTGCGATTTGTGACGTCAAAGATCTCAGCAAAAACAACCCTGTTGTAAAAATCTCCCCGCCAAGAAAACCTTTAACTCTTCCCCACATTCCCCACAAAAAAAAAAAAAAACCCTCAGCCTTAAAAAGTCATGATATCTAGTTTGTCCGCCAAGTATCCGCCAAACTATCATCCTCCCTGTTCTCCTCTTTCATCACATCTAATTCAGTTAGATCCTCCTCCCACCTTCAACTCCTCAGAAATATGGATAGATCCTTTAAATTGTTTATCTAGTTTGGCGGGAAGCTTTTTACTGACCAAGCAACCACCTCAACTAGAAAAGCTTCCCGCCAAACAAGATAAACAATTTAAAGGATCTATCCATATTTCTGAGGAGTTGAAGGTGGGAGGAGGATCTAACTGATGTAGATGTGATGAAAGAGGAGAACAGGGAGGATGATAGTTTGGCAGATACTTGGCGGGCAAACTAGATATCATGACTTTTTAAGGCTGAGGTTTTTTTTTTTTTTGGTTTAGGATGAAGGCTTTCTTTTTTGTGGGGAAGAGTTAAAGGTTTTCTTGGCGGGGAAATTTTTACAACAGGGTTGTTTTTGCTGAGATATCACATCTTTTTGCATTGATATTATTACTTAGTCTGTATTTTAGAATTGAGAATTTCAAGTCATAAATATTCAATTGAAACAACGTTGTTTTGTGTTTTTAAGGAACAATAATGGCAAGCTTAACTTTACTTCACGTTATTTTCTGACCAGTAAGATTCTATGTTCGTTTAGTGAGAATTGGGCCGTTTAAATTTTATTGCAATCCTTGTATCCTCTCTGCTGCAAAGAAAACTGCTTGGATAATAAAATACTATATTTTTAATTACATTGTTTTCAAGTATTTTACAAGTTCGCCATAAATTCTATTACAGTTTTTTTATTTGGTGGATTATTCAACATTTTCATGAAGTTTTTTTTTTTTTTTTTAATGTTTTACAACTTGCGGTTTATATCAATCTAGCTTTTATTTAATGACTTCTTAAATGCGGATTATTTTACGTTTTATGGGATAATTTTAATTGTTGGGTAATTTATCTTTCTTTTGATGAAACTCTTTGTCTTGTTTAATACGTAGTTTTGTTTAAAAGTTCACTAAAAAGACAAAATAACGTATAATATGACCAAGCAAAAAAAAAAAAAAAAAAAACCAAGTCTTTAAATATTTTAAATTGAATGAGTCACAAGATGTATGCAACTGTACTCTACGTGAGATCGCGGATATCACAAATTTGCCACAGCGACTGCGTATGCGCGTGGACTTACTAGTTAGCTCATTTCAAAAGTCTTGCGTAAATTAATTGCAAAAATTTTGTCTGTTAACAAATTACTGCAAAACACGGATATCCACACACATATACCATATATTTCAATTCATAATGTGTTATGTTTGTGAAATATGCATTAATTTAGAAAATAAGCAAACCAATAAATAAGTGCCATTCTTCGCTCTCAATTATAAAGTTAGATGTATCATATACATATGCCATGCATATGTATATGATACATCATAGTTACATATAATATGTCACGCAAAATGTTTTCTTGTTTTAACCCCACTTTCGCCGACATTTAAAATTTCTTCCCCCTTAAATATATCAAAACTGAAAAACAGGAAGAAAAGAAATTTCGTATCGGCGAAATTGGGGTAGGGGGGAGACTGCATTCTAATCTTATTTTTTAATGTTTCTCTGCTTAAATATAAACAAACTACATAGAATCTTAAAACAGAAAGCATAATGAGCTTAGTCTGCGCGCATGCGCAGTCGCTGTGGCAAATTTGTGATATCCGCGATTTAACGTCTAGGATGGACTGTTGGATCTGTTTTATTAATCCTGATTAAATTTCATTTCCAAAGACAACTTTTGAATAATCGTTAGATCTTAGATATGTTCTAGCCTTGCAATTGCAGTCAGAGATTAACAAACCCTATAAGCTGAGAGTAAGTACATATGAATTTAGGGGAAGTTAGTGATTTTTAAACTTAAATTACTCCGGCCCATGATGTCCCTGGGGTTCGAATTTTTGTATATGTCCTCAATGCCCCGCAAAGAATATGTATACAAAAAATCATTGCCATAGCCCCCCGGAGGGCTGCTGCAGAACCCCGGGAAGGTACGATTTGTGGGGTAAAAACGAGGGGAGAGGGGGTCGAATGACACAAAAGGCACATCGGTAGGACACAAGGAATGTGTGTGCGAAATTTCGCCTGGATTCCTTTTTTCGTCTGGGCTGTAGTCCTGTCAAAGAAAGCGAAAACTGTTTTGAACAGCGATTTTATAACTTTAATACCTCCTCCCCCTGATGGTTCAGGGGGTTGTATTTTGATTTACGGTGTCAGGGGTCACTAGAGATTGAGTGTACCAAAAATCAACTCCGGGGGTCTTCATGGGGCTGTGATACAGAGGGGTGAAAAACCCAAAAAAAACCAATTGTTCTGTCGTGTAAACTTGTTCTTGGTCGCTTTTATTTGCTTTCGTCTTTGGCGGTGGATTTGCTTCTGTTGGCTGCTGACGTTTGGTTTCCTTGGCGGGGCGGGACGCTCCCGCGTCCCGTGATATACAGGGTGTTCCATTTTAATCTGCAATACCTCTATTTTCGCAACCGTTAGTCTTAGATGCATACTTCCAATTGCAAAAATGTTCAAAATCAGATGCAGAGTTTAGACATTGAAAATTCGAAGCGAATGTAAAAATGGGTCAAAAAATACAAAATTTAACTTTTTATACGGGCGCTAGGTCTCCTAACTTATATTTTGGCAAATAATCTCCATTGAAAGATATTACTAACACAAAAAAAATTGACAGCTGTACGTCCAAAACTCGAGGAGATATTAGAGTTCAAAGTTTTAAGGGACCATACAGAAGATGAGATTAGAACTAATCGCCCTTTCAGAAGAATGACAGGTTGTTGAAGTTAAAAAAAAAAAATCATATTTGTCATTGTTGTTCAAAAATAAATGCAAATGTTGTGATATGATACACAAAAACACACAACAAAACCTCAATCAATTTGAAAAACCACACTCTATGCACACTTAAAATTTTAAACCCTTGCTAACTGCTATATTTTCCCCCAAAAGTGTTTTTCATGGCTAGTGTAAAGTGGTGTAAGTCACAAAACGCTGCGTTTCATATGTTGGTGAATATTGGTCGTTATGAGTCAAACTTTTTGTGTTGGAATTATTTTTCAATGGAGATTATTTTCCTGAATATAATTTAGAGACCTAGGGCCCGTTTAAAAAGTTAATTTTTTTATCCATTTTTAATTTTGCTTCAAACTTTCAATATCTTAACTCTGCGTTTGATTTTGAACATTTTTACAGTTAGAACTATGCATCTAGGACTAACGGTTGCGAAAATAGAGGTGTTGGAGGTTAAAACGGATCACCCTGCAAAGGTTTAAATGCATTTAGGCTGAACATTATCAGTGTTAAAGATAATAGTTCAGTTCATACTCCAAACTATGGCTTGTTGTTTGTAATGTGAATATACGTAGATTTAGTGCCAAAAAACATGCGATATTACAGATAAGGAAAAAATAATAAGGACAAGCAAAAAATCGCCAATTCTAGGAGCAACATGGCTAGAAAAGTATGCTAATATTATTGTGATATAAATGCAGGAAATAAAACATTTTCAAACAAATTACACTTTAAAAAAATTCATAATCTTTAAAAAGCATGAATTTTTAAGGTTTTAAGTTTTCCACTTGGAAAAAATCATAACGACACACATTTCTTTTGGAATCTCAAGCAAAAATTTGCAGATCAAATGATTGCTTACAATAACTCACTACCGTTACGAAGTAAGATAGTTCACTTTATCTCGTTCTTCATCATGCCGAACAGCAAACAATTCTCTGAATATGAAAAAGGACAAATTAAAATTTGCAGAAAATGTGGAATGAGTGGACGTGACATTATAGGGAAGATAAATAAAACGGTATTTTAGAATTTTTTCAAGAGTCCAAAAGAATATGTCAATAAAAGCGTAGGCAGGCTTCTTACTCTTACTAAGCGTCAGAAACGAGCAACTGTCAATGAACTTGCTTAAAAAAACAGAAATCTATTCAATTTAAAAGAGAAATAATGTACTGTGCACTAGCCGAACAGTGCGTAATGTTCTACAAAAGAATTCCAACGTTAGATATGCTAAACTACGGACACATTCACCATTTACGAAACTTCAAAAGAAGCTTTGATTGGAATTCGCTAAGAAACACGTTTCTTTTGGGTCTCGCTGGGAAAATGTCGTTTTTTCTGAAGAAAAAACTCTAACTTGGACGGGACCAGATGGTTTTCACTATTACTGGTATGATTTGCGAAAATAAACATTTGTTTTTGCCAAACGACCCTTCGGAGGTGGTTTTGTGATGGTTGTGAGAGGGTTTTGCAGCCAACGGAGCAACACCAATAGTGTTCTTTCGAGATCCTTTGAATTCAGAATCATATGTTGACGTACTCGCTGAAAATATATAACCAGAAGCATCCCTTATCACAGGTGGTGATTATTTTTTTCAACACGACAATGTAAGTTGCCATTTGGCTTGTGGATCATGTTCATAGTTCCAGGCCAGTTCTGTGAAACTTCTGGTCTGTCCGGTAAGAGGCGATGATTTAAACCCTATAGAGAATCTGTGAGGCATTTTAGCTAAAGAAGTGTATAAGAATGAGACACGATATTCAAATAAAGACGAACTGACATCATCCATTGAAGTGGCGGGCGTGCAAAAACATTTATAAATAAACTTTACCTGATCTTTCTGTGTCAATGACTGGACGACTAATAAGGGTAATTGAAAAAAAAAAGTTATTTTGTTGAATATTAATTTTTTTGGGGACATATTTGTTAATGTACTTATATTTTTTTCCATATTTCACATAATACATTTGTGATAATAAGTAATTTAACAATTTTAATGCAATTTGATTTCTTACTAACAGGTTTCTAATGTTTTCTAATTACAATTAGAAAATCATGTTTGATTTTGTTTGCAGTTAAAGCGTACTTTCATATATAACACTCATTTTCAACGTGCCCTAATATGGCTGTATTTAGCAACTTCTATAGTTGGAGGTGTGAATTCTGTGAGCTATTTCAAGCTAGATTTATATTTTCAAACTTTTATTCTTTGTCTTTGTTCTCTCTACATATGCAAATTTCACATTTTGCTTCAAGGTTCATATGCTTATTGGAGGATCAAGTTTTCTATTACTATAAAAGAAATGCTTTTATTACTTTCATTTTCCGCATGTGTATAAGGATTACATACAAGCAAGAATTAATATAAAAGTTAATTTTACAAATAATAACGTCTGAAAGTACGGAGCTTCACGATGTTATTTCATTTTGAAGCGATTTCGGTTAAATTCTGGACATGGGTGGGCTTTAAAATACAGTTTATTAAAATGATCATATTCTGTATGTAACCTACACAAAAAGTCTACACTTACGTATTACTACATCACATTGTTTTGAATTTTTACTTTTGATGAAATCGTATATTTTTTTTCCAGTTTTTGTGCAACAATGCTCAACTTTAAGGCACAAGTGAACATTCGAGATATTTTTTTGCAGTGAAAATTCTTTTATACTACAAAATATCTCTACAAAAGCTAATTTTTCCGTAGTAAGCGTTTATCAGACTTCCATTTTTTTTTCACTCCTCCTAAGGTACAGTTCAGACAAGGCCGTATCGAGCAGGACGGGAGTCAGGGGGTCAGACCTCCCCCTTGTCTTGATATTTTCAAAATTTCTGCATTCTACACTGTAAAAACGATTCAGAAATGTTCCTGAAAAATAATAGACAGCTGATGTGCCCAATTTCTTCCAATAATATATCTTGGAAAAATAAGGAACGTTTTCCGTTAAAAGTCAGTAACCTTTCTGAAATTAAGGCTGAAACTTTCTGAAGAAGTGCGAAATCTCCCCTGTTACAGCCAGTCTGTCCCTAGAACCTTCTAGAAAAATTAGGTAGCTTTAGTGTATTTGATTAGAACCTTCCTGATTTACCAAGAAGATTCCATAAAAATCAGAGCGACCACGGCCAAAGCTATGCAAGAGGGAGCCGAGCATATCTCTTGCCTGCAATTCCTGCATTGCTAAGTTGCAGTTATCCATTGACTTTTTTGCTCTCATTGAGAGCTTAGTCAATTTGGACAAGCCGTAAGCAATCTTAGGCCGATACACTTAATAAACACGCTCATTCAATCTTTAAACTGGTTGATAAAAATATTTTCCAGAACAGTGAAAAGTCTGCACGCGTGCAACTTGTAGCGATTCAGGAGACTTTTTCGTGAAGATACTTGTTTTTACGGGGAAATAGGTGAAAACGTGTGAAATCCCGACACGTTCCATGGAAATAACCAGTAACGTTTCGGAATTTTTTTACAGTGTATTAAAAACCTGTCAAAAATTTCGTTTTCTGGACTTAATGTCAGAAAAATTCAAGGTGTCCCCGCCCCCCTCCCAATATAACCAAAATTCGTCTACACTTTCGTTTTCAAAGCTTCAATTTTGAAACTTTTGGCCTCCAAACCTCTCCTTCCACTAACATTACTGAAAATCTTCTAAAACCAGCGTTTTAAAAGCTAACATCAAAAATGTTCTGGGCAATATCTCCCCTCCTCCTCTCTCTCTCTCTCGCCAACATCATTAAAGATCGTCTTAAATTCAATTTTCAAGGTTTGAATTTCGAAAAGTTTCCGGAGAAGAGCTTCCAGAAACTCTTCCCCCTAACATCATTGACAGTCAACCAGCTGACAGTCATCATTGACAGTCAGTTTTTTGAGCTTCAATTTGGGAAAGATTGCCGGTGTCTTTAACGTTATCAAAGATTGTCTACAATCGTGT
Organism: Uloborus diversus; assembly: GCF_026930045.1. Taxonomy (NCBI): domain Eukaryota; kingdom Metazoa; phylum Arthropoda; class Arachnida; order Araneae; family Uloboridae; genus Uloborus; species Uloborus diversus. The sequence goes on along the minus strand of NC_072736.1, from coordinate 72,773,702 downwards.
TTTGAAGAATTGTATTTCAAAAAATTCCTTCAGATTGGCCCCAAATCTCTCTTTTCTTAACATTACCAAAGGTCGTTTAAAACTGCATTTTCGCAACTATAATTTCGAAAAATTTTGGGGGAAGGCCCCCGAAACCCCCTTTTTATTGCATAATTGGTCATGATCAACAATTGTATTTTAAAAGATTTAATTTCAAAAAGGGACCTCCCCCCTCCCTTTGCATTATCAAAAATTTTTTAACATGAATTTTTAAAACTACAAATTAAGAAAATTTCCGGGGCTGGGCCCTTGGGTCTCTTCATTCCTTAGAACCACCAAAAACTTCTAAAATTGCGTCTTTAGAACTACAATTAAAAAAAAAAAATCGTTTGCGAGCTCTCGAACCGCCATTTTATTAACATAATTACAGTTATGACAATTGCGATTTTACAATTTCAAAAAATGGACGGGGAAGCACCCTTAAACCACTTATCCTCATAAAATTACCAAAGATCGTCGAAAATGCATTTTCAAGACTGCAAATCCTTAAACTTCATAGGGGATTTGCCCCTGTTTTTAAGACACAAGTAGGGAGGTTAATGAAATTGAAGATCTCTTTTTTTTTCTTTAATATCACATGTCATGTGATGTTAAGAAAAAAAAAGAGATCATTAATTTCATTCACTTCCCTGACTAAGGGCAGCAAATTTAAGTGTTGCAATAAAACCACTAACCGCTGATTTAAAAGAGGGTTTTAGCTCCCTTGACAAGACCTAAGGGTGTCCAAAATTCTGTTTTTAGGCCCTTAATTTTGGAAAATTTTCGGCTCAAAGTCCTCGACCCCTGTTACCCTCCCTAATATCACTAAAGTTAACTAAAACTTGCATTTTTGGAATTTTGATTTCGAAAATTTAAATGAGGACAACAGACGTTTACCGGTCCTTTATGCCGCCGCATCAAACATAATCTAAAATCATATTTCTTGAACTTCGATTTGAGACAATTTTTCCTTGGAAATCTCTTTTCCTTTTGTCTATTGTTGCCAAAGAGAACTTTTCAATGTGTTTTAAGAAGGTATAAATTTTCATCTCCTTCCGGTAGCTTCACTCAAAGAAAATTTATAATGGCGTTTTTAAAGTCTTATTGCTAAAAATTTGAGAACCCCCGAATCTTCTCTTCTCCCCCTGCGTCATCCAGCGTTGGCCTTATAACTTGAAAAAACTTCCGAGTTAGAGTAACCATCTCCTCCTGAAACATGTTAACATGTGTCCCAAAACTGCGTTCTTAAAACTTCAATAACAAAATTTTCCGGGACAGTCCAAATGCGTTCTTAAGGCTTCAAAAACTCCCGGGGGAGCGTCTGAAAATCAAACCCTTTTCCTTGTGTTGCTACCAAATATAGCCTGAAAAAAAGCCTTTAAAAAACGTCTTTTGAAATAGCGTCTAAAATGAGATACAGAACCCAATGTCAGTTTGGAATGTATTTCAAAATATTAAAAATAGTCTTGCATTTGCTCCTCCTTAACAAACATTCATTTGAACGCTCCTGGCTTTCAGAGCTCATTAAAAGTGATTGGTGGTACACATTACAATTTCATGTCTAAATTGTGGGCCAATTAAAGATCCTTATCCCGTTGGTATCTTTCGCAATTTCTCGTCAAATCGCTTGCCATGTGCCGTCATGTCTCACATTTTGTCAATTATTTTCCTACGAATGCTTTTCGGCAAAGCGGGTATAGAATTTAATCACGTATTTATTTATAATTTCTTGACACATGTGCTGACTTAAAATTTCTATTTCAATTGGATAAGTATAACTTTAAAAAGTTATTTTTATGATGACAATTAATTAGTCTATTAATTTAATTAGTTATGTTTTATAAACAAATTTACTGACTTTAAATTGGACAAGTATAACTTTTATATATATTTTTTATAATGCCAGGTAGCTAGTCAACTAATTTAATCATTTAACAATTAGTTAAACTTACCCGCTTTGGGCCCCTTGTAGGGGAAAGCGTGATTTTCAAGTGTTTGTAATGTTTGATAATAACTAAATATTGGATTTGAAATAACACAAAAATCACTTTTTATTTTGAAGATCAAGAACCCTGCTAGGAAATGAAACCGAAATTGTGGCGATAAAAATCCGAAAACTAAAATTTTTGAGCATTCTACGAAAACCTACCCGCTTTGGGCCACCCTCCCCTATACCAATATCGACTTTCTAGCATCTGATCAATATTCTCAAAATTAGCTAAAATCGCAAATTATTTCAAACGTTTATCATTTTTACCTGATTTCTAAAAAATCTGCTTCGCTCAAGGGTCATTCCATACGAAATGAGCAAAAATGAAAAAAAAAAAAAAAAAAAAAAAGGTGACCGCATGGTAACAGATTTTTATGAAATTTGGCATACAGGCTTCTTTTATGCCTTTATAAAAACATCTAATATAATTTGTCTTAAAAATTTTTTGTTTTAGCAGTTAGATGCGATTGAAAATTGGTCAAATTGAACAGCATTCTCATTAATGCTAAATGTAACATTTCTGAAGGCTTTTATTATTATTTAATGTAATTATAAAAGTTACAAAATGTTGTAATCTATAGAGAAAGGCAATTCATCTGCTTTCAGTAACTCTTTCAAATTTGTTATAGTTAACTTTTAACCGTGTTTTAAAAACTGAAAATATTTCAGTTTTCTCATAATTAGGCAGTTTTTTTTTTTTTTGATCTCAAACTTAAAGGAATACAGTAGCTTTTCTGAAATTAATTAGGACTCGACCGATGCATCGGGCTGGCCGATGCATCGGCGCCGATGGTTCAACAATTTAGCCATCGGCATCGGCATCGGCGGCCGATGCTAACTTGCAAGAAACATCGGCCCATCGGCCTTAAGAGCATCGAAAAGCCGATGGAATTGGCCGATGTTTTCGAAAAAAAAAAAAAAGACCTTTGCTGTTTTACTTTTTAATGCCAAGTAAAGGGAGTTATTGTTTTTATATAAAATTGTTTACTTAAACTTCAGTATGAATTTCTATTTTAGTCACCCCTGAAAGAGTTTTTAATATTGCATTCAGGTATTACCAAACAAGTTAATTATTGCGTTGTTTCTTGCGGCTGGATGTAAGTATGTATCTCTCATAAGTCATAACTCAAAAATGGTAAGCTGTTAGAAGGTTAAAATTTCGATTGTGGGGTGTGCGTACGTTCCAGTTGTGCACTTCCCTTTTTGTTTTCGATCGGGTGTTCTAAAAAGCCTATTTACTCTTTTTTTTGTGGCTATTAATTATTTATTTCAAAACAAAACTAATGTAGCGTTTTAGACTGACGATCATTTGGTGAAACACTCTATAACAAAAAAGTCGACGCACCAAGAAGGAGTGATCCGATTGCGACGAAAATTGGTGGATAGGAAGACAATGCACAGAATAGTAAATGATTAAATTCTTACAACAATTGAATAATTTATGTCAGAGTTACAGTAACAAGTTCAATAAGGTATTGACCCGCCTCTAGCCTAGATACAAGCTAAAGCACGACGTGGGAAACAACAGTAAAGCTCCCGTAGGTTGTCCTGCGGTATTTCCGGCCAAATACGCTCAGATTGCTGGATGAGATTATCAACAATCCTTGCCAGATGCAATCGCCATCCCAACATATCCCAGACATGCTCGATGGGAGATTGATTTGACGATCTGGCAGACCACGGAAGAGTTTGACAAGCTTGCAGACAGCTCATAGCAACACGTGCCGTTATGTTATCTGCCATTGTTCTGCTGAAAACCAGCCGAGGGTACTACAAAAGGAACGGCAACAAAACAGATCTTAGGATATCGTCGACGTACCACTGTGCAGTTAATGTATCTCTAATTACGACCAAAGGGGTCCAGTTACCAAAGGAAATGGCACCCCAACCATAATGCCTTGTTGAGGGCGAATGTGGCGTGCAAAAGTGAAACCAGGATCCCTCCCAGTGGCGGCTGGGGCCGGCGGGCAGCCGGGCAAATGCCCGGTGGGTCGCATTGAACTTTTCAGTTAAATTTGAAAAAAAAAAAAAATAAATAAATAAATAAATTATTTTCCTTTTTTTTTTCTTTTCCTTTTTTCTTGCTTTTGTAAAAAAAAAGAAAAAAGAAACTATTTAAATATCTCTGCAAATATCATAATAATCCGGTATATTTCTAAACGACTTATAATAAAATCGTTGTAAGAAAAGTAATGGTTACAAAATTCAAAAAAAAAAAAAAAAAAACACCAACTCTATGAACTTATGCTGTGATTGATAAGTTGTTTTACTGTGTATCTGTAAATTCATCGGCCGATAAGATAACTTTGTTGCATAACTGTCGAGGAAATCTTAAGGCCCTAACAGCTGCCTGTAATACTCTGTAGGGGACAATGAACAAGTAAAGGCTGGGCCGACGCCAGGAGAGGCGTAGAATTGAGGCTGCCAATTTTAATTTAGTGATGAACAAAAAAAAAAAAAAAAAAAGAAAAAAGAAAAGGAAAATGTTCTCAGAATTAAAAAAAAAAATAAATAGTAATAATAAAATGCCAAGTGGAATCTCAGTGACAAAAAATATTTTTTCAGCAAAATTTTCAAAGAAAATGCAACCCTTGAAGATTAAACAATTAAACCTTTGAATACTATGTAGGAACATCCACGGTTCTTTATTATAATTTATCAAACTAAAGGCAGCAGAAATTTTTCGAGTCATTCTGACAAACTTCAAACATTTTTTTTCAACGAAAAAAAAAAAAAAAAAAAAAAAATCAGTACATAGTACATATCTATGACAAATTTCTCCTTATGCAATAAATGAAGAGGTAAATAATCATGACAGTTTCATAGAGGCCGGCAAAGCATGTTTTAAATAGAAAAAATATTAAAATGCAGTAAGGGAGATTTAAAATATTGTAATGAATACCAAGTGTTTGAATGTATAAAACGAAAGTAAACTAAAACTTTATCAAGAGATTCTAGCTGGAGGCATGATATTTAAAATAAAATAAAGTAGGGACAGATGTACCGAAAAAACTTGTGAAGTTTAAATTGGGTGATCGTGAAATAGAAATTAGGTCGAAATTTGATTTTTTTTTTTTTTTTGATTATACAAGTCCTTATTCGTAGAAAGAAGTAAAGTGAAATGAATAAATGATCCTTTAAATCCCTGACAATCTTATCAATTTATTTCCGTTAGTTTTTCTTTTTTTTGCAATCGGCCAACGGCATCGGCCATCGGCCATCGGCCATCTGGAGGAAAACAATCGGCCCATCGGCTAAAAAATGCCATCGGTCGAGCCCTAAAATTAATACCCAAAAATGTGCTAAGTGTCATAAAAGAAATATCTTACTTTTGAAGTTGTGTTTTAACTCCTTTGTATCCAAAATTAGTTTTGAACTTAGTAACATTTTGTAAAATGGCGATTTTCCCCTTCACCTAGGCACAACTATAGTGTCTAGAAAGAAGGCACTTTCTAGGCACTACAGCACAACAATTGAATTGAGGAAAACTTTCGACAATTTTCAAATTTTGCAGGAATATGGAACAGTATTTCTACTAGCCCAGTAAATTTAGGCCAAAAATAGGATCGATGCACCACAAATTTATAATTAGCTGAATTTTTCAGGATAAGTTCCTGTAGAACGAATCCCGAAAAGTCCCCTAAGTTCCCTTGTGAGCTTTCATCGAAAATGGCGGATCAAAGATGGCACCCTGGTGCATTTTGCCTCTCTTATATCTAAGTCAAAAATGAAGATTTTTCAGTTCTGAAAAAACCTGCAGGTTCTAAAAGTAATATTATTTCGATATATAATCTAAAATAACCAATAAAAAATTTCAAACATTTGTTTTGACACAAAAAACGGAAATTTCTGTGTTCTACGTAATACGATGCATAACACATACTAAAATAAATAATTTTCTGTGGTATTTTTAAAAAAATATTTTCACTCGTACAATTTTGAAAAATGCTACGTACTCTGTTTGAATTGATACTTGTTTTGTACAGACATTACAAAGCTATAAACATATACAGGGTGGTCCCGAATTCATGGTACAAACTTTAATGGTAGGTACAGGACATTGCATCAAGGATTTATTGTATAGGAATGTATAGTCGCAAGTGACGTGGTTAGGCGTAAACAGGGGAAATAACGGCCGAAAGGAAAAACAAAGATTTTATTGAAATCGTTGTTGACAAGTGTCATGTTTACAGTAAGTGTTCAAAATTGCGTCCACCATTAGCGATACATGCTTGACAGCGTCGGTGCAGCGATTGGCGTACACGTTCAAAGATGCCTGGTATTTCACGCACACTTGCAGCAGCTACAGATATGCGAGCGACGAGATCCTCATCTGAGTTAACTGGATTCTCATAAACAAGACTCTTTAGATGTCAACATAAAAAGTAATCGAGGCTCGAGAAATCGGGAGATCGGGGTGGCCAAGGGACTGGTCCACCACGCTCAATCCATCTAGCACCAAACGTGGCATTCAGGTAATTCCGTACATCAATGCTGAAGTGTACTGGCGCCCCATCGTGCTGAAACCACATGCGGTTACGAATGGCGATCGGAACATCATGCAGCAGTTGTGGTAACACTTCTTGCAGAAAAATAAGATAGCTTCCGCCACTGAGTCGCGTGGGTAGTAAGTATCTGCCAATCAAAAAGTCGTTCACAATACCAGCCCACACATTAATACTGAAACGTTGTTGAAACGCATGTGGACGCGTTGCATGTGGATTATCGGTTGCCCACACATGGGAATTGTGCGCATTAAAGACACCCTCGCGTGAAAATGTCGCTTCATCTGTAAATAGCACATGACCAACGAAATCCGGCAGCAACGCACATTGCTGCAACACCCACTGGCAGAAGTTCACGCGAAGAGGATAATCTGCCGGATTCAATGCTTGTACTTTCTGAAAATGGAAGGAGTGTAAGCGATTTTCCTTTAACACTCTGCATACAGTCTGATGACTCACACCTACGTCACGCGCAACAGTTCTTGTGCTTGACTCGGGTCTATCAGCCACAATGTTCAAGATGCTTTCTTCCAGCCTTGGAGTGCGTACAGCTCTTAATCGACCATTGTCATGTCTGTTGACGTCGAACGCACCTGTTTCACTAAGTTGAGATGTAACCGTTGAAAAATTCTTTGATCCGGCATTCGTCGATTATGATACTCCGCGCGATACATTCGTAACGCAGCTCTGGCGTTACCGTTTGCACGGCCGTACATGTAATGCATGTCTGCTTTTTCTGCATACGTAAAGTCACCCATCGTCTACGGCAGTACAATTGTGAATGGCGCTTTTCCCTACTGCGATGCATCATGTTCAACGGCGGCTAGAGATCTACTGCCCTCTACCAGCAGTGATAAAAACCAAACACTCCATTTCTCTTTCCTTTTATTTCCCCTGTTTACGCCTTACCGTGTCACTTGCGACTATACATTCCTATACAATAAATCCTTGTTACAATGTCCTGTACCTACCATTAAAGTTTGTACCATGAATTCGGGACCACCCTGTATATGATCTGCAAATCGTGTTTCTTGTCTGAAATGTACAATTTTCCTTTTGAAAAGTTCATTGCTGATCTGCTTAACTCCTTAAAACTACCATAAATCGTAAAAAAGTTTCAAATTGCTCTTTTGATATTGAGTGAGAATTAAAATAAAAAACTCACGGTAACGATAAAAATTCGTCAAAAATGGTTCAAAACTTTTATTTTTAATAAACAAGGTCATTGTTATTTCAAAATCGTTTTTTTTTTTTTTTGTGCATTTTAGGAGGCAAATAGTTACTTAAAAATGATTTCTTAAAAATATATTTCCATACAATTATGTGACAATGGAAAAAAAATCCGGTGAAAAATTACTACCTTTAGGAAGCTCTTTTGGGGAGTTGGTAGTTAAACTTCGGAAAAAAAGGGTAATTATTAAAAGTAAGCGTTCTGCTTAGTCTTCCACAGCTTTTCGTCAGGATTGCAGCTGCTCTCAAATAAAACAACAATTTACGAGATCATCTCAAATATGAATTTGCCCCTGTTTTTTGATCGGGTTTCTCTGAGAAAGGATTAAAAAAAAAAAAAAAAAAAATAAGTGGGGCAGCTATTATTAAATCGGCAGAGCCTTCTGTTACGTCGCCACCAATCTATTTGAGCATTATAGAAGAAGGATTTTTTATGCACACGTTGGCATGGGACGAGACAGACATGAAAAGACATCTGCCTCAAACACGTCAGGTTTCTTCAGAAAAAACTTGTCCTTATGTGAGGCTTTGATTTTTAATACATACAATGGTGCATTACCAACTAACATTGTGAAGAAACAAAGCTGAGTAATGCCGTAAATACCTGAGACAATTGCTTTTTGAAGAAAATGTAGTGGCAACGACTAAATAGAATGACTTTTTGCAGAATTCTGAGAACAAATCAAGATCAATTCAAATTACGATGGAATACGTTTGATTAGAAGGAATTACTGTTGTTCAATTGGATAGAGACGCCTATCCATTAATTTTCTCAATTGCAATCAAAACGTGCCAGAACAGCTCCAGACCAATCGCAGGAACAGGTACTTACAGTGGCTCCCAAAAGTGTTCGTTCACCTTGAATTTTTGTAGTAAAACCAAAATAAAGCAAAACTGAATTAGAATATGCAGTCCAATTTTTTTTCACATCATTCCTATACCATTCTGAAAAAAACCCAGCAGTTTTTTCAAAATATTGCCAGATTTTATTTTTGAAATTTATCAAAAAACGAAGAGACAGAGAAAAAATGCGCCACAAAAGTCATCGTACACTGAAATATTTTCAAATAAATTCATGATTAAATTATCACATGTGGTTTTTTTTATTGTTTTTGCATTTTAATGACACTGTAAAGTCATTTGCCTTTAATTTTTTGTTTATTTATTCCCTAATATTCTGCTTCTTATTTTAAAATGGCAGGTATGCGTAAAAATCGACAAACATGATTCGAAATTTGAATTGTTTACTCACAGTAGCGGTAAATTGGTTTGAAATGAAAATAAATTTAATATTTTGGGTAAATTGTTGTATAATTGTCAAGGGAAGAAAAAATGAGGAATTTAATCTTAAGAACTTAGTTGGATCAGTTAATCAGGACGGTGAAGGTGTTCTTGTGTGAGGGTGCATAACAGCATTAGGACCTGGAAATTTGGAATTTTTTGATGCAATAATAAATCATGCTGTTCATTTAAATATTTTAAAAAATAATTTTAAACTATTAGCCCAAAATTTGGTAGTCGAAAACAACTTTGTTTTTTATCAAGATAACGATAAGAAGCACACGTTTGCGTTTGGTGCCTCAAAAATTGTCCTTAAGCTTAGAAATATCTCCTCAATCGCCAGATTTAAACTTAATGGAACATATTTGGAGATATCTGGTAGCTAGATTACGAAAATACACCATTGAAACGAAAAGCGAACTAGAAACAGTAAGACTCGAAGTGGGGCTGAACACTTACTCAGAAATTGCACAAAAAAAGAAAGAAAAAACAATGAAATCAACTCCCAGACGTTTAAAAGCTGTTGTTGATATTGCATGATATACTACTAAATAATAACTTTGTAAAAAGTTAGATTATTTACCAATTTTTTGACATTTTTTCAAAGTGTACGAAAACTTTTGTGAGATAAAATTTTCGGCAATTTTTTGTTTTTGATTTTTTAAAAATTACGTTTTAATGTTTTATTAAAAATTTTTATGTAGTTTTGTTAAAAATAGTTCATAGATCTTATAATAAAATACCTATTCCGAAATATTAATTCCAACCAATGGATAATGGCCAATTTCTTTGAAAGTCGTAGGTGTACGAATACTATTGGGAGCCACTGTATACAGATCTGCTCTCGATTTTAATTGAAAGAGGAATGTCTGGCGACATCACTACTTTTTACCCTCAAACCAATTTAGCACAAAGAAAAATGTTTCCATATAGGGGAAGGTTGCCGTCAATGAACCACATAACAGTTTTCGATTTTTTTAGAAAGGAAATCCAACTCAAATTTCACATTAGTTATAGGAATAATTTCTCAGTATATTTCTCTATTAAAAATAATATCAATTTTCATGATAAGTATATACAATAAAGAATGAAAATTAAAAATGAATACTTTAGCATGTGGTCTATTCATGGCAACCGGTTGCTATGGATGAACCATCGAGTTTCCATAGATGGACCACATTATCAAATTAAATAATTAATTCGTAACTTACAAATATCTATAACATATGATCAATAAACAATACAAATAACAATAAAATATAGAAAAATAGATTTATTTTCTAAAATGTTTTATTTTCGGATAAGAGGAACATAAAAAAAAAAAAAAAAAAGCACTCACACAACACACAGCTATTATCATCACACCTCGTTCACTACTTGATATTTTCCCAACCTGTGCAACAATGTTTTTAGCTAACATCTTTTCAACCGCTTCTGAACTGCTGAGAATTTTGTTAAATCGATTTTGAAAATTTTCGTTCGATGCAAGATTGTACTTGCTCTCTAAAATGTTAGAGAACTTATTTACCATGTTATTACTGAAACCAGAAGCTTAAGTCTCAAACTACCAGATAATATAGTACTAACAGACTTTTTGTCTTAATTAAATCTGTGGGACATGTTATTTTTCTCAGCCTTTTGAAAGGCCAATCCTACCAATTTTTCAGGAAGTCATTCCAAAAATGTCTTCTTTAGTTTCAAAATATGATTTACTTATCATATTCCTATTTCGCAGGGCTTATTTCTTAAATATCTAATAAGTGACTAAGGCAACAACAAACGGGTTTTTATCTCCCATGTGACTGTTTAAAGTTGCTTTCCGGACTCTATATTGTCGACAGACTTCGTTAAGGTCCTAGGTCCATGCCAACATTTCTGTAAGGTACTGTCGCACGTTACATGCTCTCAGTTGTCCACTGGCCGTATTTAACTATTTGTTGCATTTTTTTGTAACAGCAAAAGTATTTGAAACTAAATTTTTGTGTTTTAAATTTCTAATCAATTTTATAAAATAATTTGATTTAAAATTATAATAAAGCATGAGTTTTCATGAATTACTGAGATTATATTTTTCGGTGTCATATTTATTTTAAAACAATTGAGCAATTTTCAAAGGTAATTGAACTGAAGTTACAACAGTATTTGAGATTTTCAATGAATGAACCACTTTTTCTGGTGGTCCATTTGTGAAAACACTTAGGATGATAGCAACTGCGACATTTTGAATCTTCTTATAAGTGTTACTTTCTGTGACAAATCATGATGAAATATGAAGTATGGAAAATTGTACTTGAAAAGGTACTCTTTTAAGTCAATATTCACGTTTAGATGATCAGACATATTCAAACCATGTTGTAACTAAACGAAAATCTCAATAATTAGTAAGATAATGATAGAAATCTTTTCTGACTGATTAACAATGTGATTAAATAATTTTAGCTATTTGACTACTTTGCAGCAGGCTGTTTTAAGACAAAGGAAGGTACTAAAACTGATTACGCGTCTGCACAAACTCTGGTACGGTAAATATCTTCGCGGTCTAGACATGAAACCGGTTCATTGACGGCAACCTTCTCCTATTGAAAGAAGCCTTTGGTCCTTTGAAGGAACCTTTTCTTTTTCTTCACGCAGGCACAGGATATGACACCACGTCATCATATTCAGAAATGTTTAGGTGAAACATGTAAAAATTAAGTTTCTGCGCACAGTTTCGAAGATGATGATACTGAATGATGATGCTTTATTTCTAGATTTTTTTAACTAACATTACTATCTTCTCTCTATGTATTTTACATGTTTTTCAATAAGATATTATCTGCCAGTTTTTTTAGTACTAAATGAATGATATTCTGCAATTTTTTTTGAAAATTCTTTATAAGGTCACTTTTTTTCCTTCATTATATTCTTATTCCAAAGCTAGAAATGGCAAGATTTCTTTCAGAAATGGAATAAAAGCTACTTGGTTATTTAATAAATGGAATATATTAAAAATTTTTCAGTCAATATTTTAAAAAGAACGCCATAAAATATTCTTTATTTTAGTAGCTTATTTTTTCTGCTGCATATTACGTAGAAAATAGAAATTTTAGCTTTTGGTGTCAAAACGATTGTTTGAACTTTTTTATTGGTTATTTTAGATATATATCGAAACAGTATTACTTTTAGAGCATACAGGGATTTTTAGATTAAAAAAAAAACTTTATTTTTGACCGAGTTAGGCGGAAGGCGAAAAGTACTAGGCGGACATTTTTGATCCGCCATTTTGGATGGAAGCTTGCATACAAACTTAGGGACTTTTTAGGATTTAATCTACATGCTATGAGGAACTAATTCTGAAAATATTTCTTAATTATAAATTTGTATTGCAAAAAATCCTAAATTTACTGGGTTTATACTATTTGCTTGAAGAAATTCGAAATGACATTTTGGTTTTCAAGTTGAAATAAAATTCTGAACAATAGCAATTTCTTTGTGTTTTATGTGAAATTACAAGAATTCAAAGTACTATATAAATAACTAACTGCTGCAAAAGCAAGTATATCTAACATTCATTTCAATTTTGAAAAACAAAATGTACTGGCATAATGTGAAATGTATGAAAAAAATTAGCTGATCTTAAGGAATAATAATAATAAATAATAACTTCATCAAGTGCATCAAAAAATTATTTATTATTTATTATTTTTTTTTTTTTTACTTTCTACAAAAGTTCTTTCGATCTTGCTGAAAATTTGTGCCTCAATTTTTGTAGGACATTAATGGTACTTTCATTAATATATTTCAAATAGTTCCAGACAAGCATCATCTTTAGTAGGTCATGTGTACTACAGTAACGGTGAATTCACCAGCTTAATAAAAAGATCACTTATATGAAAAAATATAAATGCATAAAATCAATGAGTAGAGAAACATTAACTAGCCAGTTGCTATATCTGTAACAAACAAATCGAGTGATTAGGGCTCGATTTCTAATTTAGGCTTGATTTCTAAACTCTTTTTCTTTAAACATATGCTCCGTTCACTGATGACTGAGATAAATGTGAGACAAGGAAGTTAGGTGTTCAACTGTTAATTGAGATGAAACGATGATAATTTCATATCTCCAAAATAGCTATGGGTACTTCATTAAATTTATTATTGAACCTAATTTTCAAGATTGATAATTTTTACTGATAACACAAAAAATACCTAATATTTGTGCTTGTGGCAAATAGAAAGAGAAAATATCTTGCAGTTATAACTGGATTACTGTACGTTTTATGTAAACTTGTTCTGAATGATAATAGTTTGAGTTTCATCAATGCCATAATATGACTTTTGCCATTGATAGTAGAAAGAAAAGACATTTGCTTTCCATTCAAAATTATATTCATTGTAGCAAATGTTTAACTGGCAATTTTTATTCTGGAAAGAAAAGCTATAATTAAAATAGACGAGTTTCGCTACCAAAGGAATCCTTTTATTTTAAAGATTGTCGCAGCAGGGCGGTTGAAATAAATGGGTGTATTTCGTCAAATATACTTATTCGTGGCTAAAACAGATTTCCTCAAACTCATAGCCCAATCTCCAATGCTATTGAAGATTAGACGAGATGGTCCTCTCTCTTAACCTTTAAACGCAGTTTGTTCTTTTAACCATATTGACATGATAGGTTTTCTAGAAACTTTAGAATTACTTTTTTCTAGGTCATGGGTGGAGAGGAAAATTCAACTTTCAGTGGTAAAATTATATCTAACTATGCATACTCGAATATTATATACTACACAATAATTAAGGAAACATTTCAGCAAGTACTTCATAAACATACTTTTGAGAAAGTGGAACAAGAAAGAAATGGTTGAGTCTTGCTAAACTTACAATAAATAGCCGTAACTAATGAAATTTTACCTAAATTCACGTTATTCTAGCAACAAAAATACGCTGATTGCACTGATTAAAATTTAGTTTTATCTAAAAGTTACTTCAATATGTAACGTAAAAAAAAAAATATAATAAAATAAAAAAAAGCTGATGTGTGCATCACATGACTTTCTTTTAGGCCAATTCAATGATAATAGTGCCTTGGAGTAAGCAAAGAAACTTTAAATATTTTAAAGTTTGTTGCGAACTAATGTAAAAAAAAAAAAAAAAACCCGTTTTATACAGATTAATTTTCCCAATATTGGACATTTTAATGTGGTTCAATGTTTAACTCACCAAATATCGCCAAAAGTGGCCAAAATAAAGTCAAATATAAAAAAAAAGGAAAAAACTTTGCAATAAATGAATCCCTTGAAAATACAATACTTCCTTTGCTTCGTAAAAGGAAGTAAAAACGAGTAAATTAAGGGCATCCCCTCATGTTCAAACAAACATCTAAAATAGAGGGAAAAAACAAAAATTTCGGATTTTTTATATTTTTTATTGTACGATTTCATCAAAGGAATTCAAAAACAATTACTAAGTAAGAGCAGATAGTTAGGCATAGATAGTTTTTCAATCTGACACATATTTGCTGTTATTTTTTCGTTAAAAGAGCTAGAAGAATGATTTGAAATCTGAAGTGAATTGGCAAGTTTTCAATTTTGTCAATATTTCAGATACAAAAAAAAGCTCCGAATACATTTTACTTTCCTCTTTTCTAATAGAAATTTTATTTAAAGAATGTGAAAATATTTATTTTTTAAGTGTACCTTTATATAACTTACGGAGTTATTGAGTCACAAACTGGCTGCCATGAACTCTGACAATTTAGTTCTAAAAACCTTAACATTAATGCCTACTAGGAAACTTAAGACAAATATAGATCCTACACTTGAAAGTAGATTTGCTTTAAACTAACTTTGTTGGAAAAAGCTCCGGATGAAAAACATGAAGTATATGAAAAGTTTTCATGGTTTTGCTATTTAAAGGGCATTTTTTGAAGAGTTCAAAACTTTTTGACACAAAAGACAGCGCGAAAAATATTTTTTTGGTATCAAAAAAAAAAAAAAAAAAAATTGAAAAAAAAAAAAAAAATGTGTAAAGTGTAAACTCTGGATACATTCTCAATTTTTAGTTTCATGAAATACAAAAGAGAAGTTAAATAAATACCATTTTATGTCGTAAACTTACATTGACGGAAGTCAGAGATAATTGTAACTGAATCAAAATGAAATGATTTCAATTCGCAAATGTTATTTCCAAGGCTACTGTGTCGGAGTGGAAACGACAGTTAGACTCCTACTTTGCAGATTTGGAAGAAATGGCAGACGGAGAGAGAATGACTGACTCCGACTCTTGAAATTTTGAAGTCCTTATTTCCCGACTCCCGACTGTAACTCTGACCACCACCTCCTACATAGAATGCCCTATCACTGGTTTCGTCATGTGACCGAAAGAGGCTAACTCAGAGGAAATTTCCCGATGAAAATCGCTTTAATTTATGCCTCTTAACATACTAAAGCTATTATTTTGAGAACAGTAGTTCACATATTAACATTGATCAAAGGAGAAACCCTCAGAAACGCAGAGTGGTAAAGGAAAGAGGGGTCAACAATAAAGCTGTTTAGCGTCATCAAATTAAGAAAGAAAAGACAATTTTCCGCACTGTAAATATTAAAAATAGTAGGCGCAAAATACGAGGAAGAACCAAAAGAAACCGGACTAATGGTGCGATGCCAATCCTAGATGTAGTCGAGTGTTCTCCAGCTAGATGACTCAGGTAGAGAGTTTCACAAACCAGCTGTGCAAGTGGCGTCAGTGTAGTTGATAACGTCTGATTGTAGTGCTGGTTTTCTCAGGTGTTGTTGCTTTCCGCCTGCGAATTCATTATGGCAGATTTGAAAAAACAAACTGTAAGCTTGAAATTTTGCTTCCTGCTTGAAGACTCGGCAATGGAATAGCTTACCAAATGCTTCAATAAACTTTCAAGGACAATGCTATGAGCCGTACACAAGTTTTCGAGTGGTTTGGGGGCTTTAAACGTGGTAGCATGTGTGTTGCAGACCATACTCGTTCTGAGCGCTCTTCAACGTCTCAAAATGATGAAAACGTTGAAAAAAATCCACCAAAAAAATCAACGAGAGTCGTCGTTTTACGATTGACGAAACTTAAGAAGAAATTGAGTGAATTGGTGCTCGCGCGGGCGATCAGAAAAATGGTTCCTTCACCATGATAGCGCTCCCGTACACTTAGCCTTCACTATTAAACACTACTTGACCTCTCAGGGGTGGCGAGTCGCTCCTCGACCCCCGTATTCGCTTAACTTAGCACCCTGTGACTTTTTTCTGTTCCCGAGGATGAAAAAAATTCTGAAATCGAAGCGTTTTGATGATGTAGAGGCTGTAAAATCTGCTTCGCAACGGGGACTGAACATGGTCAAAGCTAAAGAGTTTCAGGGGAGCTTCTAACAGTGGAAAAAAAAATAACAAGTGTATTTCACCTAAGGGTGAACACTTCGAAAGAGACAAATGAAATTTTGTGAATAAACTAATATATAAATATTTTAGAACAAAAATCCGGTTACTTTTGGGTCCCCACTCGTACACTTTTGTTTAATCATGATATTCAAAACTGCACTTGCTGGAAAAGAGCCGTATCTATCTGTAATGCAGTTAGTCTAAGGGTCTAAGGGTTGAAGTAAAAGTGAATATATATACAGTACGCAACCACCATACCGGCAGACTTGTAGCCGGAATGCGTTTTCCCTCCAAGCTAGGGAACCCCTAAGCCGTGCTTCTCGGGCTTAAATTTAAATCAGGTCCTGGATAAGGACAAGTGATTTTAAACCTTAGAAAGTAGGGGAATGTGGGGCAAAGTGAAATAGCGGGGCAAAGTGAAAAGGTAAAATAGTTAGTCTGCATTTAGTGCCACTTATTTGGTAATATTTTAACAATGTAGTTGCACATGTAGTCTATTCCAGTCAGGAAAAAAGTACCGCCAAAGATTGAAGCTCATGATAATACAGGCAATTTTCAAAAAATGATACTCTTATTGTAATATTTGTTGTAAGTCAAAAAATATTTTTGATTTTATAAAATAATAAAGTTCTTGTTATAAACATTTAAAATATGAACTAGAACCTTATTATATGTGGTGCAATATTCATTTAGTAAATATTAAGCTGGGACTGAGATCAAGAGATCTCAGTCCCAACTGATGGATTGGCAATCTTCTATGACTCAAAAGCGGCCTTAGAAGCAATCAAAAACGGAGCAACCAACATCACCTCTGCCATAAATGCCCTACTCGAAGACTTGCACGGCAATGGAAAATCCTGCATGCTGCAATGGATACCGGCACACGTGAATATTGAAGGTAATGAGTGTGCGGATTCCCTAGCAAAAGAAAGCAGAAACATTGGCAAACCTTGCACCACCATCACGCTAGCAGACTCAAATGCTGTCGCAAAACATACACTTCTGCCACATACCTTTAAGAAGCCCCTCATCACCGACTTTGATTGCCCCAGAATCCTAACATCTACAATTGCAAGATTAAGAACAAACCACTATAAAGGGATGAAAATTCTTCCCGACAAAACGAGAACGTATATTCCCTGCAAGAACTGCACCGATGCCCAACTGACTCCGGATCACATTCTTGAGTGCCCGGCCCTTATCCCACATGTTCTGCAGCTGGGTATGGTGCCACTGGCTTCAGAACTTCGATAGGTTCACTACAGCACAGATGCGTTGCAGCTAGCGGACGCAGTCTTGAAGACACACGGAGCCATTTAATTGTCCATGGACACGACAAAAAAAAAAAAAAAAAAAAAAAAAAATCTATATTAAGCTTATTTGTATTTGAAATATTTTGCTCAAGTAGTCGAGTACCTGCGGGGCAAAGTGAAATAGCTCATTTCGTTTGTTCACTCAATCATTTAATAAAACACTTACGTATTCATTAATTAATTAATTCATTTACATTCCTTCATTAAGTAATTCACTTATATCTTCATCCATTCATTTATTTTCTTATTCGTTCACTCTTTTACACACTCATTTGTTTTTCTTCATGTATAATTAACTAGTGGTACCCGCACGGCTTTGCCCGCAATAGAAAAATTAAAAGGTCTTTTGGTTCGCCTGTATATTTACAAATAATGTATGGTGAATTTTCTCGCCAATTGGCTTGTACCCATGTTACGGTTCCACGTAATGATAATTTCGTATCTCGCCAATTGACTTGTGCCTATGTTACGGTTCCACGTTATGATAATTTCGTAATTTACTCCATCTTATGATAGTTTTGTTCTTAAAATTGGAATAGAAAAAGAACCACATCGAATTTTCGAAAAATCGCTTCGAGGTTCACACCCCCATGCTACAAACTAGCTTTGTGCCAAATATCATGAAAATCGGCCGAATGGTCTATGCGCTATGCGCGTCACAGAGATCCAGACATCCAGACAGAGATACTTTCAGCTTTATTATTAGTAAAGATTAATTAAATTATTCGTTTATTGTACCATTTTCTTTTCATTTATTCATTCAAAATTTTAATTACATATTAATTTGATCAAAATACTTTTTATAATCAAATAAATATTTCAAAAATATTTCATTTTTCACTTTTTCCCATGGGAAAAAAGTGAATATCCCCCCCCCCTTTTTCTGAAGGTTCAAAATTTACGGCCAAAAATTTAAAATAATGCTTCAATGCAAGTTTTATTATAAAGTACGATGTTGTTTCAATTTTGAAAACAAATTTCCAATTTGTTCAGTTTGAAAAATATCAGTCATCTTACCCATTTCACTCTGCCCCACATTCCCCTATATTATACACAAAAAGGGACACATAATTAGTCCTTAAAGGGGGAATTTAGAACTTGTTTTCATGAATCACTTATTTTTCAGGGATAAAGAGGAACAAAATAACGCTCGTAAAACTTAGTTTTAGAAATAAAATGAACCGAAGTTTGTCTTTTTTATGTTACTACATTATTGTATTGTTTTTTGCAACATTTTCCCAAATAATTAATTTTAATTTTGACATCCATATAATATTTAAATTTTAAAACTTTATGTCATGTCTTACTTTTTTTTTCTCTTTAAAGATTTCTAGAAAAAAGTTAAAAATTTCATCTTGAAAATAGGGCTCGTTAGTTTTACATCTCCTAAAAATATCACTAAGATGAGAATTCAGCCTAGAAACAAAAGAAATTAATTCAATAAATGCTTAAAATTAAAATTTTAAAATAGGTTAATGAGACGTAGTAAATATTTGCATGCATGTGCTTCTCATGAGTTTTTAAAGAATAATATTATTCAAGAATCTTTTCTAGGAAAGTTATTTTCCATGACACCTCATTTCCTTGCTTCACTTTTTGATTTGAACAATATTTCGTTCTTTTCGAAAGAAACAGTTAATAGAAACTTAATTTAAAACTCTTTGAAAAAGTTGTTTGAACATTTAATATCCGCACCTAATAGGTTGAATGACTTTCTTGAAAAGAGCTTTAAATGTGAAACTTGAACGTTTTCTTTAAATTAAATTATATTGAGCCTACTTTTCAGTAGATAAAAAGTGTTTAACGTTAGTATCCATGTTTGTGACAAGAAAAGCAAAAACAAAAATGTCTTTGTGCATTTAACATTAATGAATGTCAGTGATTGTTTGGACGGTCGGATTCTATTAACGAATTTTGAAATTTTCAAGCATATAATTTTTCATGCAAAAGAAAGAGGTGCAAGAGATTTCATTCTTGATAAAAATCGCTATAAAGCCAGAAATATTGTATTTAATTCTTAATTTTTATATTAATACTCTAGTTTAATTTGAAATCAAAAAGTGAAAAATCTTGTTTCTTGTGAATATAACAATTTTCCTTTTTAATATAATCTTCATCAATTTTAAAGCTTTCTTTTTTCGTTTTATAAAAACTATCTTACACTTATAAAAATACTAGCAGTACCCGTACGGCGATGCCCGTGCATCCTTCTTTTATACCAAGTTCGCCACCTACAGCGGCTGTTTAAATAAATTTCGTAGCGGTATTAATCAATCTATATCTATTTATCTTTTTCGTATTTTCTACACCTATTTCCCGTCACGTTTTGTGTCATTCACCATTTTACGCCAAAATTGCAAACGAAGATCATTCAAAAAACTGCGTTTTATGCGTTTAATTAAACAGCACAAAAATAGCTCTCTCCTTGTTCCCCGTAGTTTGCAAAAAAAAAAAGAGGAAAATAAAAACCTTATTATTTTAATTAAATTAAGTACGCAAATGTGTAACGTAAAATATATACAGCAAAACGTCCGGCGGAAGCGACCGCACTGCAGTAACTCACCAAATTAACCAGCGAAACGAGCTCCGGCCGATAAGCAATTGCGATGAAAAAGCACATTGCATCTAGGACAAAAAGGAAATGCCGTATCCCGTATGAAAAAGAATTCAACTCCCCAGCAGGAAAACAACACAATTAAAAAACACGGTACATCTAGGACAAAAAGGAAATCCCGTACCCCGAATGAAAAATTTAAGTATTGAAAAGCTATCGTTTGAGAAAAGGAAAAAAAAAAACCCCTCTAGAATACCCCCACCCTCGTCTAATGGCAAATAACGAGGTTTTTTTTTTTTTTTTTAAACTAAAATGCGTGAACACTCGTTAAAAACGAAAATGCAATCCTTTGCAATATAAAATATTTTGCGCAATAAACAAATAATCCGCAACTCCATTGTTTATCGCCAAATTCGCAAAGTGACTTTCAAATTAAAAAGAAAATCAATTAACATTCGCACATAAACAAATATGACAACGGCGCAATAACCAAATCAAGAAACCCCCGGTTCTACTATTCAACCGCAACCGTAGCCCTATCATGACGTCTGGGAATGAAGAAACATTTTTTCCCTTACCGGGAAAAATGTGCACTTTGAATTTTAAAACATTGTAAAAAAAAGCTATTGAAAATTTTTGAAAGAAAAAAGAAAAAAATCTGAAGAGGGAAACATGTTTTGACTAGTACATACTAAATTTTCAGACAGAAATATCTAATACTTTTGCGGGGATGGATTTAGAAAAAAGTTAAGCCCGGGAAAAAACGCAAAACAAAGGTTTTTTTCAAAAAGTCATAAAAAATTGAAAAATCGGTCATTGTTCAAAATTTTTTCGGTCGTCACATTTGAAATTAAATTCCCTACACTATGGTACAAAAAATATTTTCCTACCGCGATTGGTTGGGGACCCGTGACGAATTGAACACAAAAAATTACCAAAAATCATAAAACCTTTAATTAAGAAAAAACTAATTATAAATTAAGAATGGGGTCGTTTCCAAAATTTTAAAAGTATTTTTTTCTGAAAGAGCATGCTTAAAAACATAAGATCTGACAATTTTTTAAAATAATTTATTTAAGTTTAATATTTTTATAAAATTAATTAAATAGGTGCGCTGTCATTGTTTACACTTCTGTCGTGTGACATCACAAATGATGAAATGCCATTCAAAGAACAAAATATTTAATTCGCATCTTTAGTCACGCGCATTGGCAACGATATGGTTGATAGCAAGCGCAGCTTGATTATCGTAACGTGGAAACGTAGTAGAAAGATGCGCCAAATCGTATCATTTGTGACATCATTGAGACCACGCCTTGTTTTCAAAATCGGATATTTTAAAAAATTAATTAAAAAAAACTGTTGGGAAAATGAAAGTATTTTCTGGGCCTATGTTATTTTTTTTGCTCGTTCTATCCATTTCAATGACTAAAAGAAGTACTTTTGACTGAAAGAAACCACCCCAATTCGGGTTCAAGGTGCACACCCCCGGGGTACGTTCGATTTTTGTGCCAAGTTTCAGAGCTGTAGGTGCTATAGGGTCTTCCGGCCATCGGATACAAACAAAGAAAGAAATAAACACCGTCACCTATATATATTTAGATCTACATGCTCGGTTGTGAAATTTCAAATATTGAAGGCAAATTTTTGTAATACAGCTCTAGAAATTTATTTCTCTTTTATGTATACATGGAAATATGTGTTCTTATTAAAATATTTCTTTTTACACAATGGGATTGTTTCTTTCAGTCAAAAGTACTACTTTTCGCCACTGAAATTGATAGAATAAGCAAAAAAAAAAAAAAAAAACACGGACCCTGAAAATACTTTCATTTCTCCAACAGTTATTTTTTAATTATTTTTTTAAAATATCCGATTTTGAAAACAAGGCTTGGTTTTTATGACGTCACAAATGATGCAATTTGGCGCAACTTTTTACCACGTTTCCACGTTATGATAATCAAGAAGCGAATTAAATATTGCGCTCTACGCTCTTGCTATCAACCATATCGTTGCCAATACACGTGAGTAAAGATGCGAATTAAATATTTTGCTCTGTGAATGACAACACAGAATGGCATTTTATCATTTGTGATGTCATTGGACAGAAGCATAAACATTGAAAGCACGCCGATTTAAGTAATTTTTTTAAAATATTAAACTTAAACAAATTACTTAAAAAACGGTCAAATCCTATGTTTTTAAGCATGCTCTTTCAGAAAAAAATACTTTTAAAATTTTGGAAACGACCCCATTAATATTTTGAAATTACTGAAAGATAACGCTGTAATTTTGAGATAATAAATTGGACCTCATTTCAGGGCAGCTAATGATTTTGTTGTACATTCTGTGGTGCCGAGAGTTTAAGAACTGATTGTACCTATATTTGGAAAATCTAAATAGAAATACGAAATTTATTTTTCTCTATCAGCTCAACATTTTTAGATCAGTGCTGCTGTAATACCCAAAATGTGCAGTTTTAACTCCATGTTGTGCACTTTAAAAGCAAGTATAGACTTCTGAAACAAGGATTGCTTCTAGCATATTTGCCCTATAATGTTTTCTGCCGTGCTAGGCACAAATGTGGTATCTGCAGTTGAGCTCAAAGGGAAAAATTCATGGGTAAAGTTTTACAACTCGTTTCTATTATTTGAGACTTTAATAAATGTTGAACTCTTGGTAGTTGTTTCGTAAATTTTTGATCAAAGTTACGCAAGTGCATATTTTATGTAAAGCCTTCGTTTAAAAAAAAGAATGTAGTTGCAACAAATTTTCTCTTTAATAACGTTTTCGTACGCCAGGTTAATTTCAATGTAAGTGACTATTACTTACCATGTTTGAGGACATCTGCACAGATACGACAAAAATAGCTCAGTAAAACACGTTTAATGAACTAAATACATATAATACTAAAAATCTCTTCTTTATTTAGACTAAGAGACTTCGCTGTTACTTCATTTTGTTAATACAAATCTAACAGAATCTGTCATCCGAAAAATACCATCTACAAAATGTCAGACATTTCGAACTGTGTAAACCAGCAGTTCCCAACCTTTTCGCCCTAGCGATCCCCATCCAAACTCTTTAAGAATTTGGCGAACCCGTGGGTCCTAGGTAATAAGTAACAAAAAAAAAAAAAAAAAAAAACGTCGCGCACATACAAGCAACTTTGAGAGTTTTTTTTTTTTTTTTTTAGTTTGATGCTGCTCCATAGTTTATAACAAGAACGAAAACATTATTGCAAAATATTATAGAACTATCAATACTGACACGAACTAAAAAGATTGCTAAAAAATGAATGCAAAACAAATTCACCACAAAATAAACACTGATTATTGAGCAAGGTTGAGCTTCAATCAACCTTGAAAATGTTTTTAAAATTGGATATTTGTGGAACTAAGAGGCTCAAAAAGTTTGGCTGAAATTTTTCTGACACAAGGGTACATTGATGACACATACTATCGCAAAATCAGAAGTCAATTTTAGAATGATCTTTAAAATAACTTTCAGGGTCTCAGATTAACTAATGAACTTTTTTCTTACCGTAAAATGAGATAGATCGCTTGGTCTTCTTGAAAAATACTATGAGCCTCGCTGTTTGATAAAGATATACTGCGTACATTAATCGTTTGATTGCTGAAGAATTTTTCTGTAATTATGCTATAAATACGGAATAAAATGCGTATTTTAAAAAGTAATAGAAGCGTCAATTTTTCAATATACGCATTTACTCTAATTTTTACACAAAAGTAATTTTTAACAAAACAAATATTTCTAAGTTCACTTAGTACAGGAGATATTTTCTATACAAATTTCCTAAATTCCTTATTAACATATCGCACAAATTAAGTTGCATGGTTAAATTCCGTTGATTGTTTTTTACTGGGTAAACTTCACTCTGCCAAAATTTCACCCACGGAAAAAGTAACTGAATTTTTCACACTTCCTGTGGTATTTTTGGGTTGCTAGCCATTCTTTCTCTTTTTCGACAATGAAGCTCGAAGTAAATTGTAGTCTATGTAGTGTGAAAGTTATAGCAACAAATAACAGCGTGATCTCACCTCTATGCATTTTTGACTACACAAGAGAAGAGCGATAGCTCCTCATCGGACTCAAATGGTAAAGAAACTAAACATCAAAATGTTTGAGACGCTCGCATATGCTCCATGTAATGTTTACATTAAGTTTGATATATCTTTCCGATCAAAAGCTTCTGAGGAAACAAACGCTTTCAAATTATTTCATCGGAGGACATTACATTTATAAGTAGAGCTTTTTCAGCATGGCTTCAGGGCTATCATTCTCAATGAAAGTGCTAAAACCGGCGCTTTACAATAGCAGACTAAATTCTTCAAACGCAAAATATGTCAGCAAGTATGCAAATAATTTCATGCTAAGAGACTTCATCAGAAACATTCATGTTAAAACTCCACCATTACAATATTTTTTTAGCGAACCCACTGAAAACCTCTCGCGAACCCCCAGGGGTCGCGAACCACCGTTTGGGATACGTTGGCTGTAAACCATAATAATTTTCTTTTCTGTTTATTCTTTAACTGAGCGTGTTGGGTAATTTTGACAGCAAACGATACTTAATAAATTTAAAGCAAACATAGATAAATAAGCTGAATTTTTAAAAGATCATTTATATTAGACATAAATATTTCATTTTATCTTCTATATATATAAAAATGAATGTTTGTCTGTATGTCATCTATGAACTCAAAAACTACCCGGCAGATTTGGCTGAAACTTTCGCCGTTTGTTAGTTTTGGTACTGGGAATGTTTATAGACCAGTTCGAAAAAAAACCGATCGATAGTTCCTTTTTTATTCCAATTTAAGTCACAATCCATTGGATAAATACGAATAAAATTATCGGCTGCAGAAATTAATTCGCGTGAAAGATCTCATTGATAAGAAGTTAACTGTTGCCATTTTTCTTGAGTTTGAACAAATAAATTCTTTCTTTATTGTTTTATGGCTTTTCATGCAACGGGGGGATTTAAAACTTTTTCTATTTGATATTTTTAGCGATTGATTGATCTTGCAAACTGCGTAAGTACAAAATTTGAGTATTGTCACGGTTTCACTTGATACCTGGACCGATTATTATGCAAATTGCTATATATATGTATTTTTCTACGGAGAAGGTGCATAATATGCTCATTGAAGCCACTCGCCACCAGGTGGCACTGCAGAGTAGCAACTTCTGCCCCGTTCAACCGATTGTCATGAAAATCAGTATAATGATGTATTTTTTTGTTGGCGTAGCAACGCGCGTCGGGTACAGCTAGTACATTTATATACTGAGCGAGAAGATAGTTTTGACAGCAGACGATACTTAAAACAAAAATAATGCTTTTTTTTGTAGAAAAGAGTTAGATATGAATATTTTACGTGCAATTCATTTCCAATAATTTTTTTTAAATTAAATATTTAAAAAGAAAAAGTTGAATATTTAAAGGAACACTTATGTAAGGTCGTATTCGTTTTTATTTTTGACCTTTATCAACTATTCAATAAATAAGTAAACTAAGTTTTAGTAATCTGTTCAATTAACTGCAACATTATTAAATGCTGCGTTACTAAGGTATAAAAGTTGTAGCTACATAATTACTAAGAAAAAAAGGGTAACTGCTGCAGATACCACTTCAAAGGCTTAGTATTTGTCACTTAGGGGAAACCCGGCTAAAGTGGATACCCCGGGCAAAGCGAATTTAGCCTATAACTCCCAAATAATTAGTTGGCCGGCTGCCGCGTTGTCATAGCAACGGTCGCCTGTTGCCGCTCCGTGTGGGGCAAACACGTCGGAACGAGTTCCTCTCACGCGACGCCAGTGAGCGAACAAAATATGTTTTAGGGAAAATAATATTAGTTAACAGAGGTTAGTGTTTCATTTATAACTTTAATACTATTTGTGACATGTTCTTTGTTATGAGTAGGATTTGATGTACGATTATGTAGCTTTCAACTATCCGTAGACAACTAGTTTAGATGCTCTGGTTTGTTAGTAATTTTTAGTAACCTCAAAAATGTACCTGAAGGGCAAAGCGGATTGGGCAAAGTGAATACCATATTCTCTTTGCCCGGTCATAACAAGTCACTTCATCCGAACCTGGAAGTTCTTCAACTTTAAGATCTCAAGACAATGCTACCATTGAAGATCGTCCGTATACTCCCATGGGATCTGAAACAACAGAATAATTCCAACGTAATGATGTTCCCGCCGCTTCACCCAAACCTGGATGTTCTACGAACTGCTACAGTCATTCAGTTTTACTACCTATTCCTCAGCCTGTTAAACCAATAACAACACGTAAACAAAAACTACAGATATCTACACTCCAGACAAGTACTCCAGTAAAGGACAGTCAGAGACAAAAATTTGAAAAATCCAAAAAGACTGTCATGAAGTAACTAGATGAAGTTTCGACTAAAGCTTCTCAGAAGACTATTAAAAAGACCAAGTATCAAAAAGACTAATCAAAAATCTCTGCTACAAAACATAGGACTGCATAAGAGAATGATAAGAATAAGGAAGTATAGAAATTTGATGATGTAAAGTGCATTTTCTGTGAAGAAATGTTCATTGAAGAAGATGATCAATCAATGGAAAACAGGATTGTTCAGCATTCGAATATGGTAATGATTTTGTTTGTGATAACTGCAATGATTAGTATTGTAGCGGGAAAATGTTTTTCTTCTTCTTTTCTATATGTTCCTAAATTTTAGATATTGACTTTTTTAAAAAATTTCTTTGCTTGTTACAATAATTGCTGCGATAATTAGTATTGTAGAAAAATGCTTTTTAACATGATCCTTTAATTTTCAATGCTTATTTTATTCTTAAGTTAAGTTTCTTTGTTTGTAATAGCAACAATAATTAGCACTGCAGCAAAAAAATGTTTTTAAATATGTTCCTTTCATTTTCGGCGTTTATTTTATTTTTAAATTTAATTTCTTTGTTTGCAATAACTACAGTAATTACCATTGTAGCAAAAAAATGGTTTTCGGATATGTTCCTTTAATTTTCGATGGTTATTTTATTTTTAATGTTTAGCTACATGACAAATAATCTTGCTGTTCGCTTTGCCCTAGTAACGAATCCACTTTACCCGGGGTGTTGGGCAAAGTGGATATTTTTGTCATCGTTGAAAACTGGCCTTATATCTAATAGTGTAATTAATATTAAGGACAACTGTTATTGCATTACGCAAGTTCATTAAATGAAGACTGATTATAAACATTTGTTTCAATTTCTAAAGTTATAACTAAACGACAATAATCAAGAAAAGCTTAAGGTATTCACGTTACCCGGGTTTCCCCTACGTTTAAATTGCCTTAGCAAACTACGCAAAATATGCAGATACTGCTTTTTTCCTAAACCATTTTTTAATACTTTACGTTCGCAAATCGCAAAAAACTTGATATTTAGGTAAACTAAATCACTAATGACCACCTGGTTACGACAACTTAATTTTGGCAAAATGTGCAGACTGCAGATACCACATCTGTGCTTAGCACGGCAGTATTGTCAATCTTCAGTGTATTTACTCAAAGGAAAATTTACTAGACGTTTAGTAACAACGTTTTTAGTTAACGAAGTTTAGTTTCAATCTGTTAAAGTCAATTTGTGAGTTCTTGCCATGTATATGTTCACTTCATGTTTTACACGACAAGTTGAATCTTAGTACGTAATATTTTCATGACCCAAATAAGGTATTGGGGGAACATATTTTTTAGGGCTTCTGTAGTGAAACGCTGTAAAGGCACTCAACCGTTCATTCAAAATATTTGTTAGGGTTCAAAACATCCCAGACTTTATGTACACATAAGAAAATGTAAATAAATTACAGGATAAAACATTTAATTTTCGTTCATTTTATAAAATAGTACATGGTGACAAGAAATAAATTGGACACATATAATACACAATAACTTTAATGCTAATGAAAATTTTATGAATACATGAAATAAATATAAATACATTATTTCGTCAAATATATTTACTAATTTTCAAAGTGACTACCTTGAGGAATAATACAGAGCTTTAATCGTTTCACAAATTTTTTGGTTATGGGAACTCACTTAGTGACAGCTTATACTATGCCTTGCGTAAGGATTTCTTTTGGCATGCTAAAGTTGTATGAGGTTTAGTACACACCCTTGTCTCTACGACATATCAAACAGAATTATCCATTGGATTCCAATCTGGGGAATGCGGTGGCCATTCTTGAGCTTCAATGAAGTTTGTAAAATATGTCTTGCACCAGTCTTGAGTGCCTTTAGCTCTGTGTGCAAGAGTGGAATCCTGTTGGAAAATCCATCTTTTGTTTCTAAAGATCTTTGACGACCAAGGAACGACAACATCTTTCAAAATGCGTTTCTTGACTAATTTTATCCCCTGATCAACAAAAACAGGTGATATTTTCCCACTAGCACATATCCCACCCAAAAGCCCAAAGCATTACTTTGAAGTCGTTGACGCAGTTCAACAGTGTAAGAAGGTTCTGGAGACAAGGTTGTGAGCTAAACTTCCTAAAACTTAGGCATCCCTAAAGAAATCCTTATGCAAAAGATGAGATAAAATATCATTAAGTGTGTTGCAGCCCAGAGCCGAAAAATTTGTGACACGTTTAAAGCTTTGTATTAATCCTAGAGGTAGCCACTTAGAAAATTTGTAAATATATTAGACGAAATTATGTATTCATATTTATTTTGAAGTTTGGTCGTAATATTTTCATTAGCATTAAAGTTATAGTGTATTATGTGTGTCGAAGTTATTTCCTGTCACCCTGTAGAATAGAGCAATTTTAATCATTTTGGGGCCTATAGAAAATGGAGCCCCGAGACCGCAGCCTAGTTGGTTTGTTCGGTAATCAGGCTCCGAATATTTGTATAGTATAATATTAATAAAAATTCCATGCTTTGTGCTGTGTTTGATCTATTGATATAACATAATCTCGTATCATGTATATATTTAACTAAAATGATATATATTAGAAATTTGAGCTCCTCGGCAAGAACTAACGACATATTTGAGTTCAGGACACGGAATTCATGCAAACCAGTTCCCCAAAACCCTGCACCAAAATGACTGTTTACCTGTACAATTGTTTAATTAGTTAAACAAAATACAGAGTGTTCCGTTTAAGCCTGCAAGACTTTTATTTTCGCTCGTTAGTCCTAGATGTATACTTTCATTTGCAAAAATGTTCAAAATCAGATGCAGAGTTAAGATATTGAAAGTTTGAAGTAAACATAAAAATAAGTCAAAAAATATAAATTTAACTTTTTATACCGGCCCCAGGTCCCTTTTCTTATATTTAGGGAAATTTTCTCTATTGAAAAATCATTCCAGCAGAAAAAGTTTGACATTAGCACGACCAATATTCATCGAGCTATGAAACGCAGCGTTTTGTGACTTACACCACTTTACACTCGCCATCAAGAAACCTTTTTGGGGGAAATATAGCGGTTAACAAAGGTTTTTAATTATATGTGTGTATATAGTGTGATTTTTCAAATTGTTCGAGGCTTTGTAGTGTGCTTTTGCGTATCATGGCATAACATTTGCATTTATTTTGGAATAACAATGAAAAATATAAATACTTATTTTACTTACTTCAACAGCCTGTCATTCCCCTGAAAGGGCGATAAGTTCCAATCTTATTTTTTGTATGGTCCCTTAAAACTTTTAAATGGAATATGTCCTTGAGTTTTGGTCACATAAATGTCAAGTTTTTTGTGTCATAGTTTTCAAAGGAGATTATTTTTCTAAATTTTAGTTAGGGGACCTGAGGCCCGTATAAAACGTTGAATTTTACAATTTTTTGACCAATTTTTATTTTTGCTTCAAACTTTCAATACCTTAACTCTGCATCTGATTTTGAACATTTTTGCGATTGGAAATATACATCTAGGACTAACGGTTGCGAAAATAAAGGTCTTGCAGGTTAAAACGGAATACCCTGTATACTTGAGTCAGTGGTTGGAAAAACTGCATTTTTTTGTAGTGAAATACAACAACAACTACTTTGTTACAAATGTAGTTAACTACAACCACAACTACTTTTTTGAAATGTAGTTAACAACAACCACAACTACTTTTTAAAAAAATGTAGCAACTACAAACTACTTTTGGAACGTAGTCGCTACTTTGCTATTTTTCAAAATATAAGTAGTAAAACGCATACACACTCAAGTGTTCCACAAAAAGTGAAAGTCAATTTTTCAAGTCAAATCACATACTCTCTTATATTTTTTCTCTTATGTCAAAATAATTGTGAAAAAAAATTTCATATAATTTAAACAACGGCAACCCAAGCCGACTTGCGTCTGAAAGTTTAAACCGTATTGTAAAAATTGAAAATATTTTTTTTTTAGAAACTCGAAGTTTCTTTTGATAAAACGTTGTCCCTATACCCCATACCCCACATGTACCACAAAAACACTTATTCAAGTTAAAAAAACATTCAAATGTTCCACACTTGGCCAAAAATTTATCATTTTCTTCAAAAAATTGATTTTTTTTCTGTTTATTTTTTAAAAATTACCATATAAATTTAAATAATATATCAAGTTCAAAAATTATTAGCGAATACATTTTCAGATCAACATTTGCAAATGAATCACAAAAAAATTATGTATTTAAAATGAAAATTTTAACAACCTTGAAAAAATCCATATAACTAAATACTATGTGGATGACTTAAATATTGCAGCGGAGCAAAAAATTTCTATTTAACGCTAATTACCTACTTTACTGTTTATATTTTTCAACTTGATAATTTCGTAAAATTCACCTAAAATTTTTAAAAATACGTATCGAAAAAAATAAATTTTTTGAAGAAAATTATGCATTTTAGGCTAAGTGTGTGATACCTTAATGTTTTTTAATTAATTTGAAGCTGGTGCATGTGGGGTATAGGGGGAAACCTTTTATCAACAGAAATGTCAAGTTTCTAAAAAAGTTTTCTTGTTATTTGACCTAGCATTACAAGTGCTGGCTCACACTTTCAGACGGAAGTCTCTTCCAAACATTTAGAAGAAGTTTTCTTTTTCAATTGTTTTGTCGTAAAAGGAAAAATATAAGGGGGTGTGCGACTTGAAAAATCAACTTTCGATTTTTATGGACACCCTAATACACACACACATAGTAAGAGGTTAGAACGAAAAAATGTTTAGATTGACAAATTAGCTCACCTGAACATGGAATATTTCTAAGAATCCTCTATTTCTTTTTTTCCCAAAAAATGTCCGTTATCATACTCTTATATAACACTGTAATGCTCGTCAATATTGTAAGTCCGCCAGAGCAGTTCAATATCATCCTCTTCTATAAACATTTACAGTAGCTTCTGTATTTGGTGAATACTGTAAAAGCACTTACTTACGCAAGGCTTTAATTTTCGAGATTTTCACGAGCTCATCAAAATCACGAAAATTTAAGCCTTGCGAAATGTTTTTGTTTTTCAACTCTCAGTCTGCTTGTTTAAAATTCACAAAAGTTTCAGCTCGCGAAATCAGCGATGTCTTTATTTTCGCGAAAGTAAGTGCTTTTACAGTAGTGGACTAATAATCTCTTTGAAATCTAAAACGTTCTTCTATGAGATATTTTTGGCAGCCAGAAAAAATAAAGGAGTGATTAAATTGGCGGTTATAGCTAACTCATAAGCTTTTCTTTTTAAGTTAAGCTCTATTTAATACAAATGTTGGCGAAATATGAAAACTACGATGGCAAACTAATGGCGTCAAACAGATTGAATGTATGGTGTCAAAATGATAGCCTGAGGTCAGCTCGTATTTTTATTTCTTATTGCATCCCCTGATGTACTTGTGTAAAATTTGCACTAGTCAAATTCGTTTGAACATTTTTTTTTGTTTTTGTTTTTTTAAAGTTTATTCAAAAGTAGTATCCAGAAATCGCTATAAGCTACTATTTTTTGTATGGAACTACTCACTACACTACAAGTAGTGCGCTACACTACAAACTACTAAAAAATGTAGCTACTACAGTAGCGCCGCTACTTGTAGCGCTCTACATCCAACCACTGATTTGGAGTCTATGCACACGCACACACACAGAGAGAGAGAGAGAGAGAGAGAGAGAGAGAGAGAGAGAGAGAGAGAGAGAGAGAGAGAGAGAGAGAGAGAAAGAGAGAGAGAGAGAGAGAGAGAGAGAGGAGGGGACATTAATGTTATAAATTTGATGTTAGCAATTGAGAAAGTAAGCTCATTTATTTTTTTGCTTAAGAAATAATCTTGTTCAACAATCGCAAGATATTTTTTCCTCCGTCATTAAATGTTTTCTACATCACATATGTAATACTTAGATTCCTTAAATTTTTATGCTCAATTGTTCATTCCGAATTAGAATGATCATTTCCCAATCCCGATATCGTTATTCCCTACCATTCTTTTTAAAATATCAGTAAGCAAGTTGCTGAAATTCTCAGTCAGTTCGACTTTTAGGCTATACTCTTTGATTAATTGCCACTACGGCAAATACCATGCATAGCAAAAGAAACAAGCTTTAAAAATTGTCTTGTGTTAACAACATACACACATAGTAGAGGTGCGCAATATCATTCTTTTTAATGATCCGTTCATCAGAGGATCGTTCATTCTTTTAATCCGTTCATTCATCTCGTTCATTTGAACGACTTCGTTAATTTGAAAAAGTTGCATGTGATCTCTCTGCACGATACACTCACGTACATTCGAAATGTTTCGTTAGATCAGTAATATTGTTTGAAGGAAAAATAGCTAAAATTACCTAAAGTAAAAAAATGTGGCAATGAAAAATGAACTAAAAAACTGTATTCAGGTTTACATGTATAAAGCAATTATAGTTCATTTTGTAAGATATTTCTCAGGGTGAAATATGTCTTCCATTCCAAAAATCGCAGGTTCCATTTTTGCATTTCAATAAACTAAGGTATCCGAGTTGGCTCGGTGCAGTTTTCTTTAAAAACCTCATTATGAAATAATATTAATGTTTTTTTAGAAAAAGGTAGGATATTAAAACATGTATTGTGCTTAAAAATAAGCCATAGTATCATTCTTTTTTTTAAATTAGTGATTTTTCGGTAAAAATTACTGAAAATTACCAGTATGGAGAAACGCTGCATTAAGAAAATTAAATAGTTACTCACAACTTGCTTCGATTATTTTATATAATAAATGTTACCAATAAAACAGACCGCAGGTTAAAAATATTTCAAGAATAATAAGATTTATGACAAATTACGCGATTTTGCAAGAAATTTTTTGTCAAAAAATTTCACCTTTTTTGGTAAAAAGGCTATAAATCAAAATATATTTTATCATTCACATAATGTGTGGTCTATTATACTCACAAGTACTTATAAGACAGGTATGCCAAATTTTATGTTTCAAAATTGAATAGAATTTTCAAAATTTACCCGTAGTATTCCTGGCCCCACAATGTATGACCGTAAAAATTTTTAGGTCCAGAGATTTTCTCTTTAGAATCTTGATCTGTAGGTGTTCTAATGTGAGAATATCTTGGGTAGACATGTTGAATCCTGCGCGAAGTAATTTTACTGGCCATCAAAGATAGCGGCCATTTTGGTTCACTTGCTCATTACGCTTTTCGCAACGTGCGTACCTATAAATTTTATTTTAGTTTTGAACTGAGATTTTTGGTTCTTAGAAAATCAATTAATGTAATATTAACGTCATAAAAGCCGCTCTGGCTATTTCCACAATTTTTACGTGAGATATCTCCGCCGTTTTTTGTTTACCATTCTGGTTTCTGAAAAGCGTACAAAAATTAATAACTCTTAATGAAATCAAACGATTATAAAATGTAAAATCGTTTGTGTAAATCAATATTTTTCAAGGTCACCAGCGCAGCAAGCAATACCCCTTCTGGAGGGTGTTTTTTGATTAAAAAACCTTTGAATTTGTTTTTCAATCAAAAAATACGTTTTGAAGGGGATATTTTGATCAAAAATACCTTATGAAGGAGATTTTTTGATCGAAAATACCTAATGAACGGGTTTGTTGATCAAAACAGACCTTTCATATGCATAAGCTACTGTATTTAAATGTGCATTCATGTTAAAACCAGTGGCTATAGAGGCTTTTCACACCCCCTCCTTCGCTTCACCACTGTTTAATGTTATTTATCGTCTGCTATCAAAGTAATTGTTTTCGAGTAAAACTATTCCATAGTTCCAAAAACTTTTTGTTTCATGTGTCAATAACTATTTAAGCAATGGCTGATATTTCTAAACTGAGTTTAGAATGTTTTAGTGGGCAATTAAAGACATCTTGAAGACAGTTTTGGCAAACGAATATGTAGTTTGTCAAAAGGAATCAAGAGAAAAATTATGTGTTCCGACAAAAACGAGTTCGTGATGCTGCTGAAATACGCAAAGACGCAATCTTGAAAAACGCTGCAAGAAAATATAGTGTGTCATTGCAGGAACTAGTGCTACAAGAAATACACGCCAGGAGAAACGCTACAAAAATGGTAGAAAAAATGCACAGACAAGTTATTTTGAAAGTGAAAACAATGTTTTAGAAAAATCAGAATGTACTGAAGGAGGTCCAAATCAAGATGAAGTTTTTGACAGAGTAGCAGATTTTAATAGCGATATGAATATTTCTTCTGCGAGTTTATATGCACATCCAAACTGTATAAGTTCTTATATTCGAAAGTATCAGCGAGAAATCAATACACAGTCTGCGCAACATTTATTCTCAAAATTTGAACTGTTTAAAAAGGCAAATGAAATATTAAAGCCTCTTTTAAATTCTGGGCTTCTTTCAGAAATAAAAGAATTGATGCTCAATGTTCAATGTAGATGAAAATGCATTGGTTTATATTAATGAAATAAAACTATTTCTCGTAACAACGTATACTGAAAGCATTCTTTCCTGTACTTCCAAAAGAAATAATGAACTTTTGTTGGTTTTTTTCTAGACATTTATCTCCAAAAGTACTTGCTGCTGCTTTTAGCTCACTAGAAGCCGTGAAGACTGCAGAAAATCATTGAGAATCTTTTGAAAATCATTATAAGATGTTGATTTTAGACTACAAGAGAAGTTCTACTAAGCGAGTAAAGATGGTTCAGAATGCTCTTGGCTCAATGGATGAGGAAAAAAGTCAAATAATGATTCAATCGCTACGCACAAATATTGAAAGCTTGAAAACAGAGACTGAGTTTTTGTTGAAGGATGTAGTGACAAATCGGCACTGTGCAGGTATTGGGAAGTGTTTCGTTCACTGGTATCACTTGTAAAACACTTGATTATTGCTGATCGCGGGAAAATTACAAATTATACGTTCAGACAGTTGAATTACTGTTTCCAGTCTTTCGTATATTTGATTGCATCATTTATCTACTATATGCAACATGGTACTTAGATAGGATCAGGGCGCTAGAAAATGAATGTCCCTACCTGTAGGAAAAATTCATTCAAGGTAAATTTGTTGTTAAAAATAGAATGGTAAATTCAATGCTTTGAAGCCAGAGTTGAAGTTGGAAGAAACGATTCAACGGTCACAGAAAAGTGCCAGATAAATTTTAGGGCAGACGAGAAAAAGTAGTTTCTGAGTGGCATTTAGAGTATCATGAAATTTTAATGATATGCAATGTGTTTCGGAGTCTTACTAGTTCTCACTTAATGGATCACTGTGAGAGTGTCTCGCATCATTATTTTTATATGCAATCGTAGCCAGTATTTTGATGAAAATGTCAAAAGACTTGTTGATTTTATCTTTCAACAAATCCCTATGAGATTTCTGAAACAGGGCAACTTGACAGTTTTCTCAATGAACGACTTGTGAATGGTAGTGTCAAGATTCTCCTTCTCAGCATCATGAATATCATGAATCATTGAGTAGAACAGTACCGCCAGTTTAGACTGGATACATTTTGTTTCAAAAATTGTCTGATTTACTTTCGAAAGTCAACCTACCATGCTTTGATGCACACAGTTCTTCATAAAATATCACTTCTAAGCTAATAGGAAAGAATCAACTTTAACAAGGGTGCAGAGACATGGAAGTAGCGAAAGAAAGGGGAGAATGCATTAAAAATATTTTAGCTCACGACTTGTTTCCAACGAAACAGATTATGTGATGGTCAGGGGCGTGCACAGAAAGTTTGAGGCCCGTCACAAATGACTTTTCCGGGCCCTTTTCCATATTGTTTAACCATATATTTCTTCCCTAGTTTTAAAAATATTGAGCCTCCTTCTGGCTCAAGCCTGACCTTTTCAACGGGTTTCTCTTCTATCCCCCCCCCCTCTTTTCACGCCCTTGGTGATGGTGATTCACCTACCAAGCGAGATTACCGACATATGTGTTTTCAGAACATTTTTTATTTAGCAAATTATCCCCAATAAAAACTGCATTCGTTATATATTTCATGTCCCAAGTCCGTTAAATAAAGAAAACTTTTGGCAAAGTTATCAGCAATGTTCTACACGGATTGATTTCTGTATGCTCTTTTCGTGAACTTCATGTTGTATCGATAGTTATTTGCAGTATTTTGAGAAATAATCTGAAAGGATGAGAAGAGAACCAACTAAGGGCGCAAAAAACCTTGCTGTAATTGACAGAAAAACACTAGTACCTATGCAGGTAGAAAATTTCTGGTCTTCAGTATCAAATCAGGAAAATTTACAATAACTATCATGCAAGAAAATAGAGGAAATGTCCAAAAATGCTACACTTTCAGCAATTGTTAGCGGTTTAACAGTTAATGAAGAAGCAATTTGCAATACCTTTCATAGGAGATTTGAGACAGATCATTGAAGAACTTAATTAGAATAACTCATTGTAGGATGCAGATCTACGAATTTTTGCACACATAGACTGGGCTGATAAAAATGGTTCAAAAATAATAGTTGCGGCATCAAATGATACAGACGTCCGTCGTAGTGCAATAACATGTAATGCAAAAACAGATCGTAACCTTTTTTAGAAGTAACTAATCGTGTATTTTTCGTTTATTGAGTTGTTGAAAAAACATGTATGCGATAAACACAAGTTTAAAATGAGCATTTTGGATTATTTGTTAATTTTTGTACACTTTTTAGTAACTAGAATATTCAACCACAAATGTCAGAGATATCTTCACGTAAAATTCTGAAAACAGCTAGAGCGGCTTTTATGACATAATTAAGACATTAATTGACTTCCTACACTCCAAAAACTGCAGTTCAAAATTAAAAGTAAAGTTGTAGGTACGCCCGTTGCGAAAAACGTAATGAGCAAGTGAACCAAAATGGCCGCTTTCTTTGATGGCCTGTAAAATTATTTCGTGCAGGATTCAACATGTCTTCCCAAGATATTCTCGCATTAGAACACCTGCAGATCAAGATTCTAAAGAGAAATTCTGTGGACCTAAAAATTTTTATGGGACTAAATTGTGGGGCCAGGACTATATCCGCTATCGAACGAAAATTGCATTCGTCGCAAATAATGATAAGACTTCACACGTTTCCACGTTTTATATTGCAGACATTTAGTATTCAAATGCTTATAACTTTAATTCTAATTCACGTAGGTTAAAAATTCAAAAAGTTTTACAATCTTAAAAATGGGGCTGTTTAATGAGATCATTTTGTGAAAAAGTGAATTTTGGTCAAAAATCGCCTTTCGTTAGTAAATTTTTCCAGCTACAGCACTGTATATATACAATATTACCAATAGACAATGTACCAGATAATTTAATTTAAGAAGATGATTCACCTAAAAATATTAGGGAGCTTCAAAAATTTTCCACTGTACCGATGAGAAGAGAAAAAAAAAAATGCAACAGTTTTTTAAATGGGGAAAAACTTAATCCTTATTAAAAATTTCTGGATATTGAATGTAAAAAAGCGACTTGGAAGTCGCCAAGCAATTTAAAAAACAAAGCGAAATCAACGTAAATGGTAGTTGATAGATAGGGATGTCATAGAAGACAAAAGGATCGCCAAAAAAGTGATAAAAGGTATTTTTAGAAACAATTTTGATGACAGAAAGCGTGAGAAGAAATTTAGTATGTGTGTGGGACAGGATGTGGAATGTCCAAACTTTTTGCTAGCAGCTCCAACAAGCTACACAAAGCATTACTAATGAATACATCGGACAACTGCAACAGTTAAAGAAAAAAAGATGAATAAAGCAGAAAGTCAAAAGGTTCAAATGAATACATTGTACTACACTCAGAAAAAGGAAATTTGAGATTGACTGAGAGTTAAAAAATTGAAGATGAATGTAATTAAAAAAATGTAAAAAAAATGGAATTTTATCACAAGTGCATTAATGCAATGTTCCAAACTACTCACCGCTCAAAAGAACGGTCGTTCATTTTATAAGTGAACGAATGGATCCGTTCATTTTAAAAATTCGTTCTTTTTGACCCGTTCGTTCATAAACGACACATTCCTAGTACATACATATCGTTATATGTATTTTATCGTACACGAGAGAGGGCACGAAATAATTTGGCGTTCAAAAGGGGGCTAAAAGTCAACAAAGACAGATAGACCTGGTTTTGATGCATTAAGTTGAGCCCATTTAATTATTTTTGTAGCGTTAGGGACTGTTTCTTTCTTTTTTTCTTTTCGAGTCTACCAAAAGAAAACCATTAGAGCATTTTACTTAAATATCAATTCTTTTTCGAAATATTCTTGACAAATTGTCACCTCTCTGCTACGGCTCTGGCAAGAACCACTCTCGCCAACTCGTAGGAACGCCACGGAGAACACGTACATGTCGCTCATTTGAAATAGAAGAGTTCCACAAATACGAAGAAATGAAATTTTACAGGACAAGCGTTTGAAGTTTAACTCTTCAGGAAATTTGCATTAAAAAAAGTAAATTTGCTACGCTCTCCAATGGTTAATAGTTGAACAAAAAAATCTCATTATTTTCCAAAAAAGATAACGTCATTTGAAGCCCTTTAAGCGAAAAAAAAGTACATTAAAAATTTCGCAATGTGGCACTCTTTTTCAAAACGAGCGATATATATAGACTGGAGATATTAAATGGACTGCAGTTAAACAAATTAGTTAGCTTCCATGGGTTTGTAAACTGAATCTATAAAACACCACATGGACTCAACTGTTACTCAAATTTACTGATTCTTGGGTTATTGTGTAATAGAGTGATTGACTATAAATTTTGAACCTCCTTTTGAAAATTATCTACGTTAAGACCGTTTAACTTATACACTGTACCACTGTGTGTGGTTAATCCAATAGTTGTTTCTGCGGATCTCTTATAGCTTTAGAAGACTTTCAAAGAGATAATAGAGCAAAAAACGAAG
Organism: Uloborus diversus; assembly: GCF_026930045.1. Taxonomy (NCBI): domain Eukaryota; kingdom Metazoa; phylum Arthropoda; class Arachnida; order Araneae; family Uloboridae; genus Uloborus; species Uloborus diversus. The sequence continues at coordinate 72,734,132 of NC_072736.1, read as the reverse complement.
AAAGCATTTTAGAATGACCTTGGTCTTCAAATCCATAAGTGATTTCCAAATAATCTATGTTGATATATATCTAGCATCTAGTAATAGTCACATTAGTTGAGTCAATCTTTGCTTCAGAAGCAAAATGATTGTGTAGTTGTTGTTACTGTTGCATGGCAAGAACAAAATGAAATACAATAAAAAGAGAGAGAGAATCGAATTGAGCCAAAAGCTTCAAGAACGGCTTTGGAAATTTCTTCGGCCTTGTCTGTATAGAGCGTTTGCTTTGTACAGTTCTATTTTAAAGAGGGTCGCTTTGATGGACGGGCAATTGAATATGGGTTCACTTGCCATGATTTTTGCCAGAGCCTTGAAGGTTGGACTTCTTTGCCCACAGACTTTAGGTGAGCATAATGGAGCCTTGGGTAATAGGGTGGATCCAAAACATTTTTTTTTTTTTTTCGAAATTTCAAATCGGTCAGCATTAGTACTAAAGAATTACATGTGAAATTTCAAGTTGGACAAATAAAATCTGTATGCTGCGCAAGGCGATCAAATTTCCCAAAATGAGCAGAAAAATGCAATTTTTCTTCTTTACGAAGACTGATTTTTATTAACTTTTCAAATCGTCCAGGGTTAAAAAAGATGCTCAATGGGGTGAAACACTGTGATGTAAAATTTAATCACAGTCTGATAAAATTGTGATGCGCCGCATGGTAGTCAAAATTCGCAAATCAAGCCTTAAAACAGTACATTTTTTTAAAATCACAAATGGAAAAAAATGTTTTTTTTTTTTTTTTTTTTTTTTTTTTTTTTTTTTAACTTTTGAAATCGACCCCGGGTAGAAAATTTGCTTCACACGATTAAAGCAATTCATACACGCCGCAGAAAGCAATTGGTCACGTGATTCGGTGTTTGCCAATTTAATTTTCATTAGAATGAGATATGTTAAGCCATAGCAAAGTGATAGAAATAAACATTTTTTTTACTCAATTCAAAAGATATAAAAAAGGGAATGAACCATCTAACAGTAAATTAAAAGCAAACAGCTTAGATGGAACAAAACCCTTAGAAACAAAGATTAATTACAGTATTGATCTTCATGTTCCTATTCCGGGTTGAAGTTCCAAGGCTAGAATATAAATTATCATCCACAATTTTTCGCTCCTTTCAAAATAATAGTTCAAAAAGTAAACTGCTTAAAATATTAACTATTTAGAACATGAACTGAACTGAACGCATTAATTCACATCAAAAATGAAGAAACGGCTAAAGATGTGTAGGAATCTTGGCGTAAAGTGTATGAACGAAAGCATTTGAGAACAAAGTTACTTTGCAATGAAAATTCTATACTTTGAAAAATTAAAATTGAATTAACATGAAAGATTAAATTCAAAACATTGACACATGATACTCTTGTAGATATTTTTTAAAGTTTTAGTAAAATAATCAAGATTCTCAAGTACAGTTCTAATGATCCATATGTGTTTCACAAGCTACATGCTTCCGAAATGAGCTCTAGGGTACAGTTCAAAGTTTAATTCCGCGGATTTCTAACTATTAAAAATCATTATATTTATGCTTTTGAAAATGTCAGAGTAAAGTCCCTTTGCACCATTTCATGCCACGCATTGATGTTTTTACGAGTGCAAGAATGTTAGAATATCGAGCATTTGGCTCATTATCTCAAAAATTGCTTAGCAAGTAATCTCTAATTCTAGTATAAGACTGAGAATCTCAAATTTTAGTAAATAGCACATGGTCATTCTGACGTAAACTGATAAGTTATATGAGTTTCTAGCTACAAGTGAGCTTTGGGATACTATTAATCGATCGAGAATTTAAAAGAGGATTTGAAAAATGTTATCAATCCTCTCATACAAAGAAACAGCTTCTTCGCACATCAAGAAAATATTTTACTAGCAATGATTGGAGATGACAGAAACCACGTACGGGTACGGCAACTGGCCCTATGAAGAATAATGGAAGCAAGATAACTATTAAAATCGTTACAGTCTAGAAGAAAATTTGTTATTTCGACCCTCAACTTTGATGCAAATGACTACACAAACTTTGTTAACTGGTAAGAAATTGAAAAATATGAGCCACCTATTACGAAAAAACATTGTAAATTCTGAAATTTTAAATGCAATATCGGAGCAGGAATGCAGTCTTAATGTTTCCATTCCCAACTTTCCATGCACTGTTAAAACCGGAGGAGCCAGATAGGTGCGATTTTCCGCCTTAGGGTGCAAAGACGGAGCCATAGAGAGTCACAGAGGCTAGGAAATATTGTTCCGATATCTTTTAGCACCTCAGTGGATGAAAGAAGGTAATGAAGGGCCATCAGCTCACGCAGTAGCCAATAGCGACTCTTTTCCTCCGCAAAGGTGCCTCGCTCGCACATGCACTGTGCACTCCGGGATAAGTTCAATTCAGCCACTTTAATGGCGGACGACGATGCTGCAACGTAGTTGTTGATACATTAAATTTTCACATTGAATTGACAACTAAACTGGATTAAAATTCAACATTTCTGGGACAAACCTTCAAAACCTTGCGTAAGTACAGTCATTTAATCATGGTATAACATTTAAGGCTTTCCAACAGGCTTTTAGTGTTTTTAGAGTCGAGTTTCAACAAAGTAAATTGAGTACTACTTCTTGTTTATAGTTAACCGTTTTAACATAGTGATGTATGGCTTTTTCTATCATGTGTACTAATATATGCTGTTACTTGCTTGTCGCGTCAGCGGTCTCGCGGATTTTCCCCAAAATGTTTGTTAGCAATACGAAATAATTAATAAGTAACCGTTATGAAAATTTAACGATGTAACTTAACTGCTACAGCAGATACACTAAATGACTTTATCTTCTCAATAAAATAGTTGCGTAGACGAAGCAAAGGAAAAAAAAAGACGCTTGGAAAAGAAATCTCTCTGTGTGTTTCATGCCATGACTCATTACGTAAAAATATTTCGTTGGTGTTATTTCAAAAAAAAAAAAAAAAAAAAAAACGAATGCATTGTCTAGACGCGTTTATTATTATTTTTTTTCTGATTTCTGTTTCCAATGCTTTTTTATTATGTGGGCTGCCAAAAATTTGTTTTGATTTTAATGTCAAAAAAGTTCCTATTTAAAAAAGAAACAAAAAGGGCTTTTTTAGATTACTTATGTTCAAATAGGATATTCAAATGTCGAACCATATATGTATACGTATCAATATGTTACTCTTGATTAAAATATTTTGAACGTTTATAAAACGCCTGCAATTTATGAAACGATTTGATTTTTCCGTGATTGTAATATAACTGAAAAATGTTGAATGTGTCCGTAAATTATCCATAGATGCCTACATTCTTAATTTTTGGTATTATGCTGTAGTAAATGTCAATATCCATTTAAAACTACAGAGCAATCCAAGGGTTTATATGAGAGTTAGAACTCGGATAGAGGAATTGAAGTCATGAACGCTTCTAAATTATGTTGGAAAGTCTGAAATGTGATCAAATGCCTTAAATGACAAATTTTAACCCAAAATCAATTCAATGTGAAAAACGTACCAAGACTTTGTATATTATAAGCACAAACAATAAACACAATAATATTCAAAAATGCACACAATACGGGGGAGGGGGGAAGAGGATCTACTGTAGAAATCAGTAACGGTGCCATTTATCTCTCTGAAGGTTCCTTCTTTTCACCGCCGTTGTCTGTCTTTTAAAAGGTGCCCGTTTTTCACCCTAATAAGAGGTGCGATTTCGGCTCCGTATTGGGTGTCGCTGGTGAACAAGCGTTTCACCCCTGAAAGGTGCCAAACGCAACCTGTAGTTTTAACAGTGTGTCATACTTAAGCAATAAAGCAATCTGTTAAAATAGCAACAGAATCTGCAATAAAGTCTATGGAGAGGAACAACGACATGGCTTTATTTTAACCAAGATTCAGTCACGAGAAAACATGAATATTTTCAATATGAAATCAGAGTTCTGTGTTTAATTTACCCAAAGATTTTCTGTTCGAATCAGCACAAATTTCTCTCTCTCTTCCTTTTTTAATATTTTTTTTTCTGAACAGTGATTCACTTATAAAATATTCTTTCCTGAAATATTGCAAAGAAATATTTATTTTTTACGGCTCTTACCTGTACTTGTATCTATCTAAAATCTAAATATAACATGTTATAACGGTTATATGTATATTATAGAATGTGACTTGTCTTACATTTAAAATTTTGCACATGTCTACCAAAGAACGAAAAACCTTGGTAAAATATTAAGTATTTTTAATCATATTTGTTTTAGTGTAAAGAACGTATTAATTGGCAACTTTTCTGCTTATGGTCGATTTAAAAAATTGCAAAACTAATGTCTTCGTGATGAAAAAAAAAATCTCTTTTTTTTGTTCAATAGTCAATTTTCGACCACTAAGCAGTGCACGAAGATTTTATCAGACTGTAATGTAATTTTACATATCTTTTTTCCAAGCCGATTAGAAAACTCACTGAAAATCAATGTATTAATAAAGAAGAAAAAATGCATTTTTGGGCTCAATTTACAAACTTAGACCGCCTTGCGGAGCATGAAGATTTTATCTGACCAACTTGAAATTTCACACGCAATTGCTTAATGCTAGTAGATAACTTTTCTCACCTTGGCCGATTTGAAATTCTGAAAAAAAAAATAATAATCGAAACATCTTATATGGGTAAATATCAGGAGAATGATCGTATAGTTACAACAAGAGTCCCTATGTAGAAGCCACGATTCAGAGTCGCGCAATACGCGACCCTCTGCTCAGTGATAAGAAGCCTCCAGTTTACCCTCGTGGGTGATAAAGATTTTTCTCCCGTAGACTTAACATGAAGCGTATGAGAAGCTATCGAAAATACACAAAATCCGATAAAATAAAGGAATAAACGAGTCTTTCCCCAAGGATTTCCAAAAAAAGAATATTTAATCTTTTTGTATGCAATTTTTTCTGAGAAAATTCCTTTCTTTATTTTCAAGTATTAATTTTTGTGTTACGGTTGTGAAGCATCCATACTTGCATTTATTTTTTACTTAAAACCTTTATACATCCTACTTATTTAGACGTCAAACGGTATTTATGTGCACTCATTTTGTCATTAGCACTTAATTATACCATTGTAAACGCAGTCTACTATTTTAAATTTTGCTTTTACTGTCTGACCACGGATTGTATGGAAAGACAAACATCCGTTTTACAGCCGGAAATGGACGAATCTATTATTTTTTTTTAGCGATGTCAGCTTTTGAAGAAGCAGCCTCATTCAAATGAGCGGAATACCGGCATCGAATTTTTACTTTTCCACCTCATTCAGATAGATTCATCTTATCTTGACGTTTGAAAATTCCATACAATCCGTGGTTGGACAGTATATTCGTTTTGTTGTTTCTTTGCTTGGCAAACTTTGAAATGCATTTGGCGGCAGCAACGTTCGCTAAGGTTTTGTTGCGAGCAAGGAAAATTTAAATTTACGTTTTGTTACTTTCTTATGAAAATGAATAGGCATCAAGTAAAAGTGACTAGACATTCTGAATAGTAGCTTTCGATACGTGATAGCTATTAATGCCAAAAACTGAATCAAAATACAGATGCATCGCGTAACTTGTAGTTATTTAAGAACTAGCAGTACCCGCACGGCGATGCCCGTGCTAAGAATTTAAAGGAACTCCGTCGAATGAAAAAAATTCAAGATCCCTTTCATCCCTTCTGATATGAAATGATAATTTTTCTTGAACTAAAATGCGTGTACACATTTTTAAAAACCTATTAGAGTCTCTTTGGAATTTAAAACTATTCGTCAAAACACATAACAAGATTAACATTAGCTTTAAAATTCAAAATAATCCTTTTTAGCCCGGTCAATTTAGACATAAAAATAGTGATCAAATAACAAAAATTCCGGGAAAGCTAAATTTTTGTAGAGACCTTGGGTTTAGCATTACAAATAAAGTGCCAAAAGTCCCCGTCGATTCCATGTGCGCTAAAAAAGTTATTCGGGGTCAAAGGTCAAAATTTTAGGTTTTTTAGATTTTTCTCAAAAACGGTAAGTTTTATCGAAAAAAACCTCAGACCAAAGTTGTAGATCTCAAAATTCTCCATAAAAATGGTCCTTATGATTTTTATCTCCAAGACCAAACCATTTCCCAGATATTGCGTACTCTCAAAAGACAACCACTCACTTACAGAATCCCCTCTACTCGTGTGGCCTTGAATAACATCTGGCTATTCTAGTCCGTGTGGCGTCGTTCACATACCCAGGGATGCCCAACCCACTAAGGGCATGGGCGCACCCTCAATATCGTGGAGACCCCCTCAAAAACGAGAACCTTCTCCAAAAACTGAGAAAATACCCCTCTAAACACCCCCCCCCCCCTTTAAATGTTTTTTGAGCTCTCAAACTGTAACCACATTTCATACAATAAAACATAGTTTGACTGGCGAGTTGCATTATTATCTTGACTCCTGACAATGTTTGGCCTTAGTGATACATTGTAGTTAAGATTTCTAGATTCTAAAATCCATCTCTCTTGGTTAGACAACAAACTATGGTTGACGCTTCTTCATCTAATTTTGCGAGCGTCGTCTCACTGCTTTAGTATAACGTGAGGTATTGGAAATCATATAATTCAATAGTTACGTAATCAAGCACCATTTCTTTTAAAGTTTTATCTGATATTCCTTTTTTAAGAAGATGATCCGAGTGTCCCCACTGCTGCTTATCAAAAAGAACCCAAGTTGAAATCTGGAAATGTAAATTTTCGCTGTACAATCGAATTCTTCAAACTTGTCATCGTATTATGTTTGGATCATCAGCTCTTGTTCTGCAAACTGGTTACTTTGAGAATCTAAAAAATATAACACTAGGTATTGCGGATGACCATCAGAGAACTTGTTTCGAGACGGATTACGATGACCAGTTCGTAGATGGACAAAGAACATTTATAATTCAGATTTCAATTTTGAAGCTGAGAGAGTACTATGAGCTCATTGATAAGCAGAACTGGTAAAACTTGGCAGCTCCCTCTTTCAAATAGGGGACTTTCGATAAAACTTTGAAAGAAATTGCTTGATGGCGTACCTAACTGAGTAGTATGGCTTTCAAAACCTCACATGTCATACTAAAGCAGCGAGACGATAGGTAAAATAAGAGAAAGAAGTGCCAGGTGCAGTTTGTTGTCTAATCAAAAGGGATGGATTCATTCGATTCAGATTAGAATCTAGAAATATTAAGCCACAATACCATCAAGCCACAATTTCAATCAAGACTGAAAATTATGAGAAGCAAAATAGTTCAACTCGCACGCCAAACTTATGTTTTATTATAATCAATGTGGTTACAGTTTGAGGGCTCAAAACCCATTAAAGTTTCTTTAGCAACGTCTTTTGTTTTAAAGGGTGACTTATGTGGGCTGTTGCAAGCCACATTTATATTTTAACATTTTTATACTTAACCGTTGTTCTCTATCATAGGTAAATTTGACATTTTGAGCCAAAGTTATGGGCTAAGTGGAGAATTAACATTTTTTTACTAGATAAGAATTGCTTTTATTGCTCTTTTTTCCGTACCTATGTAAGAATTAATATAAAAGCAAACTTTTACAAATCATAACTTCTAATATTTTTTCTCTAAGTATGGAGCAACACAATGTTATTCAATTCTGACACTATATTGGTCAAATTCGAGATTCAACACATGTGTGGAACTTTAATATACAGTTTATTATTAAAATGATCTTATGCAATGTGTAATCTACACAAAATGTCTGCTCTTAAGAGCGATAACAACAAATTTATCAAATTTTGATACTTGATGAAATTATTGTAACTTTTTCCAGTTTTTATGCATTTATGATCAACTTCAAGGCGGAGCGACACCTCAAGATTTTTTTTGCGGTCGAAATCCTTTTGCATAACCAAATATCTCTACAAAAGGCAACGTTTCCCGGGTTATTACTTAGCGCTTATCAGATTTTGATTTTTTTCAATCCACCCTAATGAACATATCCAGTACTTCAAAAGTAAGTCCACCTCGTACTAGAGCGGTATTAAGTGAATATGAATCCAGCTTTTGTTGTAAAAAACACTGCTTATTTTGTGGCGAGGAAGCGGATGAAGAGGCTGAAAAGAACAAAACGCTGAATTATCGCAGAAAAATTCTTAAATTTTCTACACTTGCATTCAAAGAATCCCTTTTAAAATTAGCTCAAGATCGTTCGGAGGTGTGTCAAAAGCTGCCCTTGCATGTTGTATGATGTAATGTTGAGTATGATTTAGTCGCTGCTTTATGAATATTTCTGCGATAACTTTGCGCTTTCTTCTTCTCAGCCTCCTCATCCGCTTCACAGCCACAAAATAATAGCCCGGTCAAAATAGACATTCGAGTCCGGAAAAATTCCCATAAAGCTGAAAATTGGTACAGACTTTAAGAACATCATTAAAAGTGAAATGTCAAAAGTCCTCATCGATCCGAGTGAAGCTAAAAATTTTATGCAAGGTCAAAGGTCAAAATTGAAATTTTTTTTTTAAAAATTGAAAACATTCGTACAGTGCTGAAAATTGGTACAGACTTTAAATGCATCATTGTGAATGATATATGAAAAATTCCCATCGATTCCACTTGAACTAAAAATTTTATGGAAGGTCAAAGGTCAAAATAAACAAAAAAAACTTAAAAAATCGGAAAAATTCACATAGAGCTGAAAATTGGCAGAGACACAAAATACACAATTATAAATGAAATATAAAAAATCCCCATCGATCCCACTTAATATAAACATTTTATGCACGGTCAAAGGTCAAAAAATGTTTTTTTTTTATTTTGCAATTATTTCAAAAACATAACTGTTATTATAAAAAGCGCATATAAATTTGTAAATTATACAATATGATGAAAAGACGTTTTTATATGAAGTTCAACTCTTTCTGGTTCAAATTAGGTGAAAATGGTGAAACAAGTACAACATTATCCCTTATTTAACGGATATAAGATGCCTCTCAGTACCTATTATCCCTAATCAGATTCTTCAGGTGCAGCAGCAACAATTTCTCTAGTCTTTGCATACAAAGGTTGATCAAAAGTAACAAGTAATGCTTTGTATTCTCCAAAGCACAAAGTAAAGTAGTGTATATACTATTGTAGTTATTTGCAGGTTGGTGAATAAATGGTAAGAACTAAATTCTAGACATTGAAAAATCCATATTATTCTTTGTTAAACCTTCAATATAACCGTTCCAACCTGATAACGATAAATGATTCCATTTCCCATACAACCATAACAAATCTATTTTCCGGAGTAAGAAAGAAGTTGTATCACTTTCATAAGCAAAATTCTGAGCAGTTATTTTACTATATCCTACTACACCATTATTGTGGTACTCTTGTGTTGGCACATGAACTTTTTCTGCAAAATCTTTCGCTGAAATAATTTGTTTCATTCGCGATAAAGGATCTTCTGCTAAAACTGAACTTCTAAGAGTAATAATTTGGATTATGCCCATTATGTGTAGAGTGTTATGTCCATCTAAAGTGTGTACGTTAATACCAGCATTGTCTGCTGCGTATTGAATAAATGTCCCGGTATCTGGTGGCAAAATATGTGGCTAATGGTTAAAAACTGTAGCCGCCTCATACGCCATAGTATCATTATACGAAGCACTTAAACCAAAAGACGAGAAACTTTGTATCAAACGTTTAGATCCAAATCGTCGATGAAAAAAAACTGAGAGACCCAATTGTAATCTCGAGATGAAAGATCTAGGACGAACAGCAGCCATAATACAGTGGCTGACACTAGTACATATTAATTTCAAATGTTCCAATTTAGATCGTTTTCTTTTTAAGATAATTTGCTCCAAAAAATAAGTCAATGACTCCGGAACGTCACTATTAATATTTTCAAACATTTGACATGGCGGGGGATAATTGTTAGTGTCGCACACGACAGATTGAATATCTTCTTGAATAATTTCTGCCGCTGTCTTTAGTACCCTAAATCTTTCCTCTTTTGCTGTTTTTTTTTATTATTTTCGTACCAAGCTTTGTTCAGTATAGTATCGTGCTGATGGTAAACAAATCATTGCTAAACTTCCACGTTTCTCGGTTATAATCATTCTATTGCCATACCTTAACTTTAATCTTTTTTTGATTGTTTTATCATCTGGGATTTCAGTTTTACAAATGTTTTTTAGTTCTTACAGTGAAAACTGATAATCATCATTATTTTCAATATAATCAAATATTTCTGTCATCGCCATAGTAACAGCGGGATTTTTAGGACGACCTGCTAAGACCTACAGAACGCTTTAGGAATGAAGTGTAGCAATTAGAATGGTACTCCGCTTCAGCAGCAACTAAATCGTATTCATATTGTATGCGTGCAATAACAATTTTTGCTACGTCATCTGAACGATTATGTGCAATCTTTAGAATATTATCTTTAAAGGAAAGAGTAGCAACTTGACAAATTCTACGCCGTATATTCTGCTGTTTTTTCTTTTCAGTCTCTTCATTTGCTTCATCACCACAAAATAAGCAACAGTTTTTAAAACAAAATGTTGTCTCACCTGATAGGACTCTAGTACGAGGTGGACTACTCAGATGTACTAACCTCTGTCTCTTGTTGTCTTTTAGCTGCCGCAATGCCCATTTTCGGTTGTACATTTTGCGACGCTACATGAACTGATCCACGGACTGTTTGTCTTTCAAGTATTCAACAAACCCATCGTTCCTTGCACTACTTGAATCAATTAAAGATTTTAGTCCGCGTTCAACAGTAACAATTTCACCGTCGGTCAAAGATTTATTGCAAATGAAGCAATCTTGCGGCATCTTTGAAGAATTATTTGTTAAGGGTACGTATTCATATCAAAAATAGTATCAATAAACCCGACTTTTCACAACAAAGAATCACTCCCTGTTAATAGGAGCATTTGTGCGACTGACTTTGCTCATACAAAGGAATCTAAGCGCATCCACTCTCCCCTGAATGTAATTTGATCTTTTCAATTTGAAGGGGGTGTGTGAATCGTAAGAGGGGATAGGCATAGCGGTCAAGTGTAGTTTCTCGAGGTCACTCGAAAGAAAGAAAAGGAGCTTCAGTACTATTTCCAAGTTTCAAAAACTGCGATACCTTATGAATGTTATCATTTATTGGGGAGGGGGGGGGGGCAAATATTGGACTTTTTTAACATTTAGGGCAGATCCAGCTTCTGGTTTTGGAAGAACTCGTTATCAGAAAGGGATCAAAGTAATTTTAGGGCACAAATAGGGGGTTTAAGGTCAACGAAATATGTCATCAAAATGCAGCTTTAATTTTGTCGCTTACGGGGGGGGGGGGGAGGGCTGGGGGGTAAGATCATCAAGGCACAGCCTCTAAATCTCCGCTTGTATGTACATAAATGCATAGTTTTCAAACTTTGTATCCTCTATTTTAAGACACTTACCGTTTAAGAGATATTTGTGAAAAATTGATTTTCAGAGGTTCGACCTTGAATAAAACGTTTAGCTCCACTGGGATTCGTTGGGAACGTTTGAAATTTCGTTTATAATGATGTCTGTAATTATTTCTATGGTAATTTCATAATCAAAGTGCAATATTTGGACAAAAATTGGGATTTTAGGGTGAATTTTTAGAAATTTGAGTCCCTGAACTACAGTTTTAGACTTTATTTTATCGCTTTAGGGAGAGGAGGGTATGACCCCTTGACCCATCCACTGAATCCCCTCCCGTTTGTGCATAATTATCTATTAATTATTAATTATCTATTAATTTTCAATCTTTGTATCCCCTACTTTTACAATAACACTTACCGTTTAAGAGATAGTTGCGAAAAATCGGTTTTTGACCTTTGACCTTGAATAAAGTTTCTAGCTCCACCGGGATCAATGGGGACTTCTGACACTTCACTTTAGTGTTGTCTTTAACTATATTTGTGTTAATTTCATAGTCAAAGTACCAAATAGGGATACAAATAGTCTAAGGGAATTTTTTTTTTTTTAATATGTTTCCAATGCCATTTTAACCTATATTTAGTTGCTTTAGGGTGGAAGGTATGACCCCCATGACCCATCCTCGGAATCCCCACTTGTTTGTACACAATTGCATACCTTTCAAACTTTCTAACCTCCATTTTTTCGCTAACAATTATCGTTTAAGAGACATATATGAAAAATCGATTTTTTGCCCTTTGACCTTGCATAAAATTTTTAGCTCCACTCGGATCGATGAGGACTTTTGACATTTCATGTATAATGATGTTCTTAAGGTCTGTACCAATTTTCAGCTTTATGGGAATTTTTTCCGAACTTTCGCTTTTTTTTGGTCTATTTTGACCGGGCTATAAGCAGTGTTTTTGAAAACAAAAGCTGGATTCAAATTCACTTACTTTGAAGTACTGGCCTGTTCATCCTCACGTTGCTGCAGAGATTGAACTTTTCCGGGTGTATGTATGGTTTTCTACAATCCACGCAAATTGTAACGAACTTTTCACTTCTTAAATAATCAGCATTCTTATAACTTCTCCCGACACTTGCATCGATTCAAGTTGGCATTCCACGACTGCCCAGCACAACAGTTTCACCTTCAGTCAAAACTTTGTTGCAAATGAAAAAAAAAAATTGTGACATTTTCCTTAAATATTGATCAGCACAAACAAAGTAGACGCTTGTAATAAATACGTTTATTCACTCGAATTGCACGTTTAACTCTAAAAGAAGCATGTACGTCAGCCCACCTAGAAGGGGTCATGGCCCAGACTGCGCTATCGAAATTTTTAGGGGGATGGTTTTGAGAGGTATTTTTCTCAGTTTTTGGAGGGGGGCTCTTGATTTTGAGGGGGTCTCCGCGATATTGAGGGGTGCGCCCATGCCCTTAGTGGGTTGGGCACCTCTGGGTATGTGAATGACGCCACACGGACTAGAATAGCCAGATATTATTCAAGGCCATGCGAGTAGAGGGGTTCAGACTGACTGTCTTTTGAGAGTACGCAATGTCTGGGAAATGGTAAGGTCTTGAAGATAAAAATCATAAGGACTATTTTTATAGAGAATTTTGAGATCTACAACTTTGGTCTGAGGTACTTTTCGATAAAACTTACCGTTTTTGAGAGAAAAGTCCAAAAAACCTAAATTTTTGACCTTTGACCCCGAATAACTTTTTTAGCGCACATGGGATCGACGGGGACTTTTGGCACTTTATTTGTAATGCTAAATCCAAGGTCTCTACAAAAATTTAGCTTTCCCGGAATTTTTGTTATTTCCATTGTCTAAATTGACCGGACTACTTACTGTATAGTTCAACGCTTAACGATCCAAACAGCCACGCTACCGTAACCCTGCCTTTTAGCGAGTGAAATGTTTCTTTTTTCCCTGCAATTTAAAATGTTTCGCCAAATAAACAATACTGTAATAAAAACGTTATAAAGAACAATCACAAATGAATAATTAGTCAAATGAAGTAATTTACTTCGATAAGTATTTATCTTCAACTATAAGAACAAAAACAAACGTTGTAGAAATAAGGAAAACAAAACTGAGTACAAAAATCCTACAAAATCAAATAATGTTCCTGAATATCGAGGAAAAAGAAACATATTCAAAAATCAGTTCGCTGACCCCAACAGTCCCACAATAGCGTAGTTGTCGACACTGTTGGCCAGCGCCCTCTCGAATTAACTTACTCCGCCATCTATTAGGAATTCATAGAACTAAACAATTAATTAAACATTTAATTTGCAATACAAAAAATTCAGGAACGTGGTCAAACGGGATAAAAAGTATCCTATGTCCGTCTCCTGGTTCTAAGCTACCTCCCCACTAACTTTCAGCCAAATCGGTTCAGCCGTTCTTGAGTTATAACTAGTGTAACTAACACGACTTTCTTTTATATATATATATATATATATATATATATATATATATATATATATATATATATATATATATATATATATATATATATATATATATATATATATATAGATTGGTTAATCAATTTGAATTAATTTATAGAAATGTCATGCATAAATCACTCTAATTTTCAAACCTGTTCTTATATTCTGTGAGAGTTAAAATTGCATTAGAATTTATATAATGAATTATTTTGCTATAATGTTAGATGTAATGCAGTTTTTTTTTTTTTTGTTTTGCTTCATGCAAATTGAAATGCAATCCCTTTGAAATGGTTAAAAGAAACCACAAGATGAAAAGACACGGAGCTTTTGTCGGATGTCTTTTCATCTGTTAGCTAACTTGTTTTGCATTCAAAAAGAGGTTCCTTGAAACCCCTGAAACACGGGCATGCAATAATCTACAATTTTTGTTCAATTACATTGCTATTTCTTACTTCACCTTTTCTTCACAAAGGTATTTATTCAACTTTAAAATTACCTTTCTTAACATTTCCTAGGACATAGGGAACGTAGATCTTAATTTTCATTCAAGATTAAGTTTCTCAAATTATTTAACTTAATTGTTCAGACCTATAATATAGCTTGTAAAGTATATTACGCATTTCCTTTGCTTTCTTTCTTTTTTTAATTCATAAAAATAGTCTTATTTTTATTTTTGCAAATACAGTTTTCTCTCTCCCATTAGTTTTTAAAAAGTAAGATTTTGTAAATATAATTTAAAAATAAGTACGGATATACAATTTAAAATTTTATAGTTATTTTAATGCATGTTTTCTTTGAAGGAAAAAGGCGGGGGTAAGTTTCCTCTGTCAAGAATTGCAATCCAGTTTTGAAAGTTTTCTTAAACGTTCTTTTTCTCTCTCTCACCACACTAATGTTTTAAAGTTGGTTAATTCATTTGTCAAAGTTGAAATTTTTATTTACACTCAATATCCACGGAAAAATACTAATAACTAGTAATATTTTGAAAGTTACCCCGTTATACATGGAGAGATCATTATAAATATATTATCAATACTGCAAGAACTGTGCAAATAAAGATACTGAGTTTTAAAAAAGAACATTAAATTTTTAAGCAAGCAAAATGAAAATGGAAACATTTTAAATGAACTCATTTAGTTATAACTTTGGTACGAAAAAAAACTCTTAGGTACATTAATCATTAATGATTATACTTTCTTAAGTCTTTAAATTCTTATAATACTGCAAAAAAACGGAGAGGGGGGAGAGCGTCTTTATGCATCGGATGATGTTTTGCATAGTAATCTAACCGGTTATGTTCTGGTTTTGCATAAGTAAAAAAAGAAAAAAAAAAGAAAAAAACGGGAAGAATGAAGTGAGCTATTATACGCGTGACCACAAGTAACCCCACTTAGTGATGTTGCTCCTCGTATTGCGCGACTCTGAAGCGTAGTTTCTGCATATATAGGGACTCTGGTTAAAACTAAATATTATCGATCGTTAAGTTTTATCCCTAAAATCAAATAAGCCAGATTTAGGAAGAACAAAGCTTCAGATTTTCTTTGGTACTATTATTTCCGGGAAGTTTTGAAGAACTTGAAGGTATCAACTGCCCAATATAATTGTCTAAAAAGAATAGCTACGAAGTGGAATTATATTTAAAAAAGACAGAATTGGGGAATTGTCTGTTTGCAAGGGTCTGTTTTTTAATTTTGAAGTTTAATATGTTCAGGGTTTTCCTTGCAATTCGTGTAATAATTATTATTATTTTGATTGAATTTCATGAAGCAAAACTCTACAAATTCAAGTCATATGAGGCAGTGAGAAACAAATGGATGTATAAGTGGCAAAATTAAAAATTTAGAGATAACCAGTACAAACAGTTGGGGAAACTCTCCTCTGTCTTGGGGTAAGAGATGGAACTAGTAGCCCTGATAAGTGTTGCTTTACAGCATAATTTAGAAAAAAAATCAATGGAAGCCTATCTAGGACGTTATCTTTAAACGCATTTTACTCAAAAATTTAAAATGTCCACTTGGACCCCTTTGCTTCTCACCTCCACATATGTACTTTCACCAAAATTTATTGGACCACTGTTTCGTGATATGTAAAAACCAATACAATCATCATGTAATACAACCATCAAAAATTTTAAAAGACGAAACATAATATATGAATACTCGTAAACAAAAAAAGTTGAACTGGTGAACATATGTAACTCACCATGGGGAAAAAAAATTTACAGGATACTCGTGGTATTATTAAACATTATTATGTTTTTTTTTTCAGTAAAATATAAAGAAAAAAATATACACATTTTATTCAAAACTGCAGACTTTTTTTTTCTTTTTTAAAGTTTAGCAGGCTAACCAGGAACCACTCTGAAAATGCAATTATGAAAATAATTTAAATAAGTAGCAATCAAAAGAACATAGTAAAACATGTTTTTAAAAGCATAAAAATATATGCCCTTGTGATCCCGTTATCGAAATATGAGGTCTAAAAGTCTACCGAAATTTTGAGAAAAATCACTAGCTTTAGCGAGTATGGGTGAGTAATGGAAGATATCTTTCACACTTTCTGCAGATGAATGTTGTGCCACATGCAGGCGATGAAATTTAGTAGTAGCTTTAATTTCTCACCAGGTCTATAAATTTCGACCTTTTCTGAAAAATCGACAGGCCTTATATCTCAATAACGGGGGAAGAAGTACAAATAATTTCTGCGTTAAAAATTCTCAATATGCTCTGTTACAATGTACCTTTCTCATTGTTACGCTATTCGTGTGGTTACTTGCTAAAAGTGGGGGAAAAAAGGAAGAAAAAATCCCCCCATAAATGAGGGCAAATAACTAAATCAATAAATACACCCTCATTGCTCTACTTTCCGTAGGAGTTTTGGAATTCGGCACTCCAGTTCATGCGAGAATGCGTTAAACAATTTGCAATCAGCATGAACTAAGAATGCTGAACCTCATTTTTGATTCTGTAATGCTTCAATATTAACAGCATAAGTAACAAGTTTCTTTAAATCTTGTCCATCACCAGGAAAACATATTCAAATCTGACTTACCTAGAAAAAAGAGAAAAACATGTATGAGATTCTTGGGGCACAACATGAATTAATCACAAGAAAATAACTAATACAAACTTGAAATGTAGTTTCTATGTAAAAATATTAATTCAATTTTTATTATACTTGTATCTGATCAATATTCTCAAAATTAGCTAAAATCGCAAATTATTTTAAACATAATATTTTAATATTTTAAGCTGATATCTATAAATAAAATTTGCCTCGCTCATCTAAAGAATTAGATGCGTAAAAAATAAATACACTTACAAAAAAACTAGCAGTACTTTTTAAACAAAGCAGCTAATACATTTTTTCACATTAAGAAAAAAATATCTTTAACAGCTTTTAGAAAGAAAAAAGAAGAATTAAAATTGATCAGCTTATTGAAATAAATACATCATGTATAGGTCATTCTCCAGAAAACGTAACCTTTGAACGCAAATATTTTCCAATTCCGAAACTTTTTTTTTTTTCATTCTTACACGAAAGTGGTACCTGCTAGAAGTAGTCATAAGCAATGGCCCAGCTAAGTTTCAATTATTTTACTCATAAAAAAAATGCATTGTTCACGAAAATAAAATAAGATAAAAAACTTTTAATATTTAAAAATTTAGGCCAATTTTATATCAAAGTAGTAGTTTAGCTAATTATGCAAACAATCAGCTATTTTAATGATTAGTGGGAATATTATATTAAACTCTCTTAATTAAAGTACAGCTTAGTAGTTTCAAATGTATGTTAAAAAATAGTACTTAGTAAATTTGAGGATATACTGGCAATTTATAATTTTGGTAGAATGCCTATTATTGATGTATTTCCCCTCCATTAGTTATTTTTACCTCAGAAATAATGACATTGCTATGGCCTGTCACGGAGGTGATGATCTTTCCCTTAATATAGGCCTAATAGATACATTTTTCATGGAAAACTTTTTTTTCTTCGTTGCTACAATCTCCACATGCTAAGCATATGAAAACATGCTCACTTCTTTTTTTACATTAATTTACATCCCTGAAATTCAAGTTCACAGAGGTAAGAAGTCGGAATAACCACACTAAGTTTTTAAAGCAAAAAGTATCCTCTTGTTTTTCGACAAAAATCTCACAACATCAACTATTGATGAAAATAAACAACGGGACTCCCTTGTATCGTGGACAATAAAATTTGATGTCATTACTGCCACGTGTTAATGAGGAATGGCATTTTGCGTTTAGGCAATGGAGGTGAGATTTTTTCGTATAACACGACTAATTATAATAAAAAAACGAACTAAAACACAATATTAAAAAATTAAATGTACTTAAACAATTAGTATTTGAGACACTTGTGGGAGGAAATAACAAATAAATAAACATGTACTTTTAATTAAACAAGTTATTAAACACCATAAACACTCGCACAAGGTGTGTGACATGCAACGGTGAGAATTCACATGTTAACCAGAAATATACTAAAATAAAAATTATTATTAAAAACGGTTGCACGTTTAAATAGATATATTTTTGATGAAATTAAAAAGCATTATTAAATGAATTGTTCCTTAAAGTTTTTTCTGTAAAAGGCGTGTGACAGAAAGCTACACTTTTTGAAGAATGACCCATATATATATATATATATATATATATATATAT
Organism: Uloborus diversus; assembly: GCF_026930045.1. Taxonomy (NCBI): domain Eukaryota; kingdom Metazoa; phylum Arthropoda; class Arachnida; order Araneae; family Uloboridae; genus Uloborus; species Uloborus diversus. The sequence goes on along the minus strand of NC_072736.1, from coordinate 72,715,551 downwards.
ATATATATATATATATATATATATATATATATATATATATATATATATATATATATATATAGTGGCTCCCAAAAGTGTTCGTACACCTACGACTTTCAATGAAATAGGACTCCATCCTTTGGTTAGAATTAATATTTCGGAATTGGTATTTAATTATAGGATCTATGATCAATTTTAAACAAAAAAAATTTGTTTAAAAAAGTTTTTTTTTAAACAATTTTTAATCAAAACTACATGAGATTATTTTAAAAAATATTGAAACTTATTTTTTTAAAAATCAAAAACCAAAAAGTGCCGGAAATTTTATTTCACAAAAGTCTTCGTACACTTAAAAAAATGTCTATATATTATTGAATAATCTAACTTTTTATTAAGTTATTATTTAGTAGAATAACATGCAGTATCAACAACACCTTTTAAACGTCTGGGAATAGATTTCATTCTTTTTCTTTCATTTTTTTGCGTAATTTCTGAGTAAGTGTTCAACCACACTTCGAGTCTTGCTGTTTCCAGCTCTATTTTCGTTTCAAAGCCGTATTTTCGTAATCTAGCGTCCAGATATCTCTAAAAATATGTTACATTAAGTTCAAATCTGGAGACTAAAGGGGCATTTTCTAAACTTTAGGACAGTTTCTGAGGCACTAGACGCAAACGTTGAAAACCATGTGCTTCTTATCGTTATCTTGATAAAAAGACAAAGTTGTTTCCGATAACCAAATTTTCGGCTAAGAGTTAAAATTCGTTTTTAAAATATTTAAATGAACAGCATAATTCATTATTTCATCAAAAAATTCCAAACTATTCAGTCTTGGTGCTGATATGCACCCTCACACAAGAACACCTTCACTGTTGAAAATTCAGGAAGATTTTCTGGTAATTGTTACTGTAAAATGGCGGACTCAACGCATCGCTGATTTTTACGGTAATTTATACCGGAAAAATAAGTGATCTAAGCTCCAATTGGTAACTGTGGCATACCGAGGAAACCGTAAAATTTTACAGTAACATTTGATTTTTGCGGTAATAGTTACTGGCAACATGGATGCCAATAACAATTACCGTAAATTTTCCGGAAAATTTTTAACAGTGTTCACAGTCCTGGTTCACTATGCTCCAACTAAGTTCTTAAGATTAAGTACTTAATTTTTTTCTTCTATTTACAGTTATATGACAATTTAACCAAAATTCTTAACTTCATTTCTATCTGTAAGTAAGACGGAATTCCAAAACGTTTTGAGCTTATTTATCATTGATTTTGCGACGAAAAGCGAAAGCTTTCTGTTTTTCGCTGGCCAAGAAAATTTCTGCGGGAAGAGGTCCCATTTAATCCAGCTAATCAGAGAACTTGGTGAACAATTTTAGGTGAAAATTAAGTGTAAAAATTTTCATTTAACTCTGCAGAAACCTTTACAGCACTCAAATGTGTATTTTTCATAATTTTTTTTAACTGTAAATCTCCGATCACGCTTTGTCAACTTTGAGGTTTGACCTTTTCTTACCCTGTTTTCGTTCCGATTATTTTCTTTAAAGCATTTTATCAAGCACTTTACTATAGAATGGAATAAATTAACTAATTTGGAGACATTTCGAACGAATTTACCGCTACTGTGATTAAAAAATTCAAATTTTGAATGGTTTTTGTGGTTTTTTACGAATACCAGTCGTTTTAAAGTAAGAAACACAATAAGGAATAAATAAACAAAAAATTAGAGCCAAATGACTTTTAAGGGTCAACACAATGCAAAAATAATAGAAAACCGACATACGATAAATTTTAATCATGAATTTACTTGAAAATATTTGAGTGTACGAAGACTTTTGTAGCGTATTTCTTCTAAGTTTCTTCGTTTTTTGACCCATTTCAAAAAGAAGATCCGTCAATATTTTGAAAAAACTACAGGGTTTTATTTAGAATGACATAGGAATGATGTGAAAAAATATTGGACTTCATATTCGATTTCAGTTTTGCGTTATTTCGATTTTACTAAAAAATTTCAAAGTGTACGAACACTTTTGGGAGCAACCGTATATATATATATATATATATATATATATATATATATATATATATATATATATATATATATATATATATATTAGAAAACGAATCGTTCGTTTTCCCCCTGTTGTCAAAAAATAATTAAAATTGAATTAAGGTGTTTTCAAAAATAAATAAAAACAGAGCAATTCCATCTCAGATCAATCCCCTTCTTGACATCGCCATTTCCGATTTTAACGACATTTGGTATATGAGACACATATGAAAAAAAATAAGTAATCCTGCCAATTTTTAGAATTCTACTTTAAAAATTTGATGAAATACAGAGCTGTTAAAAAACGAAAAAGGTACTAAGAAAACGAAAAGTTGTGACGTACAAAGAACTGTAACTTCTCTTCTAACTATAGTAGAAGAAAAATTTAAAAACCATTGACTTAGTTATCATGATTATAAGACGGTACAAGTCGTAATCTTGTCATTTCATTGAGAGAGTTTGTTTGTATCGTGAGGGGGTTTATTAAGTAACTTGCAGTGGTCTAAACTACTCATAATTAGTCCCTCTAGGGACCTAACTTAGCTTAAAGCTACATGTGCTTGACCTTCGGCCAAAATGCGTGAACTTAAGTCAACCACAGCAAAGCTATATAAACAGTCTGTATAACTCATGATGAGGCGAAATCGGAAACGTCGTCCGTCAAATATTTCTCACAAATCTAAAAAAAACCTGTCAAGAAAGTACACGTCACGAAAGTCAGTCCCTTGAATTAAGACAAAAATAAATGCAACGTGTTAGAGTTGAAAATTGAATTAGTAGACTTTTTTTCTTTTGGCGCTTAATGCACGGGTTCATTTTGATAAGGACTACAATCTGAGTGTTTTGCCTTCGTTACGCATAATATATTTTTTTATTACATTACAGAATACATATAAAGAACAAATGAAAGAATTTACATCAGAAAGAGGGGAAAGTACATCCGGAACGAGAGTTTCTTGACTCACCGCCTCAAGTGGGATAAGCAATCGCTTAGAACACTCGGTCATTGAGACCCCAATTAGTAGACTTAGTAAACAAAAAAACTCAGGCAGCAAAAACTACCTGCATTTGTCGTACGCAGGGAGCGTGCGACACAGTGTGCAACACCTAACGTGCTCCGATCCCGAACTGACAAAATATGGCAACTGGTTGCTGATATGGTGAATTCTGATTACTGTCATGTGTTTAGTGACACTCCCAAGGGAAAGACAAATCGATTGATATAAGAATTACCAAAATTGGCCAAGGCGTTTAGCCCCTAGAACGCCACATAGGAACAGACATACATACATAGATTGATAAACACATTACCTTCCTTTGCGTCGCTCACGCGCAGTCGGGGAAAAAGGAGCACACGCCACGTTCCCTGAAGGCGCATGCTAATAGGGGGAGGGTGCTGCAGAAAGGATATCGGTTGGATGAAATAAGCTCGGAGAATGATTGCTACAAAAATTGAGACTGTAAGTGCCTTAAGTTTGAAGACAAATAGTTATACCTTCGTTATAGTTCTAAAAACGATATCCAACGATTTTTGATGATAGTAAGGGGAAAGGGAAATTTGGAGGCTCCTTCTCCGAAATGTTTTTGGAGCAGAAACCCTTTAAAACACGATTGTTGGCCATCTTCGGAGGGTCAAGATAGGAGAGCTAGACAATCATGAAAGATGCTTTGAAAAGAGGGGTTTAAGAGTACTCCGCGAAATTTTGTGGAATTGAGGTTCTAAGAACGCAGTCGTAGTTATCCTCTTTGATGACGTAGGAGAAGGACCGATGTTCAGAATAATCCCTCCACGGAAATGTTATTACACTGAAACTATAACGCAACTTTAGACAATTTTTTGTGGTATTAGAAAGAGGAGAGATTTTGTGAATTCTCCGGAAGCTTTTCGAAATCGAAGTCTTAAAAACTTGATTTTAGGCCAATCGGCCATCTCTGGTAACATTAGGGGAAGGCATGTGGTTCAGCGACGTTCCAGTAATTTCCGAAATAGAAATGCCAAAAACGGAATTTACAAAATAAATTAATAAATAAATAAAAATAATAATAATAACAAGCACATGCTGAATTTTCAACGTCGCTCAGTGGTTTGATTGTGCATCTTTTAGGTGATATATTCTTTTCACTAGGTGACATTGATATCGCGTAGTCATTATTAGTGATAAACTGATTAATCGGCAGTAAATCGGTAAACGACTACAAATGGCCAATTTTCATTGATTTATCGGCAGATCTGTTTTTAAATTGAAATTACTTTACGTACGTCCATAACTAGAAACTGAACTGAATGAGTTCATAAACAATAGATAAATGTACTTTTCTGCAACAAACTGTAACATATTATGAAATAGTAATGATGATAACAATAGTATTAAAACAATAGAATTAAAAAAGGTACACTCTTTCATTAAAAAAAAACTCACTTATGCATATTAAGAAAAAAATAGGAGGTTTTGACATGGTTACATGTATACAAGTATCTGTCAGTTCCACCTTTCTCCCAAAACGTGCGAGGGAATACGCCGATTCAAACATTTTTTTTGTTACTGCATTCAGTATTTATGCATACAATTACAACATGCATTTCATAATCTTCTTTTGAAATCTTAATTTTTTCCTTGAATGACATTAGTTAATTTGTTTTGATTTTTCTTTTCATTTTGAACGCTTGATGCAATCTTAGTGCACGTCTATGATACATACAATGTTGCACACATCTCACGAGTCAATACATTTCTCTTTACTTTATACCTTTAGCATCGCGCTTTAAGAATGCCTCATAATTTTTACAATGATTCAAAGCCTGAATTAAATGCCCATTAATAGTAAAAATGTAATGATATACTAAACAGTCTATAGACAATGGTTTGCTAACTAAATATTTGAATTTTTAAGTCTAGTTAAGAACAGCTTATAATTTTTATTAACAATTTCAAGAAAATTAGAAGAAAATTCATTTACAGTACTTAAACAACATTTAGAAACATTATTTTTAAGGAAAGTTTTGAAAATAGATAAAAATAAATAGGAGAGAAGGACAAACGGGCTCATGTCTACATTTTTTTCGAAACTGGAGTCTTAAAAACGCGATTGTAGCCCAACTTAGGTAACATGAGGAGAAGCAGTTTAAGGACTAGCGAATCACTGTTACAGTCGACTCCCGCTACAACGCGATTCGACTTACGCGAAATGGCTATAACGCGAGTTTTTCACCAATAATGAATTTTAGAGCTAACGTGAATTCCTCACTCGCATCACGAAAATTTTCGGAAAGATGTATCAGTCTCATAATTGGCTACCAAATATTGATTTCGTGAATGGATTTGCATCCCTGACAGTGGAAGTTCCCGCACCACACACATAATAGTCTACACAGCGCTTTGTTAGTGTATCAAATAATCACTCAGTACTTCCCTTTTTTTTCATTCTAATTATTAAAGTGTATAAAATGTGATGGTGCCTTGTCACGCTGTTTCATCTAAAGTTTGTGAAGATGGAAAAAAAGAAAGTTTCTGACAAATATAGGAACGCTAGGATTTTCGATGTGGTTGAGAAACTAAAAAATGCGTTGAAGGCAGCATGACAATAAGTATGAGTGAAACTTTCATACGTACATTTTAAAATCAAGAAAAAAGATATTTGTAAAAATTCAGAACTTAATTTCAATGTCGAAACTCTCAGAGTAATGACTAAGCAAAGTAAATATTATGAAAATGGAAGCTGCGCTTCTACTTTGGATTAAAGAGAACAGGAAGAGAGGTATTGCCATGATGAAAATGTTGTAAAGAAAAAGCGAAGCAACTGTATTGAAAAATTAGGTAAGAATAACGATCTGATCATGGTGCATTAATAGTCCTTATCTTCAGTATAGTACTATTATACTGCGGCGTTTTATTATTACTACATACAGAGGTGCGGTTTTATTTTATGTCTCTCCCTCCTATTAATCATTCATTTTGTGCATCTTCACATTTTCATTTTATGCTTGAAAAAAAAAAACGAAAAAAAAAAAACAGATATTTTTTCTTTTTAAATGCAATAAAAGTTCGGTTCTGTATGTAAGAAAGTGCAGTAGTTTAGGAATGGTTTAAAGCAGTTTAAGGGCTTGTTATAAAGGTCTTCTAGAATTTGGTATGTTTTTTTTTTTTAAAAAAATCGTATGCATACCTTTTTTACAACGCGAAATTTCGACTTACGCGAGGAACCTTGGAACGCATCCCTCGCGTTAGTCGGGACTCGATTGTATAATTCTTTTCGATAAATTTTGAAGCATAAACATTCTGTGACTCTCAATGGTTTCCAATGTCCAATGCTAATAGAATATTTTATACCTTATCCTTTGCGGCATTAAATACATGTAAAAGTTTTAGCAGTTCCTAAGTTGACACCATGATTGATTTTTTTTTTCATGTAGTTCCATCCCTTTAGCATTACAGTTCAAAGAGAACCTTTAACCATTTTGTTATTGCAAGTGCAGGACAATCGGGGATATTTTTTAAGTACTAAAGAATAAACCAGTGCGAAAGATAAACTAGTGGCGAATACAAACAATGGGTTTTAAAAAATAGTATAAATACATTTATGCATAATTTATAGCGTATGTCACTCAGTAAGAATGCACATTTGATATAGTAAAGAATTTTTCAAATTGTTGCAATGGTTCCGGAGATTACCTCGAACATATAAACATACATAAAGCGCTCTCTCTCTCTCTTTATACAAGGGCTGTTCAATAAGTGATAAGACTAAATTTATTAAAAAAAAAAACCTTAATCGTCATAATTTACATAGTTTTTTAAAGAAAAACTTCTGCGGGACCAAATGCATTTATTCCAACGCTCTGTCCACTTCCTGAAAACTTGTGAACGTTAAGTTTGTGAGAGCTTTTCCAAAACCGCCTCCGCAGAGTTCAGACATGCTTTTTTGCTTTCAAATTGTTTGCCTCGTAATGGTTTCTAAGTTGAGGAAACAGCCAGAACTCACTGATGTAAAATAATTCTGCAATTCCCATAGATGATATAATAGCGGCAGTGTTAATCATTGTTTCCGAGTTGGACATTGAAGGTTGTCCCTCACTTTCAATATCTTCCATATTCTGCTTGCCTTCCTTAAAAGCTTTATGCCAGCAAAAAGTACTGACTCGAAACATTGCTTCATCGTTGAAAACTTCACGTATGATATGAAAGATCTCCGATGCTGATTTCTGCAGCCGAAAACAAACTTTAATCGCATAACTTTGGTACACCGACGAACGCTTCCATTTTCACAACTGGCTGCGCCTTGTAGACGCCCAACAACAGGCTTCAATTCAATCACGTGATACTCAGGCACATGAGTCTGTACGTGCCAACTATCGGTAGCTTTTGTTAATACAGACAACTGGCATTTTTCATGCCACAGAAATTAACACTCCGATGAGTGGTTTCGCGGCCGTAAAATTAGTTTTATCACTTACTAAACAGCCTACGTAATATTAGTATGGATATTGATTCCATTAATTTTATAATTTTGATTGATTAAAATCAATTTAAATAACTTTATTTAATAAAAGTTTTAAAATTTGTTTATTCATCATGTGAACCTTTTATTGATGTCATGATTACAATTTAAATTTAATGAATGCTTGCTTATAAACGAACAATGATTATAACAAAACTATTAAATATTTCTACCATTTCTCACATAATTCAGTCTGAATGGTTTTCACTCTGTCTAATATCGTCGCCTCAGAGCAACAGTAAGGTATCTAATCTCAGAAATAAGACTAAGATATCTTACTGTTGCTCTGAGGCGACAATATTCTGATTTTTCGAAGTAAAAACTTTTAATGACTGCAGCCGCGAAATCTCAATTTTTCCTTTTTCAAGGTTCTTAATGAAAATTTTCATTGAGCTTTTCGTTCCGCAGTGCATTTTCGATTTCATGAACAATAAATTATTTCTACTAGGATTTGCATCTCAAATTTATTTTTAGCAAATTAGCTATGCGTTAAAATAATTGATATTTTTCAATGATGAGGAAATAAAATCTTCATTTCATTAATCCAGGACTGAGGGCACACATACGATGCAATTCAATGACAATACAAAAACCCACAAAAACTATGCCCAGTTACATGTAAATACATTAATTTTCGGGTCTACATAAATCCGTAAGGTAATTTCTTACAAAATACCAGTAGTAACCACTTTTTTAAGCTTTTGTGTAATACAGTCATATATTTTTCAACAGTAATTGTTATTTTTATTTCATGAAAAAGTCAACAAACTCTCAAGGAGCAGTAAAATTACATATTAATCACATATTCAAACTCAATTATTTAAAAATATGCATAAGTTGAATGTGAAATGTCTTTAGCGTCTCCAGTTCCCAACCGATATTTTAAAACTTCATCTGCAGCCAACTCTATTATTCTCGATTTAAACGAGCTGATGTGTGCATCACATGACTTAATTTTGCTCCAATTTAATGTTATTTCCCCATTATTGGTATTTTTAATGTGATTAAATGGTTTACTCTCTTAATATCACCAACAGTGGGCAAATTAAAACCAGTTTTAAAAAAATCGCCAAATTTGTCACCAAGTTGGCTACCAAAAGGCTGGCGATATATCGCCAAGTGTTCGCCAAATTGTAACACGACTTGAGTTTACATCGAAATTAACAATGATTTCCCCCCAAAAAGGGGCAAAAGACCCCCTTAAAAACACCCGAAAGCAACCAAAAGGGAAGGTGCACAACTAGACCCCACTAGGAGTATACGTACCAAATTTCAAATTTCTAGGACACACTGTTCTTCAGTTATGCGACATACATTCGCACATCCCGCACATACATACGTACATACAGACGTCACGAGAAAACTCGTTGCAACTAACTCAGGAATCGTCAAAATGTATACTTCGCGTGTCTATACGTTTTTAGGCACTTATCCACGTGTGGTCGAGTCGAAAAAAAAAAAACAACTCAACATTCATTCGGGGTGAGCAAAATGGAAATTAAGGTTGATTTTTGAGTGACACGAACGGAAAAGTTGTAAATGAATACGTTCTTTAAACTAAATGAACAAAAATTATTAAAAATACCTAGTATTTTAACAAGTTCTCTTTTTTTGGGTAGACATATGCAAAATTTTGACTTCAAATAAATACAAATACAGGTAAGAGCAATAAAAAAAATTAATATTTCTTTATATTATTTCAGTAAAGAACATTTTAGAACTAAACCACTGTTCAGTAAATTAAAATTTAAAAAAAGACGGAAGAGAGATAGAGAGAGAGAGAAATCTACAGATTTACACAGAAAATCTTTGGGTTAATTAAACAGATAACTCTGATTTCATTCTGAAAGTTTTCATATTTTCTCGTGACTGAATCCTGGCCAAAATGAAGTCATGTCGTTTTTCCTCTCCACAGACATTAATTGCTGATTCTGTAACAATTTTAACATATCACTCTGTTGCTTGAGTATGACATGAAAAGTTAGGAATAGAAATACTAAGCCTGCATTCCTACTCCGATATTGTATTTAAAATTTCAGAATCTGCAACGTTTTTCGTAACATGTGGCTCATGTTTTTCAATTTCTCGCCAATTAACAAGGTTTGTGTTCGTCATTTGCGATTTGTATCAAAGTTGAATAAAGAAAGAATAAGAAATCTTCTCACAGACTAAGGATTTTGTTAGTTCTTTTGCTTCTATTATTTTTCCCTTAGGACCCGTGTCCGTACGTGGTATCTTTTATCTCCAGTCATTGCAAGTAAAAATTTTTCTGTTTGTTCGAAGAAGCTGTTCCTTTGTTTGAAAGAAACGATAATATTTTTCAGATCCTCTTTTAAGTATCTCGATCGATTATAAGTATTTCAAAGCTCACTTGTAGCTAGAAACTCATATAACACCTCCGTTGACGTACAAATAACCATGCGCTGTTGTTCTAAAATTTGAGATCTTCAGTTTTAGACATAATTAGAGATTACTTTTGAAATTATTTTATCTAGAATGAGCCAAATGTTCTATATTCAGACATTCTCGCACTCGTAAAAGCATCAAAGCAGTGAATAAAATGGTGTAAAGGGGCGTTGCTCTGACAATTTCAAAAGCACAGATATGATGATTTTCAATAGTTAGAAACCGGGATTAAACTTTGAACTGAACTCTAGAGTTGGTCTCAGAAGCCAGTAGCTCGCAAACCGCAAATGTATCATTTAAACTGCGCTTGGAACTCTTGAGAATTTTAATAAAACTTAAAAAAAAATATCTGCAAGAATGTCATTTGTCAATGTTTTGAGTAAAATATTTCATGTTAATTTATTCTTCAGTGTACATGCTTTTCTTTGCAGCAATAACTTTGTTCTCAAATGATTTTGTTCATACATTTAACGTCAAGATTTCTACACACCTTTAGTCGTTTCTTTATGCTTGATGTGAATTAATTTGTTCATGTTCTAAGTAATTTATATTGTGAGCAATTTACTTTTTGAACTATTATTCCAAAAGGTAGGAAAAGTGGTGGATGGTAATTTACAACCTAGCCTTAGAACTACAAACTGGAATAGGAACGTGAATATTATTAATCTTTTTTTTTTAATCTGAGGGATTTGTTCGGTCTAAGCTTTTTGCTTTTGTTTCAACGTTAAATGGTTTATTCCCTTTGTTATACTTTTTTAATTGAGCAGTAAATATTGTTTATTTAATCACTTTTCTGTGGCTCAAGATTTCTCATTTTAATGAAAATGAGATTGGTAAACAGCGAATCACGTGATTAATTGCTTTCTGTAGTGGGTACGAACTGTTTTAATCGTATGAAGCAACTTTTCTACCCATGATTGATTTTAAAAGTTGAGATATTTCTTTTTTCATTCGTGATGAAAAGATACTATTTTAGAGCTCGATTTGCCAAATTCGACCAGTATGCGGCGCATGAAAATTTTATCGTACTGTATTGTAACTTTACGTCTTAGTATTTCATCCCATTAGGTACGGTTTTAAACCTGATCGATTTGAAAAAGTATTAAAAACTAATGTATTCGTGAAGAAGAAAAATGCATTTTCGGGCTCAATTTGCGAACTTTGACCGCCTTGCAGGGCATGAAGATTTTATCTGACCAACTTGAACTTCACACGCAATTGCTTAGTACTAGTAGACAACTTTTCTCATCTTGGCCGATTTGAAATTCCGAAATTTGTTTTTTTCTTCTACCTCTAGTAGGGGATCATCCGATAAATTATTTGCGTACTTAAAATCTTCAATAAGCGTACGAAGGTTTTTTTCTTCTTTAAACCAAATCGAAGACATAGCTTACAAGTATCTTCATCTCAGTAGTTCCTTTTATGAAATATACTGCTGTTTGCTATTAGCGCACCTTAACCAACGAAAATGACTAACGGGACCTGCATTTTTGACAGCGAGATCAGAATCATTTTTCTTTCTGCATTGCTGTTTTGCATTGACAATACACATTAAATACTTTTGATCGTTTTTTCTTCCTTTTACAAAAAAGGAAGTATTGTGTTCGCGAAAAAATTTTCACTCAAAAGTCGGCCTTAATTTCAATTTTGCTCACCCCCGAATGAATGTTGTTTTTTTTTTTTTTTTTTCGATTCGACCACACGTGGATATATGCCTAGGAACCTACAGACACCCGAAATACCCATTTTGACGATCCCCGAGTTAATTACAACGAGTTTTCTCGTGACGTCTGTATGTACGTCGCCAACTTGGCGACAAATTTGGCAATTTTTATTTATTTATTTATTTATTTGAAATCTGGTTTCGATTTCCACTGTTGGTGATATTTGGAGAATAAACTATTGAATCACATTAAAATTGCCAATAATGGGAAAATGACGTTAAACTGCAGTAAAAGAAAGTCATGTGATGCCCACATCAGCTCGTTTGAGACAGACTTTAATACTTCGATTTCTTTAATCGAATTCAAACAAAATAAATAATAGTTTTCACACTTAAAAACCATTTAAAGCTTTCTCTATGCTTCTGGAAAACTTCTCTCATACTTCACTCAGAATGTTAAAATGATTATTTAACTGTTTATTAAATTAGAGCATAATGGTATTTGGAAAGAAACATTACGCTGAATATGTTACGATGGATTTATAAGAGAAATGTTTAAATTGCGATCATCAATGTCATAACTGAGTTATTACTTAAACTTCAAACCTTAATCCAAAGCTAGAAACTTGCTTAAAATCACATAGTAATTGCATAAAATCATTCAGAAATTTCTTCTACCAACGTTAAGTTTTGAAGCATCAAACTATGAAGAGTTAATCGACTAGTCAGTTGGATCAATTTCTCCTTCTTCAGTAATAAAAATGAGACAAATATGGATATTTGACCATTTTTTAAAACTAAATATTTGCACGAATTTGTATTCAAAAACGTCACAATCAGGCTGTTGAAAGGGTTGGAACTGGTGAGTGAATCTGCAAAAAAAGCTAATAGCGAAAAACGCAAGAGATGGAGTTATAAGAAAATCTTTATACTCGTGATCATCTATGCCAAACCTGAAAAGTGCTTCAAATCTTAATCTAAAAGTTGAAACTTGTTTAAAATCAAATAGAAATTACAAATTTAAAGAGTATCAGAGGGGACATAATTCTGTTGTTTAAATTTATCAAAATGAATGATGTTACTGGATTTTATTTTTGCACTGAAAGCAGGACGAGGGGTTATTGTTTTAAGCTATTCAAATCTCAGGCTAACCTAGAAACAGGGAAAAACTACTACTTCAGTAGGGTTGTGGACACTTGGAACATCTTACCGGAAGAGGTGGTAATGAGCAAGGAGGTGGATAGCGTTAAGAGGGCCATTGATCTTCATTGAGGACTAATAAATTGACTAGGACCAACCTAGCTGGGCCACGAGCCTGTTGCTGGTCGTCGTATATGTATTTGTATTTTTTTCAAATATCTGACTCTGTAAGTAACTGTCTTTCTCAGTTTGGTGGATGGAAATGGCAAGGTGGAGCACGAAGTTTTGCCAGCGCCTCGTAGTGGGTTTCTAGGTTGTTAACATAAGAAAACACAGCTGCATTTTTAGCTAAGAGTTGCACAAGGCACATTTTTTGTGAAAAGTGTGAAACTTGAAAATAAAATAAAAAATAGCATAATGTACAGAAAAACCTAAAAAAGTCAAATTTTAGTTTATTTTACGACCCTTCATAGTTTATGGTTTATGCATGAACTAAAACTATAAAACAATGTAAATAATTTTAAGATACATGAAAAGAGCATGCGATGGAATCCTTTGAATGGTATACGAATTAAATTTGAAATATTAGTAATTTCATTAAGTTTTTTTTAAGGAGCTCATACACAACTTTTTTTCTTTTTCTTTTTTTTGCTTTCAGAAGTCGCTTCTCGAAAGTATCAATTTTTCGTTCCACCCAACTGTTCACTTGGAGTTATGGTCATTCTCCAAGGTTGTCATTCTTCTTAGTCTAAGATTCGACTTAGGTCGGCCTACTTTCATCGAGTTACCTAGTATGTAATGAAAAGAAAAATGTAGATAAAAATATAAAAAACACGACGGTATAGGGTTGTCTAAGCAAAAGTGGTCAAATCAAACGGTTTTGTTGCGATTTAACGTTTCAATAATTGTATAATTCTGCACATTTTTTGCAGGTATATTCAAATTAAAGAAGAAATTTTGCAAAAGTCTGCAAACTCTCAGCAGATTTTTTGCAGAATTTTGTTAACACATTATCTTTTTCATGTGAAAATATCGAGTTTTGAGCCGAATAAGCGTCATTTGCAGTAAATTTAGATCTGTTTCTAATTAAAAAACGTTCACAGAACATCTGCAGAAATTTGAAAATACTGTCGGACCCGCTTAATCGAGTAACGGATAAACGAATGCCCTGCTTATACGAATAAAACCTACCGGAACTGAATATTTCCTCATAGAAGTAATGTTATAGATCCCCGCTTAATTGAATATTTTACCCGGATAAACGAATAATATTGATCAGCTTTCGCAAATATTTTTTTAAAAATGTTTTTTATAAATAGATTAGAAAAATATAAAGTAAGAAATGTTATTGACGTAAAAATGTAAAGTAATAGTTTTTTTCGACAAAAGGCGGGAAAAACATGCATATTCCATCAAAACATTTCCACAATTCTATCAAATAAAAAAAAAAAAAAACAATAGATAGCGCAGTCGAGAATTAAATTAAATAACACAAAGAAATATACACATTTTAGACAATAATAAATTAATGAAAATTCAATGTAAAACACGGCATACGAGGAGGGAGAAAAGGGAGTCAGAAAATGTATTCCCAAGAGACCTTGAACAAGTTATCCACTATTATGAACTTTTTCAAAAAATAATGTAGCGAAAAAAGATGGTAAAATAAAGATTTCATAGCTCAACTTACTTTTGATAGTTTTCATAACTACTTAAAATAAAGAAACTATTTTGTCCTTTATGTATCTTATTTCAAAAATTATTTACCTATAACATTAATTATTCCCTTTATGCAACTATTGTTTAATTATTATTACGTTTTAAGACAAATGTTGTCAATTTAGAAAGGTAAATAAAATTTCCCCACTTAATCAAATACATCACTTAATCGGATAATATTTCGTAGAACCGACGATATTCGATTAAGCGGGGCCGACAGTACCAGCAGAAATTCTGCCGAATTGCTCAATTATTCAAACTTGCGACAATCTTGGATTTGACCACTTTTTCTTGACAAACCCTATACCTTCGTGTTTGTATATTTTTGTCTGCGCTTTTATTTACAACTTATAAACAAACTCGATGAGCGTAGGCCAATTTGAGTCGGATCTTACAATAATGAAAAATAAGTAGCAATAGAAAGAGCATTGTAAAAACGTGCCTCTGGTCACATAAATTATTTGTCCTCGTGTCCCTGTTATCAAAATATCAATTCCTAAAGTTTGCCTGAATTTTAAGAAAAACTGTCGCGAGTGTGTGTGCAATGAGTAATGGAAGACATATTTCACACAAATTGTAGGCGGATGCAGACGGTGGAACTGCTTGATAAATTTCTCGCCGGTTCTATAAGTTTGACGCATTTTTTAAAATTTTGGTAGATTTTTAAAACCTTAACAGGCAGACGAGGGTCAAAAACATTTTTGCTTCAAAAATATCTCACGACTATCCTTGCTACCTGTTGAAATGTTTTTCATTATTACAGTAATCGTGTGTTCTCTGGTTAAACTCTCTTTTCTCTGACATTCATTCTGTAATAACAGTATCGGTAGGGAAAATTTAAGTAATACACTGTTAAAACTACAGGTTGCATTCGGCACCTTTCAGGGGTGAAACGCTTGTACACCAGCGGCACCCATTACGGAGCCGAAATTGCACCTCTAACTAGGGTGAAAAACAGGCACCTTTCAAAAAGTAGGCAGCCGGGGTGAAAAGAATGAACCTACGGAGAGAGAAATGGCACCCTTACTGTAGATCCTCCTCCCCCTCCCCCGTATTGTGTGCTTTTTTGAATATAATTGTGTTTTTTTTTCCTTTTTAATAGTTTTGTTTTGATTCATGACAGTCTACGTTTTGCACACTTTTCACATTGCATGAATTCAGTACTGGAAATGATTAAAACTTGTAATTACAGCATTTGATCATATTTCAGAGTTTTCAACATAGTTAAGGAGAACTCATTGCTTTAATTCATCTGATCATTCTCTACATCAGTGTTTCTCAACCTCTTTTGACCCACGGGTCGGTAAAAGCAAATGAAAAACATTGCGGATCTGTGAAATTTTTATCCTTTTCTTAAAAATAAATAATAATAATTATAATAACTCTCGGGGCGGTAAAAAAAAACTTGTGAAAAAACTCTGCGTACTGATAAGTTTTGTTTTTTTTTTTTACAAAGTAATATTAAAAATGAATAAAACAATAAATATCTACAGACTTTATTTGGTATCAAAGAGTTGTCACAAATATATTTAAAGTTAAAGACGAGTAATTATTTCAATAATCATAGTTAAGTTAATGATTATTTGTGAGAAATAACCGCACCGAAAGTAAAATGTAGATGTACTTATGAATTATTTACATGAAGAGCCAAAAATATTCTGGGATATTAAAGTTACGAAAAAACAAAATCCTTTCTCGAACGTTAAAAATTTCAATCAAGAGTAACAATAAAATAAAATGCATATGAAATTTTTCGACAGTTGAAAAACCTAAAGAAATAAGAAATTCCTAACGCTAACGAAACATTAAACGCTATAACAGGAAATGATTCAAACACTTGAACGAAAAATAAAAAAAAAAGCTAGACGGAGAGAGATTTCCTTTTTATTTTTTTGCGCTCGCTGTTGTGTAGTAATCTACAAAGCACAAGAATCATTTTTATTTAGGTTCTCACTTGTTGATTAATGATAAATTGCGGTTATTATTTTGGTGATTAAATGTTGCTTATCGAGTACTCAAGAAAATAATGATAGATATATTTAGTAGCGTTCTGAATGATGGAAATTTCACGACAGTAACGGTCAACTGAAAATAAACAACTAACAGTACTACGGTATCGTAACGAACTACCGGTAACTGAAAAGCATTAAACGTACTTTTAACTATGTTTGAAAGCCCTAAAACCTACAAAGTGATCAAAAGCTGTACTTACTTGTTATTTTAAAGAATTATCCTAGAAAAGTTGAGATTTAATCCAATAGTGTACTTCATTCAATGTGAAAGACATTGAAGCCACGCTTAGATGCAACCTATCATTCGTCCGCCATATTGAAGTGGTTGAATGGTGAATGTATGCCGGAAGCGCATGCGCTAGCAAGTCATTTTGCGATTGCTTGCTGTTTTGGCACCCCTGTCTGCGATTGTCTGCTGTTTTCGCACCCCTGCTCTACTTCCTGGCTAGTATTGCACCCTTGGGCCCCTTGCTTTCACCTTAGGGGGAATATATTCACTCGTCTGGAACCTCTGGTTGTAACAGTGTAGTTATGTCTTTTCCTTGTAGGATGGCTTCCTACCCTATAGCAATGCACTTGTTGGTGGGGGCTAGGAACTTCGATTACGTTATTAAAACTATTAATTAAATACGATCTTGACAAATGGGTATAAAGCAGGGAAAAGTGTTCTTGTTACAAAACGTTAAAATTGCCACCGCTGTGTTTTTCCTCTGAAAATACTAAACTCATTCAAAGTCAAACTACAGTTTTTATCTCCCAAACTTTCACTTTTCTTTCCCAAAACATCAAATATATATATATATATATATATATATATATATATATATATATATATATATATATATATATATATATATATATATATATATATATGTATTTCCATTTGTGGAATGTGTGCTCTCCCACGTCACGGAAATTGCATTGGTACTATTCACTCCACTGTAAACAGTCCTTAACTAAAATTTCTCAAAAGATAACTAAAATTTCTCAAAATTACTAAGTTGAGGGAATAGGGTGGTTCCCTTCAGTCAAAAGTACTACTTTTAGTCATTGAAATGGACTGAATGAGCAAAAAAAAAAAAAAAAAAACATGGGCCCAGAAAATACTTTTATTTTCCCAATTATTTTTTTAAATTATTTTTTTTTAAATGTCCGATTTTTCAACCTCAGTATGAAACAAAACACATATTGACTAACAGCAAGTAATCATGATATGGGTTTAGAATGAATAAAAATTAGTGTTCAAAAACAATTTAAATTTTTACCACAAAATTTTTAATTTATTTTATAATATGTTATCATACAAAGTATCTTGATACTACAGTTTTCATCTTTTAATAAAGTTTTGATGCTTGATCTTTAAAATACGGAAGAACAGGAAATCTGGTTACTAATCCAGCAATGCCCAGTGTCATGCTCTTTTTTCAATATTTTTTTTGTCCCTATTGTGCTTCGAAAATAATTCTCTATTTTCCTGAGACACGAAAATGATTTTTCTCTACTAGCTGAACTGATTGGAATAGTTGAAAAATTATTGAAGTAACAAAGTTACGTATGAAAACCCTTTTCACATCTTGCCCGTCAAAATCACCCTCGTAACTTTAAAAATTATTGTTTTCTTCATTTTTGGTCATTGAATTGTCTAGTCTAGTCTCTAAACAATTCTTCTTGCCTTATGCTATAAATTTTACTTATAATTGAAACATTTTATTTTTTGTTTTCAATATCCAATCCAGATAATAGAGGGCCAACAACACAGGAAAATATTTATCATCAAATCTTGTACTGATTTCATTAGAAACTGATTCTATTATGTAAACAGTATATTAAATCAATGTTTGACTTTACATCATCATATGCTTTTTGGTCACCTCTTCTACAGTCATTTGAATATTCCTTGTGCTTTTTTAAAATTATCTTGGAGTAAGAATTTTTTTGAAATGATCCCACGCTTGGTTGAAATATACATCTACGGGAAATTTATTAATAGTTTCAACTGTAGCTTGAATTAAAACTTGCAGAGTCCAAAAAATAAGGTTAGCTGATTGAAGATATTAGGCATTGTTCAAAAACTCTCCACAATACAAACAAAGCGAATAAGCAATCAAAGGAAGACATGTGAAAGCACATTAGCTTTTTCATTACTGAAAGAGTCGTTTTCCAAAATCAGTTTTGAAATTATCGAGAAAGGTCTTTATGGTTTAACATGTTGTGATGTCTCTTGAAGACCCTCTTGTGTCACTTCGAGAGTGTATAGTTAAAGAGCCCCCAGGAAAGATATTTGTAGATATGAGATTTTTTTTTCAAAAAAGTATCCATTTTTAAGAAGTATTTTAGAAATCATACTATGCATTGAGTAGCTGCAATGTGTTTCTGAAAAAAGAAAATAGTGGTGAACACTCATTAAATAGATACATTTAAAATATGTAAAATGTAACAATGAATGTAAAATACCAAGGCGTTTTCTTGTGAAAATCATGCAGCCACACCACTACACGGGCATCTCATAACCGTCGTTACGCTGAGCACACAAGAACGAGATATTTAGCCTACATGAGGAAATTACGTCTTTAGTTAAAATTAATCGTGATTCTTCATCAGCTTTTCTGTTCTGAAAAGGCCGGTAAAGGATTGATGAACTTCTAATAAATCATTCAAAAAACGGAAAACACTTGCTCATGTTTGGAAATGTGTCAAGTTTCATCAATCATTACGGAGAACCAGCAAGATTCTTTTTTATGAACATTGGTTTGCTATTAACGTAAATTGAATTTTCTCATTGTTTATCTTTCCTCTCAAAAAGTTTGGGGTGCGACCGCCCCCCTTGACCCCCTATTTGCCGCCCCTGCTACTATAGACAATTAGCAATATTTCCGATGTGATAAAGCCATGGGAAAAAATTATAGGACAAGCAAAAAGTCACCAATTCAAAGAGCCACTTGTCTAGAAAACTGTAAAAATATTTTTATGATAAAAATACGTGAAACGAAATATTTTATAGCAAACTTTACTTTATTTTTTTTTAAATTATTAAAATGAATGAATTTTTAGGGTTTTAATAGTTTGCCATTGCGAAAAATCACAAGGACACATATTTCCTTTATTGCAGCCAAAAATTTGCATGCTTAGTCGTATAATATGATTGTTTGCAGCATGACAAGCAGTTTTAATCTAATTCAAAAAATCTCAACTCCATTCAAATTATTTGATGTTTTATTCGGCGTTTCCATAGTTACGTCTTTTCGATTGGTTTGTTTCTTCTTTCTTATTCACAAATTTTAAGGGTTTCGATTTTAACAGAAAATCTTAGGCTCAACTCAATTCAAGCGTCGAGCTTAAGAGCAAAATAAATTACTAGAGACCACGAATATGAAAGCGACTTTTCAAACGTACACAACTACAGTTTTGCAATGTTCAGGAGCCTCTTTGCCCTTATCACTCTGCAAGTTGGTATTAATTATTTTGAAACACGGGGAAGGGGTGCTTTATGTTCCGAAGGGAGCTCATAA
The DNA here is from genome assembly GCF_026930045.1 of Uloborus diversus. Lineage (NCBI taxonomy): Eukaryota > Metazoa > Arthropoda > Arachnida > Araneae > Uloboridae > Uloborus > Uloborus diversus. The sequence continues at coordinate 72,695,573 of NC_072736.1, read as the reverse complement.
TGCGTTTTTAAACTGTTTCTTTCTAATCGACGATTTAAAACTTTGCGAATCAAATAAGATAGCGAAACAATCTTCGAGGGTTGGTGAGCGTTAGCGAGCAGGAGACAGAATCCCCTAGTCCATTAAAAAAACTTGAATTGCTTTCAAAAAGAATTTAAAATAATAAGCTCATAAAATAAATACATTATATTTTTTTAAAAAAAGTTTGTTTTTCCTCTGCAGCTAAAAAATGCTTTAAAAAATAATAATTATACTTCCAAAAATAAATAAACAACCATAAAATGTGAACTTAAAAAAAATTATTTTCATTATAAAAAAATCGTCTGTGCTTATGTTTATGTTAAAACATTAAGGACTCCGAGAGTCCTTAACGTCGGTAGTGGAAGATTTTTAATGCACGGACTTGGAGCACCACCTCCTACATAGAAAGCTCTTTCACTGGCTTCGTCACGTGGCCGAAAGAGGCCGAGGGAGAGGAAATTTCCCGATGAAAATTGCTTTATTTTATGTTGCTTAAAATACTAAAGCTATTATTTTGAAAATATTAGTTCACCAAAAGTAGTAACATAGATCAAAGGAAAAATCAAAAGTTTATTTTCTAAGTTAACGCTTTTTCGTTCTTTAAATTGAGCAAATACATAAGAAAGAACGTAGGGAATAACAGGATTACAGTAACAAAAATTTTCAATACATTGTATCATATCCGCATAATTTTTAAAGAGTCTTATTAGATCCAAAAAATAATGTATTAATTATCAATATTATTACAAAGTAAACATAAATGAAAAATTTAAATTTTAACTCTCATAGACTCATACTTAAACAGGAACAACATACTTTAAATTTTCCCATCCGCTATCGTAGAAGCGTTCACGTACTTAGTAACGCAATGGCTAACACAATAAAGTATTCTTTAAAAAAGTATAATTGAATATAACGCGTTCTGTGTGCATAAAACTGAAAAAATACATGGGAAGTAATGTAAATCATGCGTCACTATCTACATCACAAAGTAATCAAATGAATATGATGCGAAAAAGGAAGCAAAATTGAAAAAATGTCCGTTGTGAGTGAAATGTTTTATTCTTGTTTACTTTCCTTGGCCTTACTTTCCCAATCAATTAAAACAAGTTTTTAGCTTTATTTTTACATATTTTCGTGAATTTAGTAGGTGCATTCTATTAAAATTATTAAAATGATGTCAAAAAATTTAGTGATCAGAATTTCTTTTATGCAAAATGTAAAAAATTATCTAAAATGTTCTGAAAATATTACTTTATTTGCAAACATTTAATTTGCCAGAAGGAACGAGAGATTGATGACTTGGAAAAGAAAACAAAATTCTTACCAGTTCTTATGATTTTTAAATTACATCCATTTTAGATTGTTGAAGTTCAAAGATTTTCATTTATTTTTTATTCTTCATTACAGTGCAGGATTACTAAATTGCCTTTAAATTTGCAGAATTAATTTAGCTTTAAAAAGGAGATTTTCAAAATCCACGAGTAAACTCTGCTGTAAGTAGTATTAGTGAAAGAAAAAAAGGTAAATAATTCGAAATTTAATTTGAGATTGGCGCATGCATTGGCGAGTGTTGAGAGCGCTAAACAGCCAAATAAGGATCTCTGGCCTTTGACTCGGCCTTTTTCTAGTACGACGACGTTCATTTAAAGTAACCGGTCTGGTGGTCTTCAGTTACATAGGAAGTGGTGCTCGGAGTCGGAATCGGTGGCTTTCTCTCAAAGTCTACAGCTCTGCCAATGTTCGTGAAGTTGGAGTTGGACTAATGTTGGGATAAAAGTGTCGGAATCGAAGACTTTAACTTTCCAAGAGTCCGAGTCAGTCAGTTTCCATCCGTGTCTGAATTTTTGCCAAAGCTACGGAATCGGAGTCGGGGAGTCGGCGTCCGACTGATTTTTGGGTACAGGACGCGGAAACGGAGTCGACGGCTCCAAAGTTCTAGGAGTCGGAGTCGACAGTTGGTCATCAAGAGCTATTTCCAACAAAATTTGTTTGAAGCAAATCCGCCTTTAAATTCGGAATCTATATTGACTTTTCTTTTCCCCGTAGGCGCTAATGTTAAGGGATTTGAACTGTTCAAAATTGAATGGAAAATTGTTCAAATCAAAAAAATATTTTCTATACACGTTCTTCACCAAGAGCGTTTTCTAACAAAGCTTGTTTGAAGCAAATTCGTCTCTATGTTCGGGATTTATATTTGCCTTGACTTCCCCGTAGGCGCTAGAGCGAAGTTTTTTGAACTGTTGAAAATTGAACGAAAAATTGTTCAAAATAAAAAATGAGATGTAGGAATGAGGTGTCCATTTCGAGATCTTTCAAACAAACCAAAAAAAAAAAAATGTTTGGATCGGACGATTCGCTCAAAAGTTAATACAGGGGCAGACAGACCGACATTCTTTCCCATCTCAATATCATACTTTCCAATTTTCAATGTATCGATATTTATTTAATTATTTTATTTATTTTTGACTTTTTTTTGTTTTTTGTTTTTTGCGATATTTTTAAGATGCATTAAATCTTCTTTCATGCTTTTTTCTTCTTTCTTTGACTTTTACTGGGAAAGTAGGCTAAAAAACGGTCTGTCATTAATTTTCTTCGAAGAAGTATTGTCGCCAAATGCTGAGATACTTTTGGTGACCATAAAATGAAGTTAAAAAATTCATCCGAAATGTTTCCAAAATAAGTAATAAAATTTGGGGATTGTTTGAACTGCGTAAAAAGACAAATCAATGAAAGTTTATACAGTGGCTCCCAAAAGTGTTCGTACACCTTGAAATTTTGTAGTAAAACCAAAATAACGCAAAACTGAATTCGAATATGAAGTCCATTTTTTTTTCACACCATTCCTATGTCATTCTGAATAAAACTCAGCAGTTTTTTTTCAAAATATTGCCAGATTTTATTTTTGAAATTTGTCGAAAAACGAAGAGACAGAAAAAATACGCCACAAAAGTCATCGTACACTGAAATATTTTCGAGTAAATTCATGATTAAAATTATCATATGCGGTTTTTTTATTATTTTTGCGTTGTAATGACACAGTAAAGTCATTTGTCTTTATTTTTTTGTTTATTTATTCCCTAATATTCTGCTTATTATTTTTAAATGGCAGGTATGAGTAGAAAACAACAAACACGATTCGAAATTTCATTTTTTCCCCTCATAGTAGACATAAATTGGTTTAAAATGTCTCTAAATTAGTTAATTTATACCATTCCATAGTGAAGAGCTTGATAAAATGATTTAAAGACAAGAATCGGATCGAAGACAAGGTAAGAAAAGGTCAACTGGCAAAGTTAACAAAGTGTGATCGCAGGTTTACAGTAAAAAAAAAATTATGAAAAATACACATTTAAGTGCTGAAAAAGTTTCTACAGGATTGATTGAAACATTTTATGTTTGATTTTGACCTAAAATTGTTCGTCAAATTCTCTGATTAGATGGATTAAAGGGGATCTCTTCCCATAGAAATTTTCTTCTTCGTGCGAAAAATAGTAAGCTTACGCTTTCTGTCGTAAAATCAATGATAAATAAGCTCAAAACGTTTTGGGACAACGTCTTACTTATAGATGAAAATAAATTCAATATTTTGGGTTAAATTGTTGTACATCTGTCAATAGAAGAAAAAATGAGGAGTTTAATCTTAAGAACTTAGTTGGATCACTTAATCAGGACGGTGAAGGTGTTCTTGTGTGAGGGTGCATAACTGCATCAGGACTTGGAAATTTAGAATTTTTAGAAGAAATAATGAATCATGCTGTTCATTTAAATATTTTAAAAAACAATTTTGAAATATTAGCCCAAAATTTGGTTATCGGAAACAACTTTGTTTTTTTATCAATATAACGATAAGAAGTACACGTTTGCGTTTGGTGCCTCAAAAATTGTCCTTAAACTTAGAAATATCTCCTCAATCGCTAGATTTAAACTTAATGAAACATATTTGGAGATATCTGGCGGCTAGATTACGAAAATACACCCTTGAAACGAAAAGCGAAATAGAAATAGTAAGACTCGAAGAGCGGCTGAACACTTACTCAGAAATTGCATAAAATAAGAAATAAAAATCAATGAAATCTATTCTCAGACGTTTAAAAGCTGTTGTTGATACTGTATAATGTTCTACTAAATAATAATTTTGTAAAAAGTTAGATTATTTACTAATTTTTTGACATTTTTTCAAAGTGTACGAAGACTTTTGTGAGATAAAATTTCGGGCACTTTTTGGTTTTTGATTTTTAAGAAATTAAGTTTTAATGTTTTATTAAAAATTTTCGTGTAGTTTTGTTAAAAATAGATCATAGAGCTTGTAATTAAATACCTATTCTGAAATATTAATTCTAACCAATGCATGGGACCTATTTCATTGAAAGTCGTAGGTGTACGAATACTTTTGGGAGCCACTGTATGCTGTTTCAAGGATTGCCTAATTTAGTTGGCGTGTTGGCGAATTACTTTACACATTAACAGCAGTGCGAAAGATTCTTTTAATGAAGATATTTGGTTACATCGTGAAATCCGAGAAACATTACACTGTAAAAAATGAGTTAAAAAGTAAGTTTCAGAACGATTAATGTTTGCTATTCTTAATTATTTCAAAATGATTAAATTCTTATAACTTTGTTAAACCTATTTTCATCTGTATTATTTTAGTGTTATCAACTTTTAAAATTTAAAAATTGTTTTACATTATATATACACATACTAAAAGTGCAAGTGTGTTTGATTTTATTCTTTTAAGTATTTGAGTTGAATAACATAATTAACACAAAATAAGTGTCAATGTGTCAATTTCTGTTTACCATTAGTAATTTATGAAAACAGACTTGACTGAACATTTATATCTAAAAAGTTATGAATTGAATGTTTTAATTGGCAGATTCTCAGATTTGATAGTTCATCTCTAAGGTGAGTGTATTCATTCTCTCGTAAACAATGTAACTAGATTTTTTTTTTTTTTTTTTTTTTTTTTTGAGCGTGCTATTGCTGTAAAAAATCCGAGAATTATGGCTGTTTAACGAACAATTTCTTCATGATAAACCTATTGTTTCAGTATTTTTTAAATACTGATTTCTCTAAAAATATTGACATAGCATTAACTTTTCCCACTTTAAATTAATTCAATTTGTATGAATTTCTGTAACAAATTAATTCATGATGCATGTTTAAAAAAGTCTTTAGATTGTTTTATGAGCCTCAATTTTTACTAACGGCAAAAAAATGTGGAGGATTTTATTCGCAACTCCAATAAACTGTAGGGGCCACTGCAACTACCGTCTAATGCCGGATAAAAAAAGGTAAAATAAAGTTATATTGTAGCGTATAAAATGATAATAAGCCTAGTAATTTTTGTTTGTATGAATTATTATTATTATTATTTTTTTTTTTTTTTTTGTCTTCTTCGTTTAAAATTAATATTTTAAGTCTTGTGGATATTCTGGCCCACGTAGAAAGAAATGAAAAATCAAGAAGCATTACTAAACGTTAGAAATTAATGCAAAACATGTAGTTTCTTGTTATAAAACAGCCTATTCCACGATGTTGAATTCGATATTTATCAATTCTTGATAGAACTGCATTTTCATAGCATTTAATACCGGATAATTTACTTATATGACAGTGCTACTCTTTATCAAAAGAGGAAGATGATATTTCTTTTATATAGCACTAATTGCTTTACATTTGTAGCTGAGTTATTTCTCAAATTGCCGAATTGGTTAATTATATTTTTTTTGTTTCCTATGTTTCTAATTTCTGAAATGAATGATTTAATTCTTTCATGCTATGCAAATCTTTAATAAAATTCGCACAGAAAAATGTTGGTAGGTTTTTTTTTCTTTTTTTTTTTGATTGATCTTCCATTATTTCTTTAAACTTATCGAATTCTATAACTTTTCTACCTTTTTATTCCACTCATCATAAAAACTGATAAGCGAAATTTCGCCAAGGCTCCTTGCTAGCACAATACTAAAACTATAACCCTAAACACATGCTTGGCGAAACTCTTTAGCCGATAATGTAAGCAATAAAGTAAAGTTGGCGCACTATTATAGCGAATAGAATTCTCAGATTTTGTTTTTGCTGGTCCAAATTCTAAACGTTCTTTCTCACTGAAAATTTTTATCCGTTCTGCGACCACATTTTCAAGAATATATTTTGCATACTGTCCATTCCAACTAAATGCTGCTGTAAAAAAAGGTCAGATAAATTAATGATTTTTAAAATAGGTAGAGCTGAAAGCTCTAATTCTTCAGCTTCTGCTATCAAATCCTTCTTTCGAGCTTTAGATAAAATAAATACCTTATTCTTCTAAAAATTCGCACAAAACAATAAGAAAATTTACCTGGTAAAAAATTTATCCTCTTTCAAATGAAATACTTCGAACAGACGAGCATATTCGTCGCTAATTTTAGGCCGATGCGAAGTTTGTTAATCCAGAGTTTTCTTCTATTTATACTTTCGCTATTTCTAACAATCAACTCACTTTTTAGGGAGAAATAATGGAAACTAACATCATTTTGAGAAGCTTAATGCTGTTAATGAAAGCAATCTTAGACACATGGAATGCGTTAATCAATACCTATAACAAACTGCCTATGTTTAATACTGCTTAAGACTTTCACGGCCGGCGTCAATATGAGGAGATAACATTTCCGGGCTTATTGGTCGTGGTCTAATTGGAGTAGAAATTCCAGATGTTTCGGCTTGCTTTGCTGCAGCCATCATCAGTGGTTTGAGTTTGGTGAGACTGATTCCTGGCTTCGGAACTACGAAGCGCAGCATCAACACACGCCTTCCTGAGCATGTTCGTCATTGCCGTTTAGGAAACTGTGATAAGTCAGCCGTAGCCGAACACAGCCAACAAGAAGGAGTCCACAACATCGAATTTAAAGACACAGAAATCTTGGCTACAACATCTCATTACTTTGCCCGTCTTCATCGCGAAGCTATAGAAAATTTCAAACACCCCTTTAATTTCAACAGAAAAGAGGAGAATTTCAATTTACCAAAAACATGGCACCCTGCCCTTAGATTCGCTCGCCACAACAGTCTAAAACATACTGTGGTCCCATCCAATCAGAAACCGGTAGCCACCACGGCTTGTGAATCCCATCCAATCAGGTACCAGGATCACCCAGTGGCTTGAATCTCATCCAATCAGGAACCTTATTCTACCAGCGGCTTGAGAACGCCTCCCAATCAAGACCAGCAGCGCCGCAGCAGTTTGCTTAAATACCGAAGCCAGCGAAGCCAGGAATCAGTCTCACCAAACTCAAACCACTGATGATGGCTGCAGCAAAGCAAGCCGAAACGTCTGGAATTTCTACTCCAATTAGACCACTGCCAATAAGCCCGGAAATGTTATCTCCTCATATGCCTATGTTTACATCAACAGATACACGTGGAACGCAATGTTTTACATTTTTCTTTAATTTTGTTAAGCACCGCAAGGTAGCGTATTCGAGCGCTTTTGTTGCGAATAGCAGATTTTTTTTTAACAAGGTTATTAAATTATTTATTTATTTATTTATTTATTTAACTTTTAAACATCATTTATTTCAGCAGAGCTTCATTAGTGCAACTTATTTGAGTTGCTGTGTACCTGTTTTACTCTTGATTGCATAAGTTAAACACAGATATTAAATATGTCTCATGCATCAATTATACATTTTCTATTACAAGAAACTTGTTTTGAAACTAAGTGAAATTACACCCTTAAGTAAACCTTAAGATTGATATTTTTTTTTTTTTTTTTGGAAACTCAAATTTCACCTAATTAACCTTTCAGATTCGATGAGTAAGACAAGCTGCAGTAAAATTATGTCTATTGACATAGTAGTGCTGATATGCAAGTTTTCTTTGTTTTGATTTTCTTAGTAACCCTTTTGTTTTCAAATTAAATTTCAACGGATTGAAAACTGGCATGTGTTATGCTTTAAATAACGCTGTCATGACACTTTCAACAGTTTCTCGTTGCGAATTCTATAAATGCTTATCGAATAAAGGTTAATTGGTAATGTTAACTACATTAATTTCAATTGGGTCTTTCAGTATCAACCATGAAATTGATTAGGCATTTGAAGACATGCCGAAATAAAAAGTAATATTATTTCATGTCATTGTTTCAAAAGTGATCATTTTTTAAATACTATGTTCTTAATATGCAATGTACATGTGGGGAGAAGACGAGGGCGTTCACCACGCAGACTGCCATTGATATTTTCAGGGACTTGCTTTTTTAAGGAGGGGGAGGCGCTTTATAGCATTTTATGGGTGCACCATCACTCTTATTGTGTGGGGGGGGGGGATTCTCGTATATATGAAATGAAATAATCATGTAATAGAATTCAATATTTTAATAAATAAAATATATAAATGCATTTTGCGCACACTGTAAAAATAAAATCAGTAACCTATTTTGATTAAGTATTTATATTTGTGATGAACTGGAAAAGGGCAAGAGCTGAAGAATCAACTCGAATGGTTCCAGCAGGGGGACTTGGTGTCATATTTAAATTCATCAATTTCTCTGTAGGTACTTTTCGGTACACTTTGTTTGTCAGAGAAATTGATTTGAGGTGAACGAATAGCGGAACGCGAAGGGTAGGTACGTTCTGTCAAATTTTATCCGAAAATAAAAGTTATCAAGTTTGATACAAGATATGTTTTAAAGTTCTGCATTAAAAATACAATATGTTGATAAGTTTGTCCTGAAAATTGCGAGAAAAACTGAAGGTTAAGATTGTCCCATTTTTGAGAAAATACCACCCCCTCCCCTCCCCCGACGATTTTGTGATTAGGAATGAAACTACTATATTATTTCATAAATTTTCAAAAATTTATAACTGTGCATATATGCTGTTAACCATGCTATTTGTCATTAGAAATTCAGAAAAAAGAAATCCATGAATGATTCTAAAATTGCTTGTTTTATTGCTCTTAGATATGAAAGAATTGAAACTGATATGGTATGCAATACTATAATAAAGAATTATATTTTAGAAAAAATCACGGAAAAAGAATTCCGAAATTCTGGGAAATGTTTTTGAAACTTTCATGAACCATAGCTGCACAGAATACTCAGAAACAATTTCTTAAATTACGGAAAGAAGATTCCGAAATACTCAAAAACGTTTCTGAAAATTACAGAAGGAGAATTCCAAAATACTCAGAAACAATTCAACATTCATATAAAAGAAAATATTTCATAAAAAATAACTTTATATATCTATTTATTTTAGTAGTTTTTGTGTTCTGCAGTACATTAAGTTTTTCACACAAGTTTCAGTTTTTGGTGTCAAAACAAATGTTTCAAATTTGTTATTGGTAATTTCAGGTTATGTATCGAAACAATATTCCTTCTAGAAACTACAGGTTTTTTTCAGAACTGAAAAATTTAACTTCAAAAATTATGTTTAAAAGTATTATCGATGGTGCTTAAAGAATAAAATTATTTTTCACTTTTTAGAGCAATTTTGAAGACGGTTCTATTTTCTTTTCAAAATTTTTTTATTATTAGGTAGTAAGGAGTCATTTTATTTTAAATGGTGTGCCCATCATCCTAGTTTACGATTCTGCTTATTTTTTTGTTAAGAAGACACATCATCTTTAAATGTTAAGTACCCCTTTTTTTTGTGCTACTGTAAATTTGTTTTTAATTATGTTTTAATGGATTGCATAACATAACGTTATAGTTAAAAAATAAACTCCACCTTAGACTCTATTATTTTTAGAGGGGTGGCTGACCATTGGGTACTGAATTCTTATGCATTTCCAATAGTCGGCCTTGGCAGATTGACAACAGGTTCTATACTGTTTGATTGATCTACACAGTAGTCAACTGCGTACTTAATATGGATTTTCTAATGTTCTTCAAATAATAATAAAATAAAGTATTGACATAACGGTTTTGAGTAAAAATTCACTTTATGACGTTATTTCTTCAAAAGAAAATGTTTAAACTTTGTGCCTGAACTTTTTTGACACAAAGATTCATTTCGTCATTTTATGCTTCTAATATTGATTTTAATTTAGAATTTTCGAAAACAGGTCTTGTAAATACAGTCCATTGTTGTGTTTAGAATAAAAGTCCTATTACTCAACATGTGATTTGCAAATGCGGTGATTAATTGTTTTTCTCATCAAATCATCTAATGCTGGTGATTTGATTTTATTAAGGCTAATTATTTCAAATGTTGGTACCACTTCTTATTTCTGCTTCTATAACCAAATATATAATTCCTTGGGCTTTATTTCTCTAGAAAATCAAAATTCATTTCTTGTTTAAAATAATGCTGAATATGCTTCAAAATTGCATTACGTAGCTAAAAATTCCATTTTAGTTTATTCATTGCTTACTAATATTCTTGTTGAAAGCTGTATGATTATCTGTATGTTACCGCCCTCCCCCTTTTCAATTTACCTACATACAAGCCCGTCATGTGGGCAATCAAGGGAGGAGAGGCAATTGACCCCTCTAGATTTTAAAACATATTGCAATTATGCATTTTGCTTTTCCTTTAAAATGCATTGCATTCATACCCTCTGCTCCCCTTCCCCTGAAAAACTTTGAAGATATTGGACGAGCCTATATAATTCATCTTACTTCAGTTCGTTCACAGCGAAGTGCCATTGTTTCCTATGATAAATTTTATTTTTGATGTGACTTTGTAGCAAGTAAAAATCCGTCTTACGCAAACGGATTTTTACTTGCATTGTTATGAGGTAAAACTATTTCAAAAACTGCAATTTTCATTTTATATTCGGTATGTTGAAGGTTCGTTCTAATGAACATGAACCAATCATGTGTCAATTATATCGATCAATAATTCGCTCTTTATTGGTATTAATTCTATCAACTCTTTTGTTCAGTCTTTATGTTAACATAAACAGTTAATACAGAAACATTTTTCGTATGGGGAGAGGGGGAGTATCCAAAATGAAAAGGATTAAATAGAATTTTTTTGATGTAATTCAGGATCCAGGTGAGGTTGGTGTACACACTAATCACTTTTACATCGTTAATGAGAGGGCTGACACTGTTATTTTATATTCCCATAAGACCCTAAAACCGAATGTCATTTTTTGTTTTAATTTTAATTTTATCTGATAGAACCTAACGCTCCCTTTGTGTCGCGGCCCCCTAGAATCCCTCCCTGCCTCCCTCCTAGGTTAAGAACTGCTGATGTAGAAGATAAATAACAAGCAAAATTATTGCATATGCATATTCAAATTGATTGCAGTTTAAAGGTAATATGAAGATAAACGTTAGGAAGACATTAAGAGGGCAGAATGCTTTCGTAATTACTGGAATAATTAGTTTTGTAAGTACACTGCTGTGCTGTAAGTTTTGCATTGAATTTCGTTTAAATTTATTCACTCACACCCCATAAGAGTAATGAAAATGAAACGGCTGACTACTGGGTCACGCATGGCCGAGCACTGGATTTCTATGGCCGACTACTGGAGCATTTACGCGTAATAGCAATACTTGGTTTTTAAAACAAAACTGTTTTTATTCCAGAAATAAGTTAGTGAATCATTATCAAAAGGTATAGCCTAAAGTCTTACAATGTTTTAATTGTTGTATTGATTGCTGAAATCTGTAGGTTAACAAAAACCAACAACCGATCTCTTAAATGGTCGACTACTGGAGCATTTACCTATACTTTCTGTTCCAACCTTAATTGTAACGAATAATTGTAATAAATCGATAATCAATTAGTCTACCTACCATCATCATTAGTCTACCTACCCCGAACAAAATTTGTCAACCATCTCCTGACGCCATTTTGAATTTTACCTGCTCATCATGTGCAAACTCTGGCACTAACATAAAAGCAATACTGTGTTATATATAATAGAACTATTATATTTTAAATTTGGCATTAGAACAACATAGTTTCTAACAGTTTTATAAGCACAATAACAAAAAGAAAGTACGAACGAAAAAAATTACTTACCGAGACCAGAACCACAACATGTGATCTCACATACGAACGCCTCGCGACCGCCGCGGCTCACTTCGCACAAGTTCGTGTCTTGCAGCGAGGTATCGACGCTCGTGATTAGTTGATGAAAATCACGGGATGGTTATGAGTTATTGTTGCTTTGTCTACCTGCCCTATAGCCAACCATCCCCGGTCTCCCCTACACAACATTGTAGCTAAAAATTAAACACACACACACACACAGAAAAGATTCCGAAATATTCGAAATTGTTTTTTTCGAAATACAAAAAGGATTCTGTAATACTACGTTTCTGAAAATTTCATGAACTGCAGCTGCCCAATATATTCAGAAACGTTTTTTAAAAATTATAGGAAGAAGATTCCGAAATATTCAGAACCCTTTAAGAAAACGTATTCAGAAACGTTTTCGAAAATTTTATGAACCGCATTTCTTCCGTATATTCAAAAACTTTTTTTTTTTGTAGTTTTTGACGCTACAAACAGTGACACCTGAGAAACATTACAAGGGGATCAGTTATAAAAATATTTCTGCAAAAAAGTTGGGCGAGATCCCTGGTAGATTGGATAGTAAGAAAATGTCCAATCAGCACATAGCCCGGTCAAAATAGACATTTGTGTTCGGAAAAATTCGTATAAAGCTGAAAATTGGTACAGATCTTAAGGACATCATAGGAAGTGAAATGTTAAAAGTCCCTATCGGTCCCAGTGGAGCTAAAAATTTTATTCAATGTCAAAGGTCAAAATTATTTTTTTCTTTTTAAAGGAAACACTCGTACAGTGTTGAAAACTGGTACAGACCTTAAATACATCATTATAAATGAGAAATAAAAAATTACCATTAATCCCACTTGAACTAGAAATTTGTGGAAGGTCAAAGGTCAAAATGGACTTTTTTTTCAAAAAACGGAAACATTTACATACAGCTGAAAATTGGTATAGACTTAAAATACACAATCATAAATAAAATATCAAAACTCCCACTCTATCCCACTTAATAAAAACATTTTATGCAAGGTCAAAGGTCAAAAAATCTTTTCTTTTGTTTTGCAAATATTTCACGGACGGTAAGTGTTATCATAAAAAAATGAATATAAAGTTTGTAAATTATGCAATGTGTTCAAAAGAAGTATTTACATCTAATTTAACTCTCTCTGGATCTAATTACGAGAAATTCACAAAAAAAATATTTTATTTTCACCATTTAACGGATATCAGATGGTTCTATAAAGCATGTGCAAAACATTTTTTCAAATTATTTTCCCTCTTTTAAATTTATTATACATTTCAAACGCATTTAAATGCATGCACACTATATATAAAAGAGAAATAAAGGGAAAATATTTTTACTTATTTCAGGAAAAAATGTTTATTAAGAAGCTCATGTAATTTTAGCTCTCAAGTAAACAGCACCAATGAGTTAAATAGTAAGATATTGGAATCCGTGGAGTCATTTAAAGTTGATTCTTGCACTCATTTAATGGTCTCTTAATGCTTCACGTGATCAAATGAAGTCGCAGCACAAAAATTAGAAAAAAAAAAGTGCTTTTGCGGGTGAGGTGAAGAAGAACGACAGAGTTAACAAAAACAAATATTATCATACAGTTTTCTATTTAGTTTTAAAAAGATGTATGTAAATTATTCTTCAAACTCTTGAACAGTGAAATGATCTTCGATTTCTTCTTCTTTTCCTTGGTCTTGAACTTCTAAAGATTGCTCGAGTGAAAAAGATGGACCACATACATATTCTTCACCAATATTTTCACTCTTAATTTTGAATAACCTTTTGAAGTCGGGGCCTCCTATAAACAACTACATAACGTAACTGACAACCCACCGAATCCTGAATCAAACACTAATTTAACTATACGCGAAATTAGTCTTTAAAACTAAATCTACTCAGTTACGTTAGGTAGGAGTCTATAGGAGGCCCCGACTTCAAAAGGGTATTAAAAATTAAGAGATGTATATAATTAGTTAGGTATTTAAAATAATTCATCGTATAGTAATTTAAATCAGTGTTTATTTTATAATTCGGTGTTTAGTTTGGTTGATTTTTGCACTGGAATGGTAAAATAAATTTCATTTCTATGTTTGGTAGGAAATAGAATGTAAGTGTAATCAGTTATTTTTTGCTTTTTAGTTCCTGGGTATTTTTTGAAGGCGTTTTTTTTATTTAAAATTAATTTAATTTTTCCTTTTTAGTGGTGTAAATAACACGGCGAGCATCTCGGAGTCTTCATCATCTATTCAACTTTATCAAAGTTTGCTTTCCGAAAGCAAATGTACGAGTCACTAAAAAAAACAAACAATCGCCTTAAGTTTAAATTTGTAAAATTGTAATATTATAAATTGTAATTTATGCTTCGCAATTAGTGTCATGTAACTCGTGATAAAAGTCGCATGTTTCTTCACATGGCCCCACTATAGATGAAGATTAAAAATTCCACTAGAATGAATTTTATGTTTGCTTCAGAGAATCCTTAATTCAAAATTTTCATTATCAATACTCTTAATAATATATATTTTTAGTACTTTCTTTAACTATAAGTAAAGAAAGTATAAATCTTTGATTTATGGCCTTTGTTTATCAATGGGTTTTATATTTAATCGTTTGTGAGGAAAATTGCATGAAATTTATTGTTTTCCCTTAACTTTTCCCTAAAGAACAAATAGGGTAAATCAAAGATTTGGAACCTAAGTTAGACCACCCCTAAACAAAACCACCACTAAACAAAAAAAAGCATAAAAACCGATTCACTAAGTGAGGCGATATACAAAGTTAATAAAGAACAAATCCATTTAAATATGAGTATGATATTTGAAGAGTTCCCTCAATTTCATCAACCCTGAATTTGATTAACGTTAGACCGCCGAGGAGCTATGCTGTTTCAAACAAAAAAAGACTTTTCCTTATCGGTACAGGCAGGGACGTGCGCAGAAAATTTGGAGCATATCACAAATGACTTTTCCGGGCCCCTCTCCATATTGTTTATATCCATATTTCACCGTTATTTACAAAATTATTGGGCCCCCTCCAGGTTCGGGCCCGGGCTAACACGTGTCCCTCCCCCCTCCCTGTGAACGTCCCTGGGTACAGTTGTCTTCGAGTAGTTATGGAACATTGTACAAAGGAAAAAGAAATCCGACGAGTTCAGAACCTCCTCCTTTTTTTGAAGCCTGCTAATTAACATAGCACTAATTTCAAATTGAACTGGCGGCATCGTGAAATAGTAAATCCAGAATATTGGTCAAACTCCAGAAATCGTACACAGTTATAATGTATATTATTAAAGAATATAAATTAAATCGTGGGGGAGGGGTGTTCTGTATTCAATTCCTCCTCAATTGAACACTAAATATATTTGAAAATTGGAATAATTAATAAAGAACTTTATATTTTAGTTCCTAAATAAAGTTATTTATTAGTAGATAAAATATTAAGGTAATTGATTCAACTATTAAAGTAGCAAAATATATTTAATTTGCTGCTTTGCTACGCAGTAATAAGTACATTAGTAACACCTATAATAAAAAATTATCATGCGGCGCAGCGTTGATAAAATTAATCATCCATGTGCCGCGAGAATTAAATATCCTTCAAGAGAAAGCCAAAAGCTTAGATGTGAAAATACACCGATCACAGCAACACCACGTGACCATGACGTATGAAATTTAAAGTTTCTTGGATTTCTCCGGGATCCCTTTTCAGATCCAGAACAAATTACAATGGGACTATCTGAGAAGATAGCCTTCCAAAAAAAAAAAAAAAAAAATTCAAATCGGTCCAGTAGAGTTGGAATTCGGAACTCCAGCGCTCGAATACGCTACCTTGCGGTGATTTATAAAACTGCGAATGCAACTAAAACATTGCCACGTTGCGCTCCACGTGTATCTGTTGACGTAAACGCGGTCAGTTTGTTCTGAGTAACGCATTCAACATGTCTAAGAACGCCTTCAACAACAGAAATTAATTCGTCCCTTCGTAGTATTCTCGAGCTTCTCAAAATAATGTTAGTTTTCCTTATTTCTTTCAAAAAAGTATTAAATGGTGGAAGCGTAAACAAGAAAACTCTGGATTAACAAAATTGGATAACGTTATACCAGGTAAAATTTTTTATTGTTTTGTATGAATTTGTAAGAATATGAGTTTTTTTTTAATCTTAAATTAATTTAACTAATCATATTTTACAGCAGCATTTAGTTGGAATGGACAGTATGCAAAATATTTTCTTGAATTTATTATCGTAGAACAAAATGAAAAATGTTTAACCGAGAAAGAATTTACTTTATTCCTTTTATTCTCAGCTGAAAGGTTTCGCCAAATTTGTTTAGGGTTATAGTTTTGGAATTGTGCGAGCAAAGTAGCCTTGGCGAGATTTCGCGTTTTTAGTTAAACCATTTTTAATTTTTATCATGAGTGGAATAAAATGATAGTAAGATTAAAGAATTCGATAAGTAAAAAGAAATAATGGTCAATCAACTGAAAAGAAAACTACCACCATATATAAACTGTGAGTACACATTTTATTTATTTTGTTCTGAGTGAATTTGAATAAATATCAGTTTTTCAATTCGATGAAGAAAAAAAAACGAACTTAACAACATTGACTGGACACTTTTCCTTAACCTAATTCCACATAAATGATTTAAATAACCTTTGTTACTACAGTATCCTACTGAAATAGAAAGTATGCAAATAAATTTTCTTGAAAATATTTATCGCAGAACAGATTGAAAAATCCAGAAAGAACGTTAAGAATTTGAACAATAAAAAATAAAAGTTCGCCAATAATCTGTTTATAAGGTTATGGTTTTAAAATTGTGTGAAAGAATAATTGTATCTTGACAAGATTTCTCATATCAGGTAAATCATTTCCATGACGAATGAATTAAATGCATGATTTCTTTGGATATCCAATCATATAGTCATAGAAATAAATTATCTAGTGTTAAACGTTACTCTTGACAGTCTGCCACGTATGTGCACTATGTGACAAAAATGTCAACAAATGCCGGAAATGTCACGAAACTGAACTTAATATGTACTAATGTATAGAAAAAACGGTACAAAATGAAAATGTCGTTCGAAGCGAACCAAAAATTTATGAATTCCGAATTCAACATCGTGAAAATGGCTGTTTCAGAACAACTTACTGTGTGTTCTGCATTAATTGTTTACTTTCGTAATACTTTTTGGTTTCTAATCTCTTTCTATATGGGTCAGAATAACCAAAAGACTTTGAAAAATCTTTTCAAATGAATAAAACGAAAAAATCATACATAACAACAAAAATCACAACACTTTTAGCATTTTCTTCGTTACCACATGCGTTTGTTTTAGTTTTTAATTCCGCCATTAGACAGTGACTGCAGTGCCCCCTATAGTTCGTTGGAGTTGCGAATAATTCGAAAACATACGTAAAAAGCCGCAATACGAAATCATAACCTCCTTTTTTGAAGTCGGTAAAAAAAGGGCTGACTATCAATTTTTTTCAAATCGGTTTATAAATCTTCCCCGCACTAAAAAGAACCAACTGAAATTTTTAGCCAAATCAGTTAGGTAATGTCTGAGTTTTGTGGCAGGATACATATTTAACAACATCTTTTTATATTATTGTCTGTCCTGGTTCTGGATGTCCGGTCCCTTAATGTTTGGCGGGGTGAGACAGGGCGGTAGCTTAAATTCGATGTTCTGCATCCAATGATGTCAGTATTGACGAGATAGTCATTGCCATTCCAGAGGAGCTAGGGTTACAGACATACAAACAAACGCGCCCAAAAACTAATTAGTCCAGTTGCATACTTAAGGTAAAAGACACTCCGTGGGAAATTTCGTGAGGAAATTATGATACCAATTCTAATACATTCCTTATGGCCTATATAACTATGCCTCACCGGGTGTTTTGTTTGAATTCGTGTCAGACGGCCTGTGTGACGTCATTAATCCAAGATGGCGGCTGCACTAGATATTGATGAAAATTCTCGGTTTTAACACATTTTTGAGGCTTACTAAGATTTTTTTTCAACTTGTATTACATATTTAATATTTTAATACGATTATTTTTCAAATTTAAAAACAAATTGTCCATATAAAATAAGTTTTTTTTTTTTTTTTTTTTTGTTATTCGTGATTTTTGATTCAGATTTTATGAATTTTTTTAGTTACCAATAGCAGTTAAAAAATATTTTGGAAAGCTTGCACGATAAAATAAAATATATTATTCCATAAAAACATGTAAAATTATTTGCATACACGTGCTTTGGGGGCTATAAGAATTTATTTATTTATTTTTTTTAAAGTAGAAAAATTTACAACTTCCGTTACTTAATATCGGAAACAATGACAATTTTATTACTTACATTTTATGTACTCTAAACAATGAGAAAATTATTTAAATTCTGATTTTAATTAAAAAATACAGATTTAAAAGTAAACAACAGTTCTTACTTAGAGTTCTTCATCTGAAGTGTCATCAATATCGCTTTGTTGACTGTGATTTTCACATAAGTCCTCATCACCTCCACACACAAAGTTCAGTGCATGAAATGTTCTGAGATTTGCATTTACATGAAACAATGCATTTTTCTTTTACATAGCTGCATCGAACTAGCTTCAAAATGGATTCAGATGCATAAGGAAGTATACACATAACTGGAGCATAGAAGTTGTCTTTCATTTCCCATCCGAAGTCTAACGGTGACGGTAAATTCGGGTGCTGCTGGTCAGCAAGACGCCACTCTAATAAATGATAATGGCTCTTAAAATGTATGGGGACAAAGATGCTCTTGTAGGAGGCAAATTTTCATTTTGAGCCTCCTGCTTGGAAAACATGAACCAACTAAGTTCTCCAATGTCAGAAATCTTGATCAGGGGCACATACACGGACCAAATAAATCCTTCAATAGCAACTTTATCATTTGCACTAAATTCTTCGGTTGACCCCAGATGACTCAGCGCATCAAGAGTATCTTTATCTGCCGTCTTGTAAATTTTCCAAAAAAATGGTTTCCCCTTCCTAGCAAGTGAACCTGTTGTATCACATCCTGATACAGCATAGAGTCCTAATATTTCTTTAGTTTTTTCGGGTCCTATTGTGGTCACAATGCTGGTTAGATCGTTCATTCTTCGATTACTACTTAAACCAGTCAAAATGAGCATGGGCAGTGAAATGATTTTAACCAGAACAATGCTAGTAAAAATACATCGGTGTCAAAGGAATATATATGAATACTGGTTGCCCCTTCTCTAGAAGCATGAAGACATTGCAGTATTATTTTAACATCTGCCTCTTCATGACTGTTTTGCAGTGCAGTCACAACACCTTTTAATGATGATTTAGCTTCACTTCTCCAGCTCACGATTAGGTCTCTTTCAATGCTGCGTGCGTATATTAAAGCTTTATCCGCCAGATAAGCTGTCAAATTATCCTTTGTTTTTATATGAGAAAGTAGGATCTTCATCCGTACATTTTTAATATTAGTAGAATCAGTTATTTTGAACTCAATGGTTGTTAACGTACTTACCCTTTTTTATGGCAGATTTCAGCCGAGTTTTCAATATATGTGTCAAACACTAAGTGTGTTTCATCATAATTTAAAAGAATTTCCTTGATCTTATTATTAAATTCTGCAGCTAAATCATTACATGTTTTCACTAGCTCTGATTTCTTCATTGATTGTAGCTCAGCCATTCCATCAATAACAGCAACACTGTAAGATTTTCTATTCATTTGCTTCGTTATGTTTGAGTATTTCATGGGGTTTGGTAAAGACTCTTTGATGCTACTGTCTACTTTTTCTGAGCCACATTGCTCCAAAATCTTCGTTAACTATGATTTGTTTTGGGACAATTTTATAGACCCGTCCAAATTAAACATAGACTGTGGAACAGCCGAAAATTTATATGCACCAAGTGCTGCTTTTAAATCAATGTCTGCTTGGCTCCTCGATACAACTAGCAAAAGGGTAACTAACGATAGATCAACTTTTAACTGTAGAACAGTGCCAGCTATATTTGTCGCAACTTTCTTCATGCCATTTTTACATAGATTTAGTTTTTCTTTCTTCATTGGGGCCCAGAAATTCATATTTTCAGTTTCAATTCTCTCTCGTTTGAAAGTGGTGTACATTTCACGGCCCCTGTTTAAAATGCTTAATACATCTGTGTGTGTGGCTTCACTATGTACAGACTTTGTTGTTGTGTTAATAAGTTCACTTCCATCATATGTTACAGGGTTTGTTGATACTCTGATGGAATTATATATAGATTGCACATCTTCATGTTGTCTCTTTCCTCTTGAACCTGCCAAATGATGATGTGTACTCTTTAACATTTCATTTAATCCAATCATTGCTTTAGTTTTATCAGAAAGCCTTGCCAGCTCTGGAGAGGTAAAAAAAAAAAGCACTAAAGTATTTTTTTTTAGTTATATATTTACTATTCCACCAATTACTTTCATTCTCCTATTCTCTTGCTCTAAAGTTTTATCTAACCCTCCTAAAGCACAAAATGGCACATAAGACTATTTAACAACTCAATTTCCTTCCATAAATTCATTTCAAAGATTTGGATGCTTAACTTTAAGACGCTTCATATCAGTCAAGTTAGGTACCATGGTATCATACTTGCATAATTTGTTAAATTTAAAGCAAAGAAATAGGGAACGAAAGCTTCCAATGAAGAAATGTGTAATTCCCATTTTCCTGAACTAACAGACCGTATAATAAGTAGCATAGTATCTACCATATGCATATATAGCACAGCAAGTTTAAATATTTGTCTTCTTGTTACTATTCAAATGTATAAAAGGCATCGAGATAACATTTGAATAGTGCAACCCTTAACGTAGAATGTGCCTGTATAGCCCATCTAACAGACTTTCCTGCAAGAATTTTTGACACTACAGTTTACAACGATTACGCAGTCGAACCTCGTTAAAACGAACTCAAATGGACCTTCAAAGTAAATTTGTCCCAATAGTAGCTCGTTTTATCTGAAAAACAATAGTGTTGAGTGTGTTAAGTGATTTTCAATAGAAGGACTGGGTCCGCAAATGTTGTTCGCTTTAGCAGTAGTTCGTTATAATCGTGTTCGAATTAACCAGGTTTGACTGTACTAATGTTTAGTGATCTTAGCCTGAAAAATAAAAATATTTTTAACTGCGAAAGCTCACCCGAGATACTTTTAAGTTGCTAATTAGAGTGTGCCAAGGTATAAAAAAAAAGGATTTATCAGAATTTTCTTTAAAAATGAGTAATGAACAAATAAATCAAATATTTTGTTTTTAATTTATAATAAGAAGGTGAATGGAATATTAATCAAGTAAATTCACCAGAAAATTACCACAAAATACCCAAAAATAAACTCATAATTTCAAAAACTCATCAAAGTCGCCATCTTGGATTGATGACGTCATACAGGTCGTCTGACACGAATTCAAGCAAAACACCCGGTGAGGCATAGTTATATAGACCATAAGGAATATATTAAAATTGGTCTCACAATTTCCTCACGAAATTTCCCACGGAATGTAGTATGCCCCTCTACTAAATAGTATAGACTACTAGCTGCGTCACCCAGCGTTGCACAATGCACAGGCCTACCTCAGAAAAAAAAAAAAGAGATGTCAAGTTGATGTTTTTGTATGACTCTGACATCAGTTTCTAACGGGTTAAGGATTAAATAAATGCGTGTATTAGGGTAGGGTGTTCCAAAAAAATCGAAAGTTGGTTCTACAAGTCGAACACCCTGTTATATTTTTTCTTTTTCTTTAAAACAATTGTAAAAAAAAGTTTCATATAACTTAAAAAACGGCAACCATGCCGACTTCCGTCTGAAAGTGTGAACCAGTACTTGAAATGCTAAGCCAAATGATAAATAACGGCAGTGTAGACCTCTCAATTTCTAGTATTTGTGATTAGGATTAGTTTTTAGTGCTAGTCGTTTAAAATTTTTCATCTTCAGGATTTGTATGAAAAATAGGGTGAAGTTTAGTGATGGAGACATAATATTTTTGAAATAAATACATTTACACTAAAAGAATGAAATAAAAAATTTTAAATAAAAAAATAAAACCGACTTCGAAAACTGCTGCTGAAAATTGCTTTAAGAAGTAAAAATAATTTCATTCTTTGAACAACATCTATACTACTTTTTGAACATAGTTTTTGAAGTCGGCGCAAAAACAGTAGATAAAATCATACTTAAACATAATTCAATTACAAATGTCAATTTTAATGGACCTAGGTTTTTCAATACAATTCGTATGCAACATTTTTAACCACATATTTGTGTTTCGTTAGAAATGTTTCGTTCGAATTTTAACTGATTTTCATGAAAAATGTAAATGAAAAATGGTTACACATCATTTTTCCTATCATTTTTGCGCCGACTTCAAAAATTATGTTCAAGAAGTAGTATAGATGTTGTTGAAAGAACGAAATTATTTTTACTTTTTAGAGCAATTCCAGCAGCAGTTTTCGAAAACCGTTCTATTTTTTTATTTATACACTAGCATACTTTTTTTTTGCAACCAATTCACTGCTTGAAATATATTAGTATTAGATTTATTTCCTATCTGGATAAATTTACTTCCATATTCGTGGCACTTTCTGGGGGGGGGGGGGGGAAATTGATTGGGCAACATGCCATGCTAATTAAAAAATGTTCTCTCATTTAGGAAAGTACTTCGAATATCGCCTCTGATTTTACTTTATTAAAATAGTGTAGTCTGACTAATTAATCAATACACCTCACTAAATGAGCAGTTCCTTTCGTTTTTTGAAATTTTTTAGGAGCTTTTCGTAAATGATGTCACACTTTCCTTGAACATTTTGACCCCTTCCCCCATTTGACACAAAATATCACAAAATCATTGTTTAGAATTGGTGACAAAACATAAGCTAAACTTGAAACGATAAATAAAAAATTCAGAAATTGAAAAGATCTCTTTATTTCATTTATTTATTAACTAGTGGTACCCGCCAGGCTTTGCCCGTAATAGAAGATTAAAAGGTCTTTTGGTTCGCCCGTATATTTACAAATAATGTATGGTGAACTTTCTCGCCAATTGGCTTGTGTCCATGTTACGGTTTCACGTTATGATAATTTCGTAATTTAGTCGTCCATCTTATGATATTTTTGTTCTTAAATTGGAATAGAAAAAGAACCACATCGAATTTTCGAAAAATCGCTTCGATGTGCACACCTCCATGCTACATATTAACTTTGTGCCAAATTTCATGAAAATCAGCCGAACGGTCTAGGCGCTATGCGCGTCACAGAGATCCAGAAATCCAGACATCCTACAGACATCCTCCGTGCAGAGAGACTTTCAGCTTTATCATTAGTAAAGAAGTCAATGTTATAAATCTGCACCTCAGAGCCAGACTAATGTAAGTCACATAATCGCTACTTTACAGGAGAGAGGAAAAACATTTGTCTGACACAGTGGTCGGAAAAACTAAATTTTTTTTGTAGAGAACTACAACTACAACTACTTTATCACAAATGTAAACTACAACTACTTTTTTCAAAATGTAGCAACTATAAACTACTTTTGAAAAGTAGTCGCTACTTCGCTACTTTTTAAAAAATAAATAAATAAAAAGTATACACAGTCACACCGTTTGAAGATTGAACGCAAAAATGAAAAAAGTGTTTTAGATTAATAAATTAGTTCATTTGAACATGGAATATTAATAAGAACAAGTTATTCTTTCTTTCCTTTACTAAACCAATTCGTCATACCAAACATTGTCAGCGATTTTTACGAATATTTGCTGCAAGAAATGATTTAACAGTTAAGGAATTCTACCTTCAAATTTTTAATCTTTTCATGACCATGAATATTTTATTCAAGAAGTGCAACTCGCGGAAATAACTTGAAAATGTATAGATGAAGTCATAATTTGATTTAAATTTTAAAAAGACATACAAATACATAAAACTGATTTAGATGATGAAAAGCGTCTTTTAAAAAAAAAGAAAAATCATTTATTCATCATAAATTTCATTATTAGAGTTGACTTTATAGGAACTTTTATTATGTTAATATATTAGCACTCAATCAGTAAAAAATAAAGAACTTGGAAAAATATCCCAAACAATACTAGTACTAAAATCAAATATTAATAAATATCCGAAATATGAAACATAACTAAGAATTCTTACTTTACTTCAATGTGCAATTTTAACACATTGACTGCGTCGTCGACAGCCTATATATGGACTTCCTGCGCTAAGCTAATTATTTGAAACAAATTGAAGGAAAACAGTTTTATTGGACTTTTTCATGAATAATACAGCATACAAAACAAATTCTATATAATTTTTTTTAGAAATTTTCCACACTAATATTTTTCAAAGCAAGGGACAACACATAAGGTTGGTTTGGACGCACATGTTTTGCATTGATAACGCAATTCTTTTCGAATGTTCAGAGAATAGCAGAGGACGCATTTTCTTACATATACTTACATATGTAAGACATATACTTACGTTTGGTCATTTTACGTTTTTATTTACTCACAGACTACAACACAAAAAGTTCGCGCGCTATCTCGTTTGATCGCACGCACGCCTGCTTGCATCAGAAAATATTTTCATCGCGTCTTTACTGCGTATGAGTAAAGACGCGATCTTGTGTTCTCTTTTTGAACCTTGTCTAAATGTTCGTCTATGCACAGCAGAACAGCTAGGAAAGTCAATGGAACCCGATGAAAAAATATAGCAACGTGTTGGCTGGAGAACGAGTTATCTCGTCCCTAGCGCATACAGCAAAATTCTGGAGGACGAGTTATCTCGTCCCTAGCAGTCAATGTGTTAAACTATAGTGGACTCGCCCTACAACGCAATTCTATTTACGCGAAAGCTACATAGCGAGCTTTTCTCGAGTAATGAATTTTGGGGCTAACGCGAATTCAACACCCTGCAGCACTAAAATTTTCGAAAGGGAGGCTTAGGTATCACCTTCTTTATTTTGTACTAAATATTAGTTTCTTGAATTAACTTTCCCTTTAGCACCACTGAAACCGAAGGTTCCCCGCACCGTACTAGTTAAAAAATCGCTTTTTTTAATTTACAAATCGCCCCGCCGCATCTTTTTCATTCTAAATATGAAGTTGATGAGGCATAATTTTACATAAGCGGGCTGTTTATTTTAAATTTGAAAATGAAGGGAAAAACAGAAAATTTCTAACTAAAGAAATGTAACGATTTTCGATACGCTTGAATAACTAAAAAGTGCGTCGAATATAATTACTGTATCTACTGTACAGTACTATTGTAGTGCTGCAATTTATTATTGCTACATACTATACGTACCGTACTGTTTCATTATATGCTATTCACTCCCATCGATTTTGAGCATCCTAACAGAATTTTTATTCAATAACACAGATTTTTTAAAAATACTGTAAAATTCCAGTTCTCTATGTTTAAATTCGGTGATAGGAAGTTAAGAAATAGGTTAAAACAGCTTGAGGGATGTTTTCAAATGTTTAAAATAATTAGTATGTTCATACAAAGTCGCATAGAAACTCTTTTCTACAGCGAGAAATTTCAACCTACGCGAGGATTCTTGGAACGCATCCCTCGCGTAAGTTGAGATTCAACAGTATTATGGGGATGGCATTAACACCGAAAGCTTTTTGCTTAATGAGTAAGTTTGCACGAAACGGAAAAATGTCCGTTATCATATATTTCTATAACAGTGTAATATTTTTTGTTAGCCGGCTCAAGTAATTCAATATTATCCTCTTCCATAACATTTACAGTAGCTTCCATATTAGGAGGATATTGGCTCAATAATCTCATTGACACCTGAAATGTCATCCACGGGACATTCTCTGCTGCCAGAAAACACAAACGCGTGTAAAAAAAAATCTCCTAGATACCAGGACACCCCTCAATATTTTTAGACTTATGGATAGCAATATACTGGAACAATTTTAGCTTCCTTTTTCAGCTGAAAGAGGGTGTTCAACCCTTTCCCACAAACTTCATAAGCATGGGGAGGGGAGTTAACAAAATACATTGAACTGAAAAAATAATACTACACATTATCATATATACTAGTAATATGCATATACATTGCGATAAAATAATTATTTACAAAGAAAAAAAACAGCTGGGGAGATTAAATGTTTCTAAATTTGTGGCATTTTCTTTGCTATTGTTAATGCTAAATTAAGGGGTCATTGAGCACCCTCTTAAAATTTGAGTAAGAAGCTAAAACTTTTGCAGCATAATACTATTAGTAAGTCTAAAATAAATAGGGGGTGTCCTGGACTCTAGCTGAAAAAAAGTTTTCTTGAACCACCCTATACTACATTGGCAGTTATCGTTTATTCTTTTCATTCCAAGCCATTCTCTATTCAAAACGAATATTGGGGAAATGAAAATTTTGATGCCGAACAAACTAATGGTGTCAAACAGATGGAATGTATGGCGTCAAGATAATATGTCTGAGGTCAGTTGTATAGTTTAATGAATCTGATTGGTGCCAGTTTTACTCGTTTAAAAATTGCACGAGTCAGATTCGTTTGAAACCTCTTTTTTTTTTCTTTTTCTTTGAAACTTTATTTAAAAGTAGTCTCCAGAAATCGCTACAAACTACTTTTTTGTAGCGAACTACTCGCTACTCTACTTTTTCCTAAAGGTGCGCTACGCTAAAAACTACTGAAAAATATAGCTACTACAGTAGCATCGCTTCTTCCGACCACTGGTCTGGCGCATGCAAAAGATAGGATATATATATACACTGGTGTGCAAAAATTAAGGACGAGACGGTTTTTTCAATATAACTTTGTACAAAAGCTTTCCAAATCAACACATTTAATACCGTAAGATCCACAATACGTAAGGACATGTGTAATGTAAGCAACACTTACTAAAAGAGAAATCAGAGAGAGAAAAAGAAGCTTTATTGAAAAAGTAGCATGGAGCGCAATGCGACTGAAGGCCGAAACATCCCTGTGATGGGTGTCTAGCAAGAAACATCCGGTCTTTAGTAGGGGATATGATCTCCCCCGACTGCTAGGCAGGTTTCACAGCGTCTGCCCATGATGAGAATGAGGGTGTCAATGAGTTGTTGAGGCATTGGTGCCCATTCGTCTTGCAGCGCTAATCGATGCTCCCGAATCGTTACTGGTGGTAAGGTACGAGCTGCCAAGCGTCTGCCTAGAAAATCCTATACATGCTCGATGGGATTGAGATCCGGAGATCGTGCCGGCCAATCATACGTTCAATATCCTCACTCTCTAAGAGCTGTTCGGCAGCTACTGTGCGATGACATGGTGCATTGTCGTCCATGAAAAGGAACTGCAGACCCATAGCGCCTCTAAAAAGACGCACATATGGAAGAAGAATCTCGTTACAATAACTTGTCCCGTTGACTGAACCTGCGTCGAAGATGTGAAGGTCTGTACGACTACCAAGCATGATGCCTCCCCAAACGAGAACACCGCGACCTCCATACCTGTCCCTTTTAATGATGTTCGATGGATGATTGGGCTTCCCCTCTCTCTCCAGATGAGTATGCGATGAGAATCTCTACTCAGACTGAATCTGCTCTCATCTGTAAAGAGTACTTGTTCCCATTCATTGTCTCTCCAATTCCGATGTTCCTGGCACCACAGAGAACGCCTTCTCCGATGGGCAGGCGTTAGAGGTACACACCGTATAGGGCGTCGTGCAAACAGACCACCACTGTGCAGTCTTCTGGCCACGGTAAAACGCGATATCGGTCGTCCAGTCGCCTGTGTCGTGTGTCCAGCGATTTCTCCCGCTGTCTGCCGCCTGTTTCTTCTGGTCTGTAAGACAATATACCGGTCATCTGCGGGTGTGGTTCCTCGTGGACGACCTCTACTGAACCCCCCGATAGCTGTTCCTGTAGTTTGAAATTGTCTCCAAAGTCGTGAAACGATGCTGTGAGCAATTCCGAACTCTGCAGCCACACTTATCGCACTGCGGCGTTCATCCAACTTCCCAATGATTCGACCTCGGGTAAAAGCATCCAGATGTCGTCTAACAGATTGATTATTCGCCATTTCTCGCTGAGGCAGCAACTCGGTGTGATTTTAACTGCTATACGGCGTGCAATCTCTTTGCCAGAAATACTGATC
Source organism: Uloborus diversus (assembly GCF_026930045.1). Lineage (NCBI taxonomy): Eukaryota > Metazoa > Arthropoda > Arachnida > Araneae > Uloboridae > Uloborus > Uloborus diversus. The sequence continues at coordinate 72,667,455 of NC_072736.1, read as the reverse complement.
TTACACCGCCAACATGCTATATACTACTCAGACACTCCCCTATTACGTCTGCCTGCATATCTGAGCATGTGCTACCGTACATCACCTTACTTAATCTCCTGATTGGTCTTTCTCTCCGCTCTGCCTCTTCGTTCAGCTGATATGCTAATTTTTTGACTTCGTCCTTAATTTTTGCACACCAGTGTGTGTATATATATATATATATTAGGGTGGTCCTTATTTTCGAAAGTTCATATTTTTTCAAAATTATTTGTAATTTTGTTCAGTTACACCAAAACATTAAAAATACAAAATTTCAGCTCAATCCGATAATATTAACACGTGCCGCATTGGCCTTGAAGTTTCATGCATCTGACTGTCTAACATGCTACGACGAGTCGGCGCCAAGTGCGTTCGAATTCGCTACAAGCGCGACTAAAAGTCTCGACAAGTCAATTTTGTTTTTACATATTATTTGTTCAATGCTACATTCGTTTTAGTTTCGTACTTGAAGTGCATAAGAAAAGACGTGCTATATAAGTAATTGATAAAAGTGCTGAAATGTCCACTTTGCGGAACAATATTTATCTAGTTGGAGTGATGAAAAATCAAATCTGCGGTAGTAAATTACCATGTAAACGAGATGTTTTGAGTGTACTTTTTTATAACATGAGAGTGGTAAATTTAAATCTTAATGACAGCAGTGCTTTAGTTATTGATGAAGTGGTCGTTTTTTGGAAAAAAGCAAGAATCCCAGTTCAAAACCGTTCAAACTGTATTTCGAAATTAAAATCTTTGTACGATAATGTCAGAAATTTAGAAAAATCTAAAAATAGAGATACTGAACGGCAGAGAGAAAAAGAAAATGATTTTAAAGAAGCTTTAGACAACCTTTTCGATATTGCCACCTTAAATGCGTTAAATGAGATTAAAATCGCCGAAGATAGAGAATTTTTAATTAAGCAAAGGGAGAAAGGTAGAGTAGGTTGTATGTTGGGAGTAGATATCAAATTATTACGTAAGGAAAAGCGGAAAGAAGAACGCACAGCTGCAGAGTTGAAAAGAAAAGAAGATTTGTTGGAAAATTCTAGTTGTTCGATTGGACATTTTGAAATGGAAGATAAAGAACACGAAGATTCACAGAAAAAAGTGATAAATCTAGACAACAGTGAAGATGACATATATTTCATATCGGAATCTCAACAGGGTCCATCTTCAAACAAGAGAGGACGAAAGACGTTAATGACCAGTCGCCTGGCCGCTGCCTTGGACAAATGTAAAGTGAGTGACAGGGATGCAATGCATATTATTTCTGCCGTCCTAGAAGCTCTTAATATAGATATCACCGAGTTTGTTCTCAATAGATCGTCTATCAAAAGAAATAGAGAGATTTTGCGGAAAATAAAATATTCATCAATAAAATCGGTAGGAAATGATGCAAATTTTATTGAAGTGCATTGGGATTCCAAATTATTGCCTGATATCACAAAAAATGAGAAAATTGATCGGCTTCCTGTGATTGCGGTTGGTTTAGATTTTGAACAATTATTAGGAGTACCTGGAATTGCATCATCAGGAGGATCGGAAGTTTGCTCTGCTGTGTTCCATATCACTGATGAATGGAATTTAACCGAAAAAATTCAAGCCTTTTGTTTTGATACTACAGCATCAAACACTGGACGTATAAAAGGAGCTGCAGTTCTGCTTCAACAAAGGTTAGGGCGAGATATTTTGTGGCTTCCATGCCGACACCATATATTTGAGGTCGTTTTGGCTGGTGTATTCACGAGGACAAAAGCAATTGTAACATCCGGCCCTGAAATTGCTCAATTCAAAGCACTTAAAGAAAACTGGAAGAATATTGATAAAATGAAATTTTTAGATTATACCAGCGATGAAGCCGTTTATAATGCACTGAAAGATGTAGCGCCCGAAATTATTTATTTTGTGAAACAGAAACTTGCAGAAGAGCAACCACGTGATGACTACAAAGAGTTTTTGCAATTGACGCTCATTTTTTTGGGAGATAAAACAAATGTGAGTTTTAGGGCCCCCGGTGCATATCATTTAGCGAGATGGATGTCTAAAGCGATTTATTGTTTAAAACTTTTTTTATTTCGCGATCAAATGAAAATGAGAAAGGATAATTCCAAACTGAATGCAGAAATTTGCGTTTTCGTTGTATACTGTTATGTAGAGGCCTGGTTTTCAGCAACGAATACTACAGGAGCTCCCCTAAATGATATATATTTTTTGAGAAAATTGGTTAAATTTAAAAATATTAATGAAAACATTGCAACCATTGCAATAACAAAATTTTTAAACCATTTATGGTATCTAAGTGAAGAGTGTGCTGCCATGGCAATATTTGACGATAGAATTGAGAGAGTTGAAAAAATTAGAATGGCTCAAAAAATTATGGAATGTGCAAGTAAAAACATAGAAACTGTGAATGAAAAAGAAGAAGAAAATGAAGAGACAGAAGTCATTGAGAAAAAACTATCGTTGCAAATCTGAGATGTCCAAAATTTTGTTCAAAAAGATCTACCAACTGAATTATTGTCCGCCAATTCACTTCAGTTATTTAAACGATTCGGTATTTGTGTTGAATTTCTTCAGGACGATCCGCTGAATTGGGAAAACAGAGAGGATTATCGCACAGGAAAAAATATCATTTCAACCTTAAAATGTACAAATGATATTGCAGAAAGAGGAGTCAAGTTGATTGAGGATTACAATGAAAAAATGACGAAAATGAACATCAAAAACAATTTTTGATACAGGTATGTATAAACAAATTTAATTTTTTGTTATTTTTTTCTTGAACACATTATATAGGCTAGGTTTAGAAAACACATTCAATATTATTTTTTTTTATTCAGGTTGTTCAGGAGTACCGGAGACCCAGTCGCCACAAAAGGAGGCTTACTTAAATCCAAAATATGTATCTGAAGTGGATGTATCATTTCAATAAATAAAAAATATAGTATTACGATAAACTATATCTTTATTTTACGTTTTCATTTTAATTAGTATGTTTTTATACTAAAATTTAAAAAAAATGCGTAATTTTATGTTTACAGTCGAGCGTACATTGTCGTTCATATAGGTAATAACTGCCTTACATTGAATCTCACAACTTCAGCGTCGATGCGGCACGTGTTAATATTAACCGATTGAGCTGAAATTTGTTATATTTTCATGTCTTATATAAAGGTACATTCTGGCAAATAATTTCTAAAAAATTCGAAAAAAAATTTTTTTCCTTATAAATAAGGACCACCCTAATATATATATATATATATATATATATATATATATATATATATATATATATATATATATATATATATTTCAATTTTTATACTTAGAATTACATTTGCATGACTCGATGTGGACTGGGATTCTACATATGATGCAGTAATAAGCAGAAAATCGCAAGCTTTGGACTTAAATGTCTGGCTCTGAGATACAGAAATTATAAAGTTATTATTTCAAATAATCTTTCTCAGTCAATTATTTTCAGACTTCTTTTTTTTTATCATCTATGATCAAATTTCGTAAAAGGAACGTGAATTAAACCGCCCGGGACACCGGGATTTTGTCTGAAAACCGGGACTGTCCCCGTCGAACCAGGACGTCTGGGAAGCGAAAGTCCCAAAATCTCAATAAAAAATTATTTCGGAATACGGATATGAGTCCCGCCTAAAACCCGAATAGAATTTAAATGAGAGTTTCCAAAAAATATCAACTGTCCCTCTAAAAATCTCTATCAAAATACCGGAAATTGTTTTTTTTTTTTTTTTTAGAATGAAAGCAATTTCCAAATTGACGTCATAAGATCAATTAAAATCGAATAAAAAGAAGGATTCTAGCTTGAATAAGGAAATATCCAAAAATTTTCGCAACTCCTAAAACAAAATGGATTTTTCTTGAAATAAAATGCTTTTTTCTGCCTGCTGCAAAACATTAGAAAAAGAAAAATATTTCTAAAAAAATACCTTTACCCAGATTGTCATTAGAATAAAAGCAAACTGTTCAAAAACAAATACAACAATATTCGAAATTCCCTTCCAAGCGATAAAGTTATTTCAGGATTTGAATTACATCAAAAAAAAAAAAAAAAATGCCTACTGAACCAATTATTAAAATGTTATTTGTTAACAGATATGTAAAATGACAACAGAAAGAAATAAAAATCATCGTTTAGAATAAAAGAAAAACGAAGCTAATTTGCAAATAAATTCTTAACGAAAAAAATGCTTTAAAAAGTAGTTTTAGGAATTATATATCAGGATAAAAGAGAAATGAAGCTAATTTGAAATAAAATTTTAGACGAAAAAGTTTTTTAAGATTTGGATAATAGCCGAAAAACTTTTCTTTTGAAACAATTACTACAATTTTATTTGCTAAAACGGCAACAGAAAAGAAATAAAAATTCCTGAGGAACGTAATCTTAATTGACGTTTTAATTCATATCTCCGCTAATTATCGCACAATTACGAGATTGGTCTTAGTGTATTCTTCAAAAAATTTCAAATCGATCGAAAAAATTGCTCCTTCCAACAATACATAAAATTAATATGTGTAAGCAATTTTCTTATCTTATAGCTTACTATCATAGAGTGATGTCTTCATTCTTGTTCAGCTTTAACTTTATACACTATTCAGCCTCTGATACATTTTCTTTATTTTAAAGATGGTAAGACATTAAGTTCAAACGTTGGATGTCAAAATAATGAAAAGGCTTATCAATAATTCAAGTATTTTTCCCAGTAAGCCTTCCACATCATCACACATGGACTACCCCAACTGAGACAATTTGAAAAAGTAGAACCAAAGCTCAGGAACTAGGAAAGAAAAAAGAAGAGGATGCTCACAATCCTAGATGATACTCCCATTAAAGAAGCCCTCAGACAAGATCAGTTGAAACTACAAAGAAAAGAAACAAAATAGACAGAACAAAACAAAAAGGAGAAATTACTTTGAAATTTACAAGTTTCTATTGAAGTATAAATAGAAGATATCAAAGAAAAAAAGTATGAAACCGAAACCTGCGACAGGGAAAAGCTAGTACACTCTGTAAAAAGGAAATTAATGAACGATTCTGTTTACGAAGTAGAGAATTGCGCTTGCATCTATTGTTTGAAAGCACACAACCAATCGAAAAAAGGACAACACTGGTTCAACGTCTTAAATGTCAAAACGCAGTCCCATGACAAGTATACGAAAAGAAATACTTTATTTTTGTTCGTAAAATCTAACAATGATGAAGAAAGTGACTAAATAGTTTCTGTTTTTAATAAGTCCAATGAATTTAGTTTAACATATAAAATGATCTTTAATTAATTATTTGTGACTTTCTTATTTTTAACTGTTTTAAGAGAAATAAAATATTTAAATTTGGTTAAATATCTATTTTACTTACTATTTGGTATCATTTTTAATATGCGTGAACGGGCCCCACTCGATGCGTAAGCGCATCCGATTTGGACTTAAAAACCTTTTTTTTTTTTACGGTTAAACACAAGCTGAGCAACAACTGAATACACAAGTTTCGACTTCATTAACTGCTTCATAAAACCACACTGTCTATAATGTCCTGAATTCAAACATAAAAATTAGAAAATTCATTGAATAAAAATACTCGTAAATGTGCCCCGTTCTACCCTATGGGTGATTATATAAAATTTTATTTTGGTACGTAACATTACTAACAAAAACTTTCAATTTCAAACCGTAAAAAGTATCACCTCTGCCTAGTCTCCCTTAAGTACGAACAACATTGATATGAATAAATGCTTAAAAAATGAATTTAAAACAAATATTTGTTGCTGGAAAAATCTTAACTAAATGGAGGTTTTCATACTCCATTGAGCTACTCTAGCGTGTATGTACAAGGCGGTACTGGCTAGCATTGAGAAATTAATTCTTGTACTATGTCCTACGTCTTCTCGTATCACAGTTACTGTGTGTAAAAGCGCAACTAATTCGATCAAACTCGTAGGCTGCCCAATTTACTGTCCCATGCGATCCAGATATGCTCGATCTGTGACAAATCCGGCGATCGAGTATTGTGTGGTTTGAAAATGCCACTTGGGGGCCCTGTCATGAGTGCTAACATCTGTGATTGAATCAGTTCAAACTTATTATTAGATTGTAATAGTGTTAAAGTAAGACAAACAACGTTAGAAAAAGCACAAATTTGCCAATTACAGCAGACACGTGTTCAGCAGACGACAAAACATTTTTTGTCGGATGTCTTTTCATCCATAAGCTCATTATTTTCTGCATTGAAAAAGGCATTTCATGTAACGCCGAAACACGTGTCTGCTATAATTGGCAAATTTGTGCTTTTTCTAACGTTGTTTGTCTTACTTTATTGTTCAGCACAAAGGTATTTTATATCTTCTAATATTGTTGTCGATTAATGTTAGGGATCATCCTGTATCACATGCCATGACACCCAATGATACCACCCCAGCTACAGGTGTGGTGTGTTGGATTTCCACCAAATGGATATAGATAAACTGTGTCACGTTGACGGGATTGAACTGCAACCAAATGGATATAGATAAGCTGTGTCACATTGGGATTGAACCTCACAACCGGATTGGACCTCAACCAAATGGATATAGATCGTCTTACGCGATGAATCTATGCTCAATCTTGGCAATGATGAAAATCACGTACACTTGTGAGATCCCGTTGTGAATAACCTAAAGCCCAATTAATGTCCCAACCCTATAAATCATTAGTTTATCATTGTTTTTGAAACAAATTTAACAGGGATGAATAATATGATGTTTAGACGTTATTTTGGTAGTTTTTATAATTTAGATAAATCTAATTAATTAATACTGTAATTCAAATTAATCATTTGTCGCTTCCTCAAACTTTCAATACCCAAGATTTCTACCTCTAAAATTAATTTTTGAATTATTGAGTTATGAATGTATTATTTTTTTAATAATTTTATTTGGTGGTCAAAAAGGAATTATAATATGACATTCTTCTAATTGATTAGCAAAAATATTACGTTATTTGAATGTTGCCCCACTTTCTTATGTAACTCCCTCACTTACCTGTCAAAATTCTTGTAACTATTACTAAAGGGCACATAAAGCTAGTTAATGGAATTAGAATGTTTTTTTAGCCATCACAGCGCATGGCGTAAGAAAAACAACTTGATTTTCAGTTCTTTTGTTTTCAGAGAGAAATTTTGACAGAGAATAGTCTCATTTTTTTTAATTCATCACTTCCTCATCAGCCCTTATTGAATACTGGTTGATATTAAAATTTTCTTATTACTATTGATTTAAAGTATTTAGGTATAGTTAAAACCCACCAACACTAATCTCAAATCCGATAATTGTAAAAAAGTAACTGGCCATTTTGTTAAAATTTACCCTTCCCTCATACTCAATCATAAAAGAGGGACTGATATCACTTATGAGGGAGTGATGAATAGGCTAATATGTTATGGGATTAAAATTAAATAATTGCTGCAACAAAATAAATGCCAATTAACAGACCAACCGTGCAACCATTTTCACATAGTTAAAGGTTATGATAGGCATCACTTTCTGACTTGTATTTTAAAACAAAAGACGAAGAAGAAAAAAAAGGAAACAGGATTGATCATGGTCAATATATATGGTTAATATATATGAGCTCAGATGAACTCATAAAAAATAAATTATGTGTTTTTCACAAAGTTGATATTCATTTAAAAAATCTTCAAAACCATAGATTATAAACCATCCATTTGGTGGGGTATAATTTTTTTTTCAGCATTAAACAATAATACAATACACGATTTCGTTGCTTCAGAGAAATCACTTTGATGACCCGTTTTATGCAAAAAACGAACCTAAAACTTTCTGAGAACCTATTTTTACACTTGTCGCAACCCTATCGGTTAACAAGTATGCACATATTTTCTTTGGTTTTCGAATTCTCATTGAATGAACTAATGAGTCTAATTTTTGACCCTTATAAAAAATGAGCTCAGTTTTGAAGCGTGTTGAAACCCCTTAATATAAAGATAACGTCTGCAAAGTTATTGAAAATTGTTTTATCACTTCCTAAATAACGAGCGTCATTCTTTTAATTTGCATGCATTTATTTCACACGACGCATTGTCCAGTTCTGTTTAGAAAGTTCTGTTGCTCTAATTTTTTGAATTTGGGTTGTACAATATATCAAATGAGTCAGTCAATAGGAATTCATGATAAAAGACGATAACCAACCAAACAGTAAACAATAAGTTAGTCCTGGAGTGCGTAGCAGTGGGTGGGAGAGAAGACCAATCAGAAGCCAAGAAACAAAAAAGCGGGAGAAACGAATCGAAAAAGCCAAACTGCTTCCAGATATCAGAAAAAATGGAATATACTGTAAAAATCATTGACTAGTTCAAGACTTCCCAAACTTTATTGCCAGCTGACCCCTTTCATGTACCAAAGTTCAGTGTGAATCCCTGTTACTAGAGCGTTGTACTTAGTAAATAAATGAACTTAATTTCATTAACAATTATTAATTAGAAAGGAATATCACTATTTCAAGAAACGTAGAAAAACTACCAATGCTTAATTTTATTAACAAATCCTCACGGCTTTGCCCGTAGTAGAAAATTAAAAGGTCATTTGGTTCGCCTGAAAATTTACAAATAATGGATGATGAATTTCTCGCCAATTTGCTATGTTAATTTGCTCGCCCTTGTTATGGTAATTTGCTCGTCCACGTTATGGTAATTTGCTCATCCACGTTATGGTAATTTGCTCGTCCACGTTACGGTAATTTGCTCGCCCACGTTATGATAATTTGCTCGGTAAAATGTCCTTAAAATTAGAATAGAAAAAGAACAAATCGAATTTTCGAAAAATCGCTTCGCGGTGCCCATTCCCATACTACAAACTAACTATCTGTCCAATTTCATGAAAATCGGCCGAATGGTCTAAGCGCTTTGCGCAACACAAACATCCAGACAGAGATCCAGAATTCCAGCTTTATTAGTGAAGAAAGATTTTGGAGTATAAAAATCAAATTGTACGAACAGAAATCAGTAGGTAGCAAAACGATTAAAATTCCAAAATTGAACATCGAAATGAGGAAAAAAGGGACGTTAATTTTAATATATTCGGTTTAATTGTTGTTATAGCAGGTGTCGAAAATTTCTTTCTTTTTCTTTTTAGTCGGACTTAACGGACCCTCGAAGGTAAGTATCCTTGAAGGTAGATTTCAAGGCTCAGTTTGAAGTTATGTCTATCAAGCATTCATATTCACATGACGACAGATGCACAGTTGCTTCTCACTTGTAAAGTTTTCAAAAATAATTTTCAAAATGGCTTTCTGGCGACCTTCGGTACTATTGGAAGGAAAAGGCATTCAGAGACACTTTCCCTGTAGTTGTTCGGAATTAAAATTCCAAAAACACAATTGACGATTACTGTCGATTTTTTTAGAGAAGTGGGGAGAATCTTTGAAATTGTAGATGTAAAATCAGTTTCATACGAACTTTGATGAGGTTAGGGGGTAGATGTTTGGGGATTTCACCCCGAAATTTATCAAAATTGAAGTCTTAAAAATTGTAGAGTACATACCATCTTTAGAAACATTGATCGGCCCATGTGATTTTTCGACATTTTAGCTCTAGGAACGTAATTTTAGGAAACCTTCGATGAGAGTAAAGGAGAGAAATTTTCGGAGACTCTACCACAGAAATCTTTCGAAATTGTAGCTCAAAAGCAAAATTTAACACGAACTTTTCATAATTTTAGCAAAAGAGGAGAGGAGATCTTCCTTGCAGCTTTTAAAATGCAATTTTAGATGATCTTTGGTAATGTTAGTGGAAGGAAGGGCCGGATTAATAAGGCAGGGCCGCAAAAAACAGGATTTATCTACACTGTTAAAAAAAACCTGAAAGTTCAGGTAGTTTTCTGACTGATTTTAACAGAATATTTCCGTAATGCTTCAAAACGTATTTTTTTCTTATAATAACAGAAATATCACGAAAGGAACTAACGAAAACAGAATTTTTTCATTTCTAGGGTTGCCGCTGTGCTGTACTTTGTTAGTATTCTGATCAGCCTTCAAGTTATGATAAACATCGCTTTTTGATAGTGCTTATTAAATCGCACTGTTACATTTTATTAAGTTAAAAGCTTATTTAGAATTAAAGCTCAGATGTAGACAAAATAGATAGCTTGCTATTTCATGTCTGGAGAGTAATATACTCGTATGTCGAAATTGTTTTTACGCCTTTGGGTTTTGTAGTTTTGGAAAAATGTTTGCGCCATTTTCAGACAAGCAGATGTTTTTTGATCGCCCTGATGATTTGATGTAGGTTTTACTGAGTCAGTATTAGAATATTATTGCGGTGTATTATTTTGCTCAATACTTCGAACAATTCTATTCGTTAGCCATATTGTGTGTTCTAGCGGTGAGAATAGTTTTAGGATCTCGTGTTATCCATTTAAAACAAAGGCTATTGGATTACTTCTATCCAGATGCAATGGAGACACTTAAATTTAGCACCGCTGGTCACATGTAAGTATTGTTGAATATCTTTGTACATGTTAATATACAAATGTATTTTTCTTGTTAATATGCATTTGATAGAATTCCGATGGTAGCTGATTTAGAATTTATAGAATTATTATAAAGTTACTGTTTTTGTTCTAACGCGTTGTATTCATGAAAGTCATTAAAACGTTAAATGCCAACATTTCGTATTACCCGGAGATTATCGTGGTGTGCGAGCAAGACAGAAAAAATCACTCAGTTTTTTTTTTTTTTTTTTTTTTTTTTTTGACAGATTGAAAGTAAACATTTTGAATCTCTAAATAAAAGTATTTCTTGCTGTTTTATTTTTTGCGAAAAGGCATAGCAGATTGTTAATCTTTGAAAATACAATTACAATTTTGACAAGAATAAGTTTTCTTGACTACTTAGAAATCTGGAAACATTCTTTATTCCTTTCGGGATTTCATTTAGAATAAAAAATATAAATTATTTAATTTATTTCCTTAGGATCTCATCCAACAACTTATTTGAGATTATTGCAAGTTTCTAGTAAAAACATTTCGGGTAAAACGAACTGATTCATATGTTTAGTCTAAGTATAATGCTTATGCACTAAAAATCTATGTTGCTATTCCAATGAGTGAAAAATGCGGAAATCACCGGGGAGGGGGGATACATTATCTGAGCAAAAAATTCTTCACGTGTATGTATGTTTTTAAACACAGTAAATTGGTATGCGGTCCTCTCCATCAGGTATATTATTCCATGATAAAGTCAACCGATTTTTAATGGTATTTTATTGACTCATTCTGTAAATAAAAATATTCTATTTTTCATGTATGCTTTTCCATGCCACCGCAGAATATGTGCGAGCAGATGTCGAAAGAAATATCGAGCAGTATCAGCATCAAAAATTGGTGTTATATTCAAATCCACTAATTTCCTTGTTGGTACTTTCTGATTATTTTTATTCATCTGAAGGTGCAAATTTCGAGATAGATGCTTGAAAGGTAAGTTATCAAGCAAAAATTTCACTTAAAACACATTTGAGTAATAAATACAAATTTAAAAAATAATAGTTTTTGAATAGTTAACTATTTTTCGGTTATATATCATTTTAAACATGGGATAGAAAAACGAGAATGAAATTTCAGTAAAATATGTGAAAATGAGAAACGAAAAAATAGCGCAACGAAAAATCAAGAACCGAAAGTTCTGTAAAGACACAGAAAATTTAAAAACGGAAAAATAGATGAACGGAAAATTTAAAAACGGAAAAATAGATCAACGGAAAGAAGAGAAATGGAATTTTCGTAAAATCACGGAAAATTTATAAATGGAAGAACAGAACTAAACGTAGAAATGAGAAAGGGAACTTCTGTTAAGTAACGGAAAATAATTTAACGGAAACGTAATATTTACGGCAACTTTGCTGCCGGTACTTTATCCGTTATTTTCAGGAATTTTTTTAACAGTGTATTATCTAAACAAACTGTAGCTTGTTTAGTTAATAGATAAATCCAGAACTGATGGGAGGAGAGTTTTAATGACCCTTCAGTTTTTCCAAATTGAAATTTCAGAATACATTTGTTTATCATCTTCAGGGGCGTGCACAGAACTTTTGGGGCCCGTCACAAATAACTTTTCCGGGCCCCCATCCATATTGTGTACCCCTATATTTCACGCCTAGTTTTAAAAATATTGGGCCCCCTTCAGACGCGGGCCCGAGACTACAGGTGTCCCTTCTCCTCCCCTCTCCCTGTGCATGACACCGATCATCTTCACTGATGTTGTTGTGGAAGGGTGTTCGGCTGCTCTTATTCAATTTTTTTTTCGAAATTGAAGTCCTATAAACGAGATATTAGACGACTTTGGTTATCTTCTGGGAGACCTGCGGATTTTTTTCCAATTTGAAATCTTTAAAACGAAGTTTCAGACGGTGTTTAGGGATCAGGCGAATGCGTTTCTCGAAGATCACGGTGGGGACACTCTCCCGCAAGTGTTTTCGAAATAGAAGTCAACAATATGCACTTAACAACATACCTTTAAGTACTTTTTAATCTACCATTTCAATAAGTAAATAAATAGAAATAAATAAAATAAAGTCATGTAATAAAAAAGTTAGCATGTCTTCTGTTTTGAGAATGTTCCTTTTAGAGGCTTTAATCTTATGCCTGAGAAACTTAACTAATTTTTAATGAAGCATTTAACAAAAATAAATAAGTGTGTTACTTTTGCAGACATATAAAGTAACGAGCACCTATATTACACCTCTAGTCACTGAAATATCAGTTCGTAAATGAATTACACCAAACATTTTTCATTCTTTCATGGATGGGTCCCAGCACTCTAGGGGAGGGCCTCGGTTTAGAGTATTATTATTTTTTCTTTTTAGTTTTATGCCACACGAACAACGGACGCCCGCCGTGACTCTCAGCGGCAATATGAATGCTATGGTATAGTGGAGGGAAGGGGGGAGTAATTTCCCTTGAAAAAACTTTACGAAGAAATTTTGTGTCAATCTAAATCTTCCTATCCCACACATTATAAGCTTGCATATAGAACAAGGAAAACAAGGGTAAGAAAAGCTCAATTTACACTTTTAAGAGTTTTCCAAAAAAGATAATAATTGCATTTTCTTTCTTTTTTTTTTTTTTTTTTTTCAAATACTCTACACTCTACAGTAATAATAGTAGAGAGCAAAAATAAGCTCATCAGTATCAATTGAGGGGAGCAGGGAGGGGGTTAAGGTCAAGGTCCTTCTTGTTTCTCCTCACCTTCCCTTGAAAATGCCTCGAGTAAAAATTCTGTAACCAATGTCTGCACTTATTGTCACTGCTGTTTTTTATTCCACTACCTGAATTGAGCAAAATCAAACTTAAGGATCAAAGAATTTTTTAGTCAAACTTTTTACATATGCTGTTTTTTATTTGACAAAATTTATACAGAAAAAATAGATAGAAAATAACTATCCCTTCATGAAGGAAAAAACTAGTGTGAAAATGTTATTTTATCTAATGTAAAAGGATTTAATTTTCAGGGGGGGAGCCTGAAGCCCCTTAGCCCCTCCCCTGGATCCGCTTGTGGGAGCAGTATACTCTAAAATGAGCCTTACAGGTTTTGGAACGAGTCGCTTGTCAGTAAATAAATAAGGCGAAAGCATTTCTTGACATATAATAAAGCAAATGTTGAAATAATTCCTCAATTTTTTTTTTACAAATGTGAAGTCTTTGAAGCAATTCAGAATACGATTTCAAAAAAGACAAGATGACATTAATTTAAAAAGAATTAACGTAGTTACAGCCAATTTACTGTAAACTAGTTTCAAAACTTAGGTTTTTTTTTTTAAAGTAAACATCTGCTTTTCTATAAAAACTGGTGGTCGAAACTGACTTTTTTTGACCACAAAACGAGCTTCTCTCAACCATGACATCTACCTAAAAAAAATAAAGGTGCATTCCTTGGGAAAATCATTTTCTAGCTATACCATATATCGAAGTAGTAGTCCGTTCATTTTAAGGATTCGTTCTTTTTTGACTCCTTCGTTCATGAACGACACATCCCTAGTTTTTACCATTGCAGTACTAATATTGCGTCTGAAATTTCCCCAAATACTTTAAGGGGTCTAAGGGCCTTTAACCTTCAAAATTTTCGACTTTCCGGAAAAAATATATGTTACACATATTTTAATTCTGAACCATTTGATACCTTTTTTATTACCATACGCAAAAAACTTTTCAAGTTATCGTAAAAATGCGTAACCTTACCCCACAGAGATTTATGTTACCAGCATCTGTTTAAGCCTCTTTTTTTCAGGTGCCGGTTTCGCCGAATTCTCGTTTTGCGAGCATGATATCTCAGAAAGTTTCTTATATATTTTCAGAAAACTTTTAATGTACGTTTGTATGGTTTATATTTATGATTTGAACCAATATTTATTTATTTTTTTTAAATTTTATGAGTTAATATCAAAATTTTCCAAAATTTTGGGCAAAAATATATGTATTTTTTAATATTAACTTTTATTTTTAGTTAAAATTTAGATTCAGATCATTAAAAAAAACCAGACAAATATGCATGAAAAGTTTTACGGAAATATATAAGAAATTTTCGGAAATATCACGCAAGCAAAACAAGAAACCGGCACGTGAGAAAAAGAGTCTTAAGAGTCATTTCTTTTAAAGCTGGACAAAGTGAATGGGGGTCTAATAGTTGACACCTTCAATTTTCTTGAAACTTTCACGATATTTTACTAGTATGGTGATAAGAAAACGTGAAGCAATTCTCCTCTCTAATTTGACTTGTCGGCCCTCGAGTGGGGTCAAAGTTTAGGGTCGTGAGAAAAAAGAGCTAAATATGTGATTGCTTCGCTTCAAAAGCAATGAGTGAACCAAGCCAATTCTTTTAAATAAGGATACTACTTGATACTAGGTACATGCTATCATAAATATTTTGGTGGCTCACTCATGTCTTTGAGGGCAAAGGTCAATTGAAACTGCTACTTTTTTTTACATTTTTTGAATTGTTTAGGCCTGGATATCTGCTAAAGCCAACAGTAACCCTCGGAAATAAGCATATGATTAACTACTCAATACAGTATAGTACTAAGAAAAATATAAAATAGCTTTCGTTTCTCTTAACTTTAGTAGATAAACGGTCTCAAAGTCGATGATTTTTTTTTAAATGCCCAAGTTTGGAAGTCAATATCTTTGATCGCGACGGGTCAACACTTTGGGACACAGCTGTAGTTATAGTCCAAGTGGTGTAGTTTAAGGTCCAGGTTAGAAACCCATGGCAACTAATAAACTCTTTTATATCGCGGTCTCAAAGTTGATAAATTGAAACAAAAAGAATCACAGTTTTAGGTCAATTACTTTAAAACGCTTGAGTCAATAACTTTGAGCAAGAGCTGTAATTATGCTCTACGTGGTGTAGTTTTAGACTCAGGTCAGAAAACTATGAGATACAATCATCTTAATTAAGCGGTCTCAAAAATGATGGTTTCACTATAAAAGAGCGTTTTTTCACGAGTTTATATGCGTGCTACTCAAAATCTTATGAGCTCAAATTCACATAAATACTAGAACGGATCAACAGCCAAATGTACTTCAAGCTCCCGAAACTTCACGCTTAATAAAACTTCATCCCATTCGTTTATAATCAAATAGGGACAATTTGAGAAATTTAGGTCAGTTGCGTGGAATCATCCTGACATAACAGTGTGACAATTCACATGCATCTTCTGTTATTTTTGACTTTATAATGATTATAAATCAATGTTATATTTTAAGAAAAGGATTGCAATTGGGTAAGAGATTGAGTTACAGTAGAATTTGCTTTTACACTACTTAGAAGTAAACTTTTATAAATAAACAAATTTATTAAATAAGGCTCAAAAGTAAAAATATAAATTTTTCGTAAAAAAAAAAAAAAAAACCAGGTTTGTTAGACAATAACAAAAGATGCATGTGTAATGTGCATATAGTCCAGTCAATGAGTGCTCAAAACAGGGGTGTAGCGTGCATGTACTATGCGATAATTTTTGACTTCAGAATATTGTTAGGAGTAGTAAGTAAGTACACATACTAAAAGTCCCCGATCCTGGGGGTTGAGCTAAAGGTGGGAGGGAGAGGGGAAGAAAATTTTGGGTTTTCCGAGAAAATGTCGGAAACAGTAGACAAAAATGCGTTTAAAATAAAAATTCAAGATAAATAAACTTACTATAAAACTGTTTCTACACATATTTGTCAAATTTCTAATAATTTTCCGGGTGTATGTTGTGAAAAATCGATGATTTTCGGAAAAATTCTCTAAATTCGGAAAATTTTTGCCAAGCATTTGCTCCTAGTGCCTCTCAGGATCAGTATTCATGAAACTTGTCAATGGCAAAGTTGTAGAGCTTTAAATTTCCTTCAATTTGATATGCTCTTTTGTTATCTTTTATGCAACCAATCAAATGGTACAGACTTTCAAACACGCACTTTCATGGCAAAAAATGGAACACGCCATTCACAAATTTTAATCACTTCCTCTTTCTTCAATGAATTTGACAACCCTGACAAACAATAAAGAAGTATTTGTGAATTGCTACAACTCAAATGATGGTTAAGGGTTGGGAGGGGGAGTCGTGAAATTGTGATAAGGGGGAGGGAAAGAGTGAAAAGTGTGACATCAAGCATTTTTTAATACGAATGTGTTTATAAAAATAAGTTTATGAAAAGCACTTTGTGACAAACGGGGAGGGGGTCAAAATGTTGAGGAAAAAGTGTAACATCATTTATGGACAGCCCCTTACCAAGAAATCGGTCGAAAATTTGCAGAACTACGTATATGCAGTATGAATTAGCTCCATACTCATTGCATTATTTAACGAAAGTGAACTGAGAAAGTGCAGAAAGTCAGTACTTCTTCAGTAAGAAATTTGTTAGAAATAATTAATAAGTAAATATACTGAAAGTCCCCGATCCTGGAGAGGGGAGTTAAAGGTGGAAAGGGGAGCCAAATTTTGTGGTGTGTGATTATATCTCGGAAATGCCAGGAAAAATGTGTTCCGAATAAAAGTAAACTAAATTTATTGTGAAATTGTTTTCATATTATATGTCACATTTCCAGTGTTATTTAGGTACACGTTCTTGAAAACCAATACTTTTCGGAAAAAAAAAAATTTCATTCTTTTTGTCTCAGAGTGTCTGTGCCGAGCAGGCGCTCAAAGGATCTTGTGCAGCAATCATGTGACAAGGACCCTGACGGTTTTCTGTGTCTTGAAAATCCACCGGCTGAACACTTGAACTGCAGATTCAAACCTGATACCAAAGAAATACGATGCGTATGCCCAATCACAGGACACCCAGCTGGCAAGCAATCAAAAACTATAGCATGTACTCAATTTCGTTACTTATTGAAATGAATATGTGACGCTATAGCATGATAGTGAAAATTTTAATATAATAGAAATAAGGTAAATGTAGCTGACCGACAGGACATTTTTCTAATTATAGTTTTTATTACATTATTACTAATCATATTACATGCAATATGAACTGACAGTAATTAGATAATGAAAATATCATCTTTAAGGTGACATCTTGGTTCTATTCTGAGGCGGAAGGGTCATGTCACCAGTAGTGGGAAAAGTTGTTCTTAGAAATTGGTAATGTATTGATGTCATCGTCGTTCCCACCTTACTGGATAAATATTTTGATTCCGTCGTTGCGACTGCCTTTGAAATGCAAGCTTGCGACAGTGTAGTTTAATGGTAGAGTAATAGTTTTTACAAGTGACCTTCCGGTCATTTGTAAAAAAACAATCTGTCAAAATGATCTTCAAGATTCCGTCTGGAGCAACATCTGATTCCGAGAGTTTAAGCAAGAGTTGGCCATTCCTCCTTTCCCAACCCCCCAATCCGGTACTTCACCATTAAGTTCGTAGCAGCAGATTAACTTGGTGGTACGGCAGAGTTAGAGATCAGTCTTAATGTTTGCAGCTACTTTGATAAATTATCTGTATCGGAACTCATTAAGGGACTTTTATGTGACTAGAGCACCATAAGAAAGATACATATGACCTTAGCAGCCTCAATGGATTCAGGGGAAGAACTGTTGATAAATATTTTAGATACATGTTGTACGATTTTTAGATTTCTGGCGGAATGTTGTGATCAGTATCATTTGGGGATTTGGCTAGGACAACCAGGAGGACTTCCTCTCACATGATAGCTACCGAAGAATTTTGCCATCCGATGATAGCCGTCTTCGCAATATCAATGTCAGTATCACCTAAAACTTGGAGCGTATTTGTCTCGTTTTTCAACAGCTTCATCATTAGGGGATTTGACAGCTGACTGTTATTATGAAAGTTGGACAGAAACCTTTTTGCTTGACCGTCGTTTCAATTTTCTAACTGAAGTTGATATCCATATGGTTAATACAGTCGTCTCTTTTTGCCTAACAGTTTTGTAGACTAGGTATCCTCAGTAAGAACAAATTCAAATTTAATTAAATGAATGTCGTTAACAATTTCCTTAAACAGTATACAGTATGTATAGTGCTAACTTTCTGCACTTCCTCAGTCCACAAATTCATCCGGCATATACGTAATTATGCAAATCTTCGTCCAATTCCTTGGCAAAGGGCTGTCCATATAAATAATGTCACACTCTTTTTTAAATATTTTAAACCCTCTACCCCCTCCCCTTCTCTTTGTCACAAAGTTCGTTTTACAAGCTACCTTTCATAAACATATTCGTATTAAAAAATGCTTGAAGTCACACTTCTTACTCTTTCCTTCTCCCTTGTCACAAAATCGCAATTTCACGACCCCTCTTCCCCCCCTACCCAACCTTCAAACATCATTTGTGTTGTAGTAAACCACAAATACTTCTTTATTGTTCATCAGGATTGTCGAATTCATTGAACAAAGAGGAAGTGCACGATCCTTTCGAGTCTGTTTGAAATTTGTGAATGGCAAGTGTTCCATTTTTGCCATGAAAGTGTGTGTTTGAAATTTTGTAACTCTTGGTTGGTTGAATAAAATATAACAAAACAGTATATTAAATTAAAGGAAATTTAAAGCTCTACAACTTCGTCGCTGACAATTTTCATTCATACTGATTTTGCGAGGAACTAGGAGCAAATGTTCGACAAAAAGAGAGAATTTTTTCGAAAATCATTGATTTTTCATACCATATACCCGGAAAATTATTCGAAATTTAACAAATATATGTAGAAACAGTTTCATAGTAAGTTTATTTAGCTTGAATTATTATTTTTTTAAAATAATCTTTTCCACCGTTTCCGACATTTTCTTGAAAAACCTAAAATTTTCTTCCCCCCTCCCTCCCACCCTTAGCTCACCCCCAGGGTTGGGAACTTTTAGTATGTTTACTTACTAACTGCCTCTAACAATATTCTGAAGTCAAAAATTGTCGAATATTCCATGCACGCTACAATGTGTTCATTGACTGGACTAATCATGATTATATCAGAGTGATTCCGCGTGAACTGATATGATTTTTCAAACTGTCCCCACTCGATCGTCCCCGAATGGGTTGAAATTTTATAGAGACGTAGAGATGTCTTTGAAACTAACCTGATGCTAATTTTCAACTTCCGAGAGCCGAATCCTGAAGATCTAGGATCTTCAAAGTATTGTGCTCTAAAATGGCGGATCAGATTTGTGAGAAGAATTGTCATGTTGTGGTCAAGGTTACAGAAAATTTTAAACATGAGCACATGAAAACAGAAAATTAAAGCATGAAATTTCGGGCGCCTAAAGTACATAAGGCTGTTGATTCGTTCTAGTATATATGTGAGTTTGAGCTCATAAGATTTTGAGTAGCACGCATATAAAATCGTGAAAAAACGCTCTTTTATACTTAAACCATCATTTTTGAGACCGTTTAATTAAGTAAGATGATTAGATCTCATGTTTTTTTGACATTAGTCCAAAACTACACCACGTACAGCATAATTACAGCGTTTGTTCAAAGTTATTGACTCAGGCGTTTTAGAGTAAATGACCTAAAACTGATTTTTTTTTTGTTTCAAATTATCAAATTTGAGACTACGTAATTTAAAAAGTTTATTAGTTGCCGTGGGTCTAACCTGGACCTTAAACTACACCACTTGGACTATAACTACAGCTGCGTCCCAAAGTTGTTGACCCGTCGCGATTAAAGTTATTGACGTTTAAACTTGGGCATTTAAAAAAATCATCGACTTTGAGACTGTTTATCTACTAAAGCAAAGGGAAAAGAAAGCTATTTTATATTTTGCTTTGTACTATACTGCGGTGAGTAGTTATTCATGTACTTATTTCCGAGAGTTACTTACGGCTTTAGCAGATATCCGGGCGTAAACAAGGCTAAAAAAGTAAAAAAAAGTAGCAGCTTCAATTGACCTTTGCTCTCAAAGCTATGAGGGAGCCACCAAAATGTCTATGCTAGCAGGTACCTAGTATCAAGTAGGTAAATGCACCAGTAGTGGCCACTGCTTCAGTAGTAGCCACTTTAAGGTTTATATTTTAAAAATAAGGATTCTAGGGTTCCCAGTGGATTCAAACTTGCAGGAGGTAGACCTCAGGCTTTAGTGTAGTGGGCAGTTCAAGGAGAAGTAGGTAGAGCATCATAGAAAATTGTTATAAATTATTTAGTATGGTCGTCTGGGTTGTCCATGTTTTTTCAGCGGGCTTCTAATGCTTTTCCATAACGAGGTATAAAAACATTGTGTTGCATTATGAATTGAACAATGCTCAAAAATAATATTTTTAGAGCTGTAACCCTATTATGAAATGTAAAAGATCATGTTCGGAACGTTTTCAACTCGAAATAGTTGCTTTTTTGGCTGACAGTTTACCTGGTCACTACTGGTACCAAAAAAGTTGGGAAATTCAAAAGTGGCCACCGAGTGGCCACTACTGAATCAGGAAGGTTTTTCATAAATCAACTCAATTTTCCTTTTAATAGGTTGTAATCTCTTAACATAAAAACCTATCTCATTTCTGACATAATAGTATTGTTTGATCTAGTAGTGGTCACCCGGTGGCCACTTCTAAGCAGCAATATGGCCACTACTGACTCATGTACATTGTACAATGGCCACTGATGAATCAAATTTGAGGTTTGAAAAAAATTGAACAAATTGACATTCTGGCATTCTAAAAAATAAGACGATTAAGGAAGAGAAGGGCTATAATATGCTCATTGAGTTTCAAATATAGTAATTGATATTGTTGGCCCACAGTTTAAAAAAGCCAGAAAAATATGCTTTACTGTGGCGACTGCTAGTGCGTTTACCTCTTCAATGGACAGGCCCTGATTACTCAACAGGCCATCCCCTAGAACCATACACCCTGACCTAGGGGCGCATATCAGGGGGGAGGATTATTAAATAGCTTGTTGGATTTAAAAAAAAAAACCCAGAAATTTGGTGGTAGTACATATAGAGGAGAAAAATTCTATTAGAACCGAGAGAGAGATTGCAACCTGCTTGCTGAGCAGGAAAAAAAATGAAAGGGGGGGGGAGGGCATAATGCTTAATCGAAGTAACCCCTTTTATAAGCAAAGCAGATAATTTTTAATTTCTTAGATTTAAGCAATCATTTCTTGAAAATACAGATTTTCTTAAGGTAAAACACTTATTAGAAGAAACTCACACACAGTAAAATTAGTAAAAGCCTTGATATAAAACATTCCCAGTTATAACATTTGTTTATGGAACAATTTTTCTCTTGGAAGTCTGTAAATCATGTCAGTAAGTATGTGTTTTGCAATTTATAATTTATTGATTCATATTTATTTATGACTGCTAATAGTCAGGGACGCCCAAAATTCAAATTTTTGGTAAGGGGGAAATTATTAGTTTACCGAATAAAAATAGGAGCATGGTACTACTGGTAATTTTCTAAATCATCTGTAACTAGCAATAATTTAGTAGTTACTAAAGTTATGTTTACAATAAAAAGCATTAATAATCAGAAAAAAATAAAATATTAAATTAAAGTATTTAAAAAATAATTTACCAGACAATACCAGATATTTACCGTCAAAGTTTTATGATAGGTTACAAATGTTGTAAAATATCCGAATTTGTGAAATATGTAACATTTACGGACTTTTTTTAAATTTTAAATTAGAAAATTCTCTGATTCCTGTATTTTATCGATATACAAAACGTTCGTAATAAATTCTTCAGATCAATTTTATTTTCTAAAATCTTCATTAACTTAAGACATAGCTGAGAATTAATGATAATTTTTATGAGTCTCTTGAATCAACACGAATGACTTAAAATGTTTGCATCGAATGCGATCGGCAGTATTAGAAGTCTGAAAGTCCTCAACTACACAATAAGACATATAAGGAGGGTTAAAAATAATACTAAATACATAATTTAAAATTTTCAAAAGGTAAAATCACAAGGAAAAGAAAAATGAGCGAGTATTAAAGAAGCGGATGCAATCGGATTTAGAAATGTGTGAAAAATTGGGATTAACACGTAATAGCGTAAAAAATGGCCAAGATGTGTAAGTTTAAGCTAATGTGTAGAATTCGATAAATATGCATGTTCTTGAACTCAAAATCCATGACCAAGTGCCAATTTCCATGATTTTTGAGCACTTTTTGTCGAAAATCATGACTTTCCATGACCATTTTTGATCATAGCCGAAATCCATGACTCACTAAGCCATGGCCTTTAGTAGTATTGAAAACTTATGCTGCCAATTTCCTATATCCAATGATATACCTTGGTAAGTTGTAGGAAACAAATTGTCCTAGAATTACATTGAATTGTGTACTTAATATTTTCTTATGAACTAGTGGTACCCGCACGACTTTGCCCGTAGTAGAAAATTAAAAGATCTTTTGGTTCGCCTATGCATTTACATATAATGTATGGTAACTTTCTCGCCAATTGTCTTGCCCGTGTTACGGTTCCACGTTATGATAACTTGGTAATTTGCTCGTCCATTTTATGATAATTTTACTCGGGAAAATGTTCTTAAAATTGGAATAGAAAAAGAACAAAATCAAATTTTCAAAAAATCGCTTCGAGGTGCACAAACCCATGCTACAAACTAACTTTGCCAAATTTCATGAAAATCGGCCAAACGAGCTAGACGCTATGCGCGTCACAGAGATCCAAATATACAGACAGACAGACTTTCAGCTTTTTTATTAGTAAAGATGATTTCGTAGTGGTAATAATTATTCAGTTTATGCTTACCAAAGTTCATATGTAGAATACTTAAAAAGTACATTCATTTTTTTACTGTTTTTTTACATTAGCGTACAAAAAATACAAATACAAATTTTCTATTAAACACTCTTTATTTTATCCTAAGTACGTATGTACTTTGAAGAAAGAAATGTACAATAAAAATGTGATTAATATATTGGTACTTAATGTAACTATCATATTGAATCAATTTTATCCATCAGTTATTTGAATTTAAAGTGAGTAATGCAAATTCTAAGGAAAGAATGTCAGATGGCCACTACTAACTCATGCATGTGGCCACTACTGAAAATCTCAGATTATGAGTGGCCACTACTGGATCAAATTTGAAGTTTAAGAAAAAGTGGATGAAAAATTGAAAAAATTCAAATTCTGGCATTTTTAGAAAATGGGACGACTCAGGAATAGTTGAGCTATAATACGCTCATTGAGCTAAAAAAAATTGGAATTAATATTGTAGACACACAGTTTAAAATGACACAAAATATGCTTAACTGTGGCCACTACTGGTGCGTTACCTTAGTACCCACATTTAAAAGAATTGGTTTGGTTCACTCATTGATTTTGAAGTAAAGCAATATAATTTATTTAGCTCTTTTTTTTCCCGTACTTAAACTTTGACCCCTACTCAAGGACAAACGAAACCGTATTTTAGAAAAAGAAACTTCATTTTTTCTTATGATAGTACCACTAACACATCCTGAATTTTTTTCGAAAATTGAAGACATCTAGTATCAAAAGTGTCCAGCTTTGAAAAAAATTACTCTTAAACAGCTGTTGTTAATATAAATTTCTATGGGGAAAGTTTACGTATTTTTACGATAACTTGAAAAGTTTTTGGCGTATGGTAATAAATAAGGTATCAAATTGTTCAGAATTAAATTATACATAACACATATTTTTTCCAGAAGATCGAAAATTTTGAAGGTTAAAGGTCTTTAGATTTCTTAAATAATATTTAATACATCAAACGCATGCACGCTACGGGGAGAGAGGGAGGCGGTTTTGTGCGTCGAATGATACCTTTCTGGATGGGGGAAGGCGACACCCAAAATAAGATTATGAGTTGATGAAAAATATTAATACCATAGAACCTCGTTTATCCATTCCCGTTTATCCGTGTCTCCGGTTTATATGAATCAAATTAATGGAGTTAGTATATTTACTTAAATAATAACCCTAAGTTATGATATAAAGAACGGAACTATACATTTGACAAATATTCCCTCTTTATTTGGATTAAATTTATAAATCCTGCATACCCTGCGTACAATAAATTATAATCTGGCTATTGACTGATGTTTTTGAAGCAAAATCATACGTATTTTTTCACATTCAAGTAAAATAAACACCATTTTCAAAATCTTTTCTCCTAGTTTACACTGTTATAACCAGACGTTCCAGACGAGTGAATATATTCCCCCTAAGGTGAAAGCATGGTGCCCAAGGGTGCCATACTAGCCAGGAAGTAGAGCAGGGGTGCGAAAACAGCAGACAATCGTAGACAGGGGTGCCAAAACAGCAAGCAATTGCAAAATGACTTGCTGGCGCATGCGCTTCTGGCATACATTCACCATTCAACCTATTCAATATGGCGGACGAATGATAGGTTGCATCAATGCATGGCTTCTATGTCTTTCACATTGAATGAAGTACACTATTGGATTAAATCTCAACTTTTATAGGATAATTCTTTAAAATAACAAGTAAGTACAGCTTTTGATCTCTTTGTAGCTTTTAGGGCTTTCAAATATAGTTAAAAGTACGTTTAATGCTTTTCAGTTACCGTTAGTCCGTTACGATACCGTAGTACTGTTAGTTGTTGATTTTCAGTTTACCGTTAATGTCGTGAAATTTCCATCATTCAAAACGCTACTAAATATATATATCATTATTTTCTTGAGTACTCGATAAGCAACATTCAATCACCAAAATAATGACTGCAATAAGATTATCAATAATCAACAAGTGAGAACCTAAATAAAAATGATTCTTGTGCTTCGTAGATTACTACACAACAGCGAGCGCAAAAAATAAAAGAAATAAAAAGAAATCTCTCTCCGTCTAGCTTTTTCTTTTGCTTTTTCGTTCAAGTGTTTGAATCATTTCCTGTTAGCGGTTAATATTTCGATAGCGTTAGGAATTTCTTTAAATTTTTAAACTGTCGGAAAATTTCATGCGCATTTTATATTATTGTTATTTTGATTGAAATTTTGAACGTTTGAGAAACGAATTTGTTTTTCCGTAATTTTAATATTCCAGAATATTTTTGGCTCTTCATGTAAATAATTCGTAAGTACCTCTACACTTTACTTTCGGTGCGGTTATTTCTCACAAATGATCATTAACTTAACTATGATTATTCAAATAATTACTCGTCTTTAACTTTAAATATATTTGTGACAACTCTTTGATACCAAATAAAGTCTGTAGATATTTATTGTTTTATTCATTTTTAATATTACTTTGTAAAAAAAAAAAAGAACATCAGTACGCAGAATTTTTTCACAAGTTTTTTACCGCCCCGAGAGTTATTATAATTATTATTTTATTTATTTTTAAGAAAAGGATAAAAATTTCACAGGTCCGCAATGTTTTTCATTTGCTTTTACTGACCCGTGGGTCAAAAGAGGTTGAGAAACACTGATGTACAGAACGATCAGATGAATTAAAGCAATGAGCACTTCTTAACTATGTTGAAAACTCAGAAATACGATCAAATGCTGTAATTACAAGTTTTAATCATTTCCAGTACTGAATTCATGCAATGTGAAAAGTTTGCAAAACGTAGACAATCATGAATCAAAACAAAACTATTATAAAAAAAAATACACAACTGTATTCAAAAACGCACACAATACGGGGGAGGGGGGAGGAGGATCTACAGTAAGGGTGCCCTTTCTCTCTCCGAAGGTTCATTCTTTTCACCCCGGCTGCATATTTTTTAAAAGATGCCTGTTTTTCACCCTAGTTAGAGGTGCAATTTCGGCTCCGTATTAGGTGCCGCTGGTGAACAAGCATTTCATCCCAGAAAGGTGCCGAATGCATCCTGTAGTTTTAACAGTGTATTGTTCTTTTTACGCTGAATTTAATGATGTAAT
Source organism: Uloborus diversus (assembly GCF_026930045.1). Classification (NCBI taxonomy): domain Eukaryota; kingdom Metazoa; phylum Arthropoda; class Arachnida; order Araneae; family Uloboridae; genus Uloborus; species Uloborus diversus. The sequence goes on along the minus strand of NC_072736.1, from coordinate 72,641,117 downwards.
TGAATTCGCAAAATATGTTTTGGGTGGTTTTTAAAAGAATAGTTGAAAACAATGTCAGTCAGGTACCATGGAATTGCCAAGCCATGTAATAACAACATGTCGTATTTAGAGTGTTATTCGGACACAACTGCAACTGAACTGTAAATGATAAGATTGTTTGCAAGTAACAATCCTATGCAATTTTATTACAAAGCATCGTGTGTTGCTGTTATAAAAGATTAGTCTTCTTATTTACAAGAGCGCTTTTCTTACCATCCATATTCCCCGGATTGTCCAGATTTTCGTTTCTTCGGATTGCTTTTGGTTCCAGTTAGCGCAATTCTGAAACTTCTTCCAATATTTTAAATAAAATTTGGAATATTTAAAATGGAGCAAATAATAACTACAAATATAATTACTTCCAAGTATAAAATGCCCCCTAGTACTTAAAATACACCACCAGCTCAGTTATTCCATCCGAAGACTGCAGTTTCGTGCTTTTTAGCACTCATCAGCCCGGAATAGGAACAACATGAGCTGGAGGCGAAAAACCTCTTAAAGGAGCCAAGAGAGCCAAACACATTTTTAGATAATTTAGAATTAGCACACCAGATGAGTGATCGCAGCAATGGTGCGGTTCATTAGCTAACAGTTTGTTTGGTTATCTTGACTCCTTTAAGAGGCTTTTCGCCTCCAGTTCATGTTGTTCCTATTCCGGGCCGATGAGTGCTAAAAAGCACGAAACTGCAGTCCTCGGATGAAATAACTGAGCTGGTGGTGTATTTTAAGTATTTCTGTCTTAACCCTGTCTTAGGGTGGTAACTTACTACAAAATACTCCCCTAGTATTTTTAATTACGATTAATCCATCGAACGCAATAGCACCCTTGTGTTACCAAAATGGGCTTTAGAGTTTATGACATAAATATAAATACTTCAATCCTAAAATTTATTTCCCGATATTCTAAATATTTTTGATTTATCAAATATAATTTATTTCATTGTTCACAGTAAGTCTACATTCGCTCTAAAAATCATTCTTGCAATTCCTTTTGTTAAATTTATAATCAGTATACGAAAAAAAAGGGGGGAAAATATTTTCAATCATTTTTTAAAATTTGGTCAACTTGTGATAACTAATGCCTTCAATTTTCGCAAAAATTTCAGAATGTGTTAATAGTAGGGGAGAAGTGGGTACAGCGAGACAGAGAGAATAGTGAGACAACAGCAATTTATTTTCTGTTTGGATATTTCCCAACCTGGTAAAACTTTTGAAAAGTAAAGTCGACGTATTATAGAAAAAGAGTGTTTTCATGCATTATGTAAGAAAAATAGGTCACCATACCCATCGATGTAAAATATCTCCGTTGTTTGTTGCACTGTTTTTCACCTGTTAGATAAACTTTAGATTGCTGTCAGTAGCCTATTAATTAACGTTAATTTTAGCAGTAGACTGATATTGTTAATTTTCTTTATCGCAGGATGGCAGCTATTGAGTTTATATTTTGTAATGAGGGAATGGTGGGATACCATTAATTCGTTGCTCACTGCTAAAATTAAATGGCAACTAGTCTGTTAATGCAAATAATAATAAAATACGTTTGAAAACCCTGAACCAACAAAATAAGAATGCTTGGGTGGCGTTATGACTTTTACAGTTACATAATATCACATAAATAATTCCGTTTCGTATTTATTCTATTTAAATCAGTTTTTTTAATTGTTTCATTGCAATATGCTAAATGTTATCTTATTTGTCCACTTTTCAAAATTTCAAGATACCTAGGAAAAAAGAAGTCAAATAAGCAATTTTGGAGATTTTTTGAAGCAGACAGGAAAGAAGCTGTTGCACTAGTAGTAGACAAATCGCTACAGTGCAGACATTCTGTCCTTATCAAATGCTAAATGATTGGATGACACTTAAAGCCAATTTACTAATCCAGAATCATCTAAATCGTTCTGCCTCAGTCCCAAACAAATACGCGGAAAATGTCACTACAGTGTGTCAAGAAGCATGAAATTGACCTTTCCAAAAGCAATAAATTTCATGTTTTATTATTATGAAGGTAGTTTTTGTGTGAGACCTCCCAAGGTACTCGAAAAATGGCAAAGTTTCATTTCGGTACTAATAAAACCCCCTTTTTCTCAGCTTCTATGGGAGTTAGAGTGTCTCACTAGGTGTAATCTTAAAGCTCTGCCAATAGGCTTTCAGATGATGCGTCACTTGGTAGAATTATGTGACTTTAAATTTTTCAAGGTCATGCGAATCATTTGACCTTGAATACTTAAAATAGTAGATTTTTTAAAAATCTGAAAAAAATTAATTTTTTGCTTACCAATGTGGTCTACATGTGGTCAAAAGTTCAGAATATAACTGCCATGGGATCATATTGAAAATTAATTAACATGAAGTATTTCGATGCTGCAGAGTAATGCAATTTTTCCCACTATGCGGTTGCTAATCGATAGGAAATGATTGAAAATCCATTCCTTTCACTATTAGAAACGTGAAAAAAATTGTGAATGAAACTGCAGTTGGCTCATAATGACAAAAACTGACTTTTCACCGTTTCAACCTTTAAAGTATTGAAATTGAGGTGTGAACCATTGACAATGAAAGCGTATGAAGATATTTACAGAAAAAAAATGCAAACCGCCGGAAAATACTCTTCATAACCTATGATTTGCACTTTTCAGTTCCTTGCTTTAAGAAGTGGTAAACACTTTTTTTTTTTTGGCTTTTGCTGGGTTCAACTTTTGTAATAATATCATTTAATGGTGTATTAAGAACATTCTTGAAGTTCGGATCGTAGATGGAACCTGAAGGTTCATGCAGAAGTATAAACGTCTTCTGCACTGTTTCATTTTTATTTTCTTTGTCTGTATTTAAAACACAACCTTGTCACTAATATTCATCACATTTTTAGACTCCCACCATTTTTTGCATTCAAGATCATTCTCGAAAATTGCGTCGCGTTCTACTGTTGAATTGTTTGAAAAGATAAATGCTTTCACTTCTACCAGATCCTTGTTCAATGGAATAAAAGAGTTAAATCTCCGAGAACAGCAAATTGCTATCGCCTTCTTAAATTTCGAAGTCTTCTTCTTTTTCCTGCAAAATGGTACTGTACTGAAGATGTGTTGACTTAATTTTTCATTTGCCTTAACCTAACTAGTGTCGTGGAGTCATAACCGGTCAGGGCCGGATTTAGACTTAACGGGGCTCTAAGCTATTTCAGGTATGGGGCCATTTTTGTAGTTTGAACAACGTTTCTCTCCAAGGTGTAAGAGACAATTTTTTATTTTTTCCCCTTTACTATGACTGTCTCTTTCCTCTGACACATACAGCAATACTTTTACTTTGTTGATAATTTTTTTATGTGTTTTCCCCGATTTCCTGTTTGTATTGACCTTAAGGGGAGGAGTGGTATCAAGAGAAGTGACCCAGGACTGCCCTTTAAGGGGAGAAATTTTGAAAAATAGATATAAAATTCTGCATTTTGGAGCCGTGTAAGATGTAGTTGGAACTACAAAAATATCAGGACAGAAATAGGCAAACTAAACTTTTTAAAAGTTATATACTCTTTCGAAAATTAAGGTAACACAGTAAAAATTGTTTTTGATTCGACAAATCAATGACAGCAGTTGACAGAGACTAGACGTGACAGTGCGACAAGAGAAAAGACAATGCATTCTTACTTGCTCACATTGGCTTTCGGTACAATTAATTTTTAATCACCCCTCCAATCCACCGACAAATACAACAATGAATTAAAAACAAAGTGATCAATAGTAAAAAATGCTTTAAAATAAATGGTGTAAACTTTTAGAAAATATGTAACAATAAAGTAACATACTGCCCGTTTAAGCAATTCATAACACATATACTTGATAAGAAATAAAATTAGAGCCCACTTTGTTCAGGATTTTCAAAGACTTATTTAATTATTTTCAAGGACTCTAGAGCAATTAAAATTATGTAACGCACTTCAATTAAAATTTCCAGTCTCTGATATTTTAGTACTTGATCGTAAATTTTTACAGTCCAGTTATAACTTTGTAAGAAAAGCTATTTTAAAATTAAAAGAAAAAAGAAACTATAGATTTCTCATTACAACAACTTTGCTTCAGTTGCAAGTGGGGAAAAAAATAAAAAGGAAAAGAGGTAGTGTATTTTTTTTCGTGTTAAACAGATTGACAATATGCAGAAGAAATAAGCTAAAAGCAAGCAACGACAAAAGAATTTCCAAAATACTGCATTTGGAATTATATAAATAGAAAGATATAAAACATGTGAGTCACAAAAATTTGTAATATGTTTCAGAAACGTGAGAACTATGGTTTTTACATTTTTGGTCCTGGATGTAGCAAGGAGCAGAATTTGAGCATTTTCCCAACCTCCTCCCATTTGTGGTTTGTAGCCACACTTTTAAAAAATTTCAAGGTTTTCAAGCACTAGCAAATGAAATTTATTTTTTCAATTACTTTTCTTTTTTTTAGGAACAAATCATGCTAATTTCCGGGAGTTGGAGGCCCTTAACAAAAAGGGGGCCTTAGTTAGCATATGCAGTAATCCAGCCCTGCCACCTACACCATCTCATTAACTTTTCCCATGAAGTGCATTTCCACTTTGATCGCTCAATCTCGATTAATAAGATTGCCATGATTGAACATGTTTTTATAACAAGATACCCCATAACTAGTGATTTTATAAAGATTTTCATTTCTGAAAGATATTTTTTACTACCCTTTTTTCATTTCGCCATATGTTATATTTTTTTTTAGATTGCATCAAATTTAGAAAAGGAACAGAGGAAGGGAGGATTTTCAATCACTACTTATTGGCAAGCAATCGTACAGCGGATGTGATGTCATTACAAAAGTAGACTCCAGCAGAAACCCGAAAGGACATGTTCACGACCTCTCAAAGCAAGAATTGAACGGTGCAAACCATAGGTTAAGAAGAGTATTTTTTATGATAAATACCTTCAGATGCCATCGTTGTTTATGGCTCCACACCTCAATTTCAATAATTTAAATGTTGAGATAATGAAAGTCATTTTTTTTTCATTATGAGCCAACTAAAGTATCATTCTGAATTTTTATCACATGTTTGTAATAGTGAAAGGAAAGGATTTTCAATTATTCCTTATAGATTCGCAACCGCATAGTGGGAAAAATTGCATTATTCTGCGGCATCGAAAGATTTTATAGTTAGTTCTCCGATCCCGAAAATTCTCCAAAATTCGATTTCAAAAAGTGTATTAATCTACATTTTTAGTAAATTTTTGAGATAATCTGCCCCACACTTTTTTTCAAACATAGATATTAGGATGGGCCGAAAAAATAGAAATTCTACAGAGCATTTAACCTAGTGTGACTCCTTAACATTAAAAACACTGTTCGGCAACAAAACCCTTTCAAAATGCTTTTGACATTTCGTCGGCTGATTCTCATGTAAAATGACCCTCTGAATCCGAATATGACCTCCGTTTCCCCTCTATACGTGCTATTTTTTTTTTAATGCCCCCCAAGTTTTCTTCAATTTTCCTTACTTTCAGAGCAATTTTTTTTTTTTTTTTTTGGAGGTGAAAGGAGCTTTATATTAACTGCTAACATAGTTTTGGCGGGCAAGAGAGGTTCAAAGTTCAAGATCATGGACACCGATAGCAAAAAGGGGGACTTGGGGGTATACCCCCAAAATATTAGAAAAATCACGAAAAACGATCTTTTTATTCTGCTTTTTTAAAAAAGATGTTTTTAAAAAACATTTCGGTGCAGAATAAGAGTATAAGACTCGTTCCCTTGACTCCCATATCCAAAGAAAATTTCGCGATGTAAAAAAAAATTATGAATGTCGCACGTGTAATCTTGTGAATGTCGCACGTTGCATACGAGTTGAATCGCAGGTCTTCATTCAAAAAGACATTCTTCTGGCTGATTCTTATGTAAATTGACCCCTTGTTTCCATATACGACCACCTTTCCCCATCACGTCCCCTTTTTACCCCCCCCCCCCAACTCCCTCGTATTCAGAGCCATTTTGTTTTTTAATTTGGAGGGGGAAAAAAGTATTACAATAACCGTAAACATTTTTCTGAATGACTAAAGATGGGCAAAGCTCAAAATCTTGCGCATATGTAGCAAAAGATGAAACCTGCCCCCCTCCCCAATGGAAAAAAGGGGTTATGCTTTTCTACAAAAATCCGTACGTGTAGGAGGGAAACGGAGATCATATTCGGATTCAGGGGGTCAATTTGCAGAAGAATCAGCCGGAATAGCCTCAGAAACATTTGAGAGTTTTTTGCTGCACAGTGTGTTTGGGGGCGGTGTGCCCCCCATGTTTTCCTTTTTTCTACATATGAACAAGTTTTTGAGCTTTACACATCTTTAGTCATTCAAAATAATGTTTACGGTTATTGTAATGCTCTTTTCTCCCTCCAGATGAAAAAAAAAAAAAAAAAAAACGCTCTATCAGAGGGGAGGAAGGTTCTAGAAAGGGAGTGTAATGGGAGGATAGTTGGTCGTATTTGGAAACAAGGGGTCATTTCACATAAGAATCAACCAAAAGAATGTTTTTGAATGAAGACCTGCGATTCAACTCGTATACAACGTGCGACATTCACATCATAGTTTTTTTTATTTTATATCGCGAAATTTTTTTTTGGACATAGGAGTCATAGGAGCGTGTCTTATACTCTCATTCTGCACCGAAAATTTTTTACAAACATCGCTTTTTAAAAAAGCAGAATAAATAGATGGTATTTATATTTTTTGGGGGAATGGGGTGTACCCCCCAAGTCCCTCTTTTTGCGATCGGTCTCCATGATCTTGAACTTTGAACCTCTCTTGCCCACCAAAACTATGTTAGCAGTTAATATAAAGCTCCTTTCGCCTCAAATAATAATAATAATAATAATTACTCTAAAACTAAGGAAAATTAAAAAAAACTTGAGAGGTCTGTAAAAAAAATGGTACGTATAGGGGGAAAACGGAGGTCATATTCGGATTCAGGATGTCATTTTACATAACAATTCATCGACGAAATGTCAGAAGCATTTTAAAGGGTTTTTTTTTATTTATTATTTTTTTCCGCACAGTGTAATTGTGCAAAATTTTGTGGCTCTGAGTTAATGTTTTCTGCTCTGGCAAGATACTTGAATTTTTGAGATTTTTAAAAAAAAAAAGAATAATAAAGAGAATTTTTACAAGATGATTGAAAATTTCGCAGAACTTTAAGCTGAATTCAGGGAATTTCGTATCTTTTTAATACAAACTACTGCGTAAAATTTCAAGCCGGTGAACTAATAGATCGGGATCCCTCGCCCTTTTTCGTTATTCATTACTAACAAGCTAATTTTCCGTTAGTAGCTTCATTTTGTCGAGACGCCCAAAATTAGCCAGCACAAAAATTTTGTAAGTGGTAGCTAAGAGGGGTAATAAGGACATAGTTTGTTGATTTGGCGATTATCAAATATTTACAACTAACTGTTTATTTTATAATTCTCATAATAATTATCAAAATTAGCCGAAAAAATTGTCCTACAAAATGTACGATTTGATCAAATATGTCCCACTTTTGCAACATGCACACTTACGAAGACATGAAATATAATTACTAACCAGCTGAATTATTTTTTGGTCAGTTAGTTAATATTTATATAATTTATGACAACTATTGTCCTACAAATTGCGTGGTATGCTTTTCTGATCCGACACTCCAAAGTTGTTGTACAAATCCCGAATATAAAAATAATTACTATCAAGTTGAATCTTCGTGAGTAGTTTCGTTTCAATGAGACGCCTAACAGTTTCCTTTGCAAAAATGCTCGATTTTGGTAACTAAGAGGAGGAGCAGGTATATAATATGTTGATTTGATGATAATAAAAAATTTATTACTAATTGGGTTTTTTTTTAAATTCTCAAAATAATTATTGATATTAGCCGAAAAAATATTTGTCCTACAAAATTCAAGCTTTTATCAACGAGGTCCCACCTTTCTAACACGTATCATTAACGAGGTCATGAAATATAATTACTAACCAACTGAATTTTATTTGATCAGTTAGTTAATATTTATATGATTTAACACCCACATTGTCCTACAAATTGCGTGGTACGTTTTGTCGATCATACAATGTAATTTGAAATTCATAAAATTGAAAATAGATTCATTCACTACATTTTGCTATTGGAGTTCAGTTATATTAGTACGCATGCGCACATCATTGTTTACTGTATTTGGTATTTCACGTTCAAGCCGACCATAACCGTGCCAAGTTATTTTATGTTGACCACGTGTTTATCGCTCTGAAATAATTTCAATTACTTTGTGAATTGCTACAAAATAATGGAGTGTTTTTTTATGCAATACATTGTGCGACAACTCTCGCTTTCGAGAGAAACGCGAAGAAATCAAGAAATTTTCACAAGATATTTTGCTTTCTTGTCGAAATTTTCTATCAGCTCGAAAGCATCATGATCACAAATATTTAAATGTCGTACTACCAGAAAATTGGAATGACGACATAATCGGGTATCATTCCTCTTGCTATAAAGAATTTAGAGTGAAATCAAAATATTTATGTTACGAAAGGTAAGTCGATTGACTAATTTTTCATTTTATTTTTAAAATATATAAAAAATAATTTATTAAGTAGAAATTTCCACGCAATTATGTAAAAAAATGGAGTATTTCCATGATAAAATTATTACTATTTTTTTTAAACACTCATTTTAGTAAGTACATTATACTTTACGTATTTTCTAAAAAACTTGGAGTATAATGCATATAGTACAGTAAAACTAGGCTAAAAAAATGGCCAAACCCAAACATCGAAAAAAAAAGTTGAAACCTGTTGCAAATTACTTCTTACCCTTCCAGCAAAAAAGGGTAAAAAGTCCCAGTACTTTGCGCGTAGGGTTTCGGGGAAAAGGAGAGGGGCGAAATAATCCTCTTTTTAGATAAAAATAATTTCTATTACTTAAAAAAAAATACTCAAAGCTCGCAGAAACCACACTCTATAATAGTAAAATAATAAACTCTCACAAAAAAAAATCTAATTAACTGGAGGTGCACAGACGGGGGGGGGGGGGGAGCATGGCGCAAATTGCGTCATTGAAATTTTTAAGGCAGTTTTTTCAAGAGGTATTTCTTACTTTTTAGAGGGCTTTTATTCTGGATGGATACTGGATGGATTTCATGACCTCATTAATGATACGTGTTAGAAAGGTGGGACCTCGTTGGTAAAAGCTTGAATTTTGTAGGACAAGTATTTTTTTTGACTAATATCAATAATTATTTTGAGAATTAAAAAAAAACCACTTAGTAATAAATTTTTTTATTATCATCAAATCAACATGTTATATACCTGCTCCTTCTCTTAGTTACCAAAATCGAGCATTTTTTCAAAGGAAACTGTTAGGCGTCTCATTGAAACGAAACTACTCACGAAGGATTCAACTTGATAGTAATTATTTTTATATTCGGAATTTGTACAACAACTTTGGAGTGTTGGACCAGAAAAGCATACCACGCAATTTGTAGGACAATGTGTGTCATAAATTATATAAATATTAACTAACTGACCAAAAAAAAAATTCAGCTGGTTAGTAATTATATTTCATATTTTCGTAAGTGTGCATGTTGCAAAAGTGGGACATCTTTGATCAAATCGTGCATTTTGTAGGACAATTTTTTTTCGGCTAATTTTGGTAATTATTATGAGAATTATATTATAAACAGTTAGTTATAAATATTTGATAACCGCCAAATCAACAAACTATGCCCTTATTACCGCTGTTAGCTACCACTTACAAAATTTTTGTACTGGCTAATGTTGTGCGCCTCGACAGAACGAAGCTTCTAACGAAAAATTAGCTTGCTAGTAATGAATAACGAAAAAGGGCGAGGGGTCCCGGTCTATAATAATTTCTGCTCTGGCAAGAGGTCTGAATTTTGAAAATTTTCTTTTTTAAAAAAATAGTAAATGTGGGAGACACATACCAAAGTAGGTACATACCTTATACCTTGCAATACTTCGAATTTTTAATTACCTCAATGACAACATCAAACCACCCCTTGAATCAGTCCCGTCATTTAGAGGGTTTAAGGGAGAAAGGTTCAATAACTCCCCTTACTTAATAATCTTTATACATAAAGGGCTAATCTCTGTCCGGATGTCCGGGGTAAACTTCAAAATAATTGGAGGGATTTTAACAATTTTTTCACCATAGATAGCTACATAATCGGGAAACAACTTAGGATATAATTTATTGCTAAAAAACTTAGTCTAAGAACATCGTGATCAAAAACAGTAATTGTCATGTAATTTCCACATCAAATGATTAAAGATTAAACCCATTGTTTTGAAAGTTCGTTGCCTAAGAACAGGAACATTAAAAGTAATCATAATGTAAATTTTGAATCAAGGCCTCTCTGGAGCAAGTATGACATTGCTTTCTTAGGAATTGCATCCTTATCTTTATACATAAAGGGCTAATCTCTGTCCGGATGTCCGGGGGTAAACTTCGAAACTACTGGATGGATTTTAACCATTTTTTCACCGTAGATCAGTAACTTTCATATCATTTCCCCATTAAATAATTAAATTCGGAACCCCAATAAATTATAGGAGGCGCAGCAGCCACTGTCTCATGGCGGATGAAAAAAGATGAAACAAACAAATGCCATAACTTATAACTTGCTTTGACGTTTAGTGAATGACAGTACTTTTTCATCGTATTTCTGCGAAGCTTTCTTTTTTATTCTTCTGAAATTACATTACACCACAAACTGCTTGAAGCCGGAAATTTACCGCAAAGAAAACTCGTGGAATGGAATGTTATACCTTTTTCTTTAGTATTGGTAATCACCGCAAGGTAGCTTATTCGAGCTTTGAAGTTGCGAATATAAAACCCATTGTTACAAAAATTCGTTGCCTAACAATAGCAATAATAAAAGTAATCATAATGAAATTTTCGAATCAAGGTTTGTCCGGAGTAGACATGAGTTTAAAGTCGTTTAAACATTTGGAAACTCTACTTTTTGCATCCTTAAAGAAACATAGTATAGAGTTTTTTTTTTTCGTTTGAGTGTGCGCTATTTAATTAAATAAAGGGCACGGTTTTTTTCAGTGATCTTTGTTTTTGTTAGTTCATATTTTGGAAATTCTTCAAATTTTTATATGCTTAAATTCGCGCTTTCGTTTCTAAATGAATATTCATTCGTTCTTTATACTTATTGCTATTTTACTTTAATATGTAAGGAAGAAGCTCGATTTTCAATCACGTCAAAGTGATATGTTTTAAGTTCTTTCAGTTAAAACAGAAAACGAAAGGAAGTAGCGATTGTTTCTTACATTTATTTCTGACCCAGGCAACGCCGGGTATTTTTGCTAGTTTTATATATAATTGTCAGTGGTTTGGTCGTTTTCCGATAAAATTTCATTAAGCTCGTACGCCCCAGCCCCCCCCCCCCCCGGAAAAATTCGAAATAACGGTCCTGTAACGGGATTTTGTAAACCAGTAACACGTTTTTTGCAAAGTTTCCTATCTCTCTGTGAATTGCCCCAGCTCTTCACTGTTAAAACTACAAGTGGCATTTGGCAACTTTCAGGGGTGAAACGCTTGTAGCATCAGGGGCATCCAATTGGGTGCCGAAATTGCACCCTTGAATAGGCTGAAACACTGGCAACCTTAACGTGTATTGGGGGTGAAAAGAGGAAACCATAAGATAGAAAAACAGCACCCTAACTGCTTCGTATTGCTAATGTTGCCCCCCCCCTCTCGTATGCATTTTTAAATACAATTTTGTACAGTTCTATTCATGGGTTGGATTCGTGATTTGAGAAGTCTTGGTAGATTTTTCACGTAGAATTCAGTTCTGAAAATGAATAAAACTTTTACTTTAAGGCATTTGATCACATTTCAGACATTCCAACATCACTTAGAAGTGTCCATGACTTTAACTGGTCTGACCTTCGTCTGCCATTGAAGTAGTTAAATGTATGCCAGAGCGCATGCGCAAACGAGTCGCCCATCTATTGCGTAGTGTTGGCACCTTCATTAGCGTCGTTAAACCCGTGAGTAACCAAAATGCCTCTTAACGACATTTCCTAGCCTCCATTGCACCTTCAGGCACCATTTTTTCACCCCATGGTAAAAAAAAAACTCCACCCTTTAGGCACTTCTGGTTCAAACAATGTGGCAAGAGATCTAAATTTCAATGAAAATAAATCATTTTTAATATTTTTTAATTGTTTTACTTTTTTTAATCGTGTGACTGTATTAGTGGGTGGAGAATCAAAATTTACAACATCTTTAATTACAATTTAATTGTATAAAAGAGCAAGCTCGATTATAAATTAAAGTATTTATAAGGTTTAAAAAAACTCTAAGAGATATGAAAAAAATTTGTACCGCATTTTGGATATAGATTTCTGTTCATTAAGGATAAAAATATGAAATGACTTAAAAAACGTGTTAACTTTGCGTTAAGAAATCCACAAAATGTGCCATTCCGAGCAATTAATGAGATCAATTTCATTGATTCATTTTCGGCAAGTACTTGATGCATGAATAAACACTGAACTCTCACGTATAATTTGCTCCGTCCTCTAGTATAATGCTTAATTTTTATTCTAAACCAGGTGGGAGTATATGGTAAGTGCTCCAGCAGTCGGCCAGTCTCCAATAGTCGGCCACAAGGACATAAAACTGCTTATAAATAGTATATGTATAGCTCAAAATCGAATATGACGCATTTCCACATTCATTTGCCTATTTCCAATCATCATCCAATAATATTTCAACTATGGGTAGTTTTTCTTAAGTAGTAACGAGTCATTTTATTTTAAATGATGTGCCCGTCATCCTAGTTTGTTATTCTGCTTATTTTGATGTTACGATCACACATCTTTAAACGTTAAGTACCCATCTTTTTTTCTATCGTCTGTAAACTTCATTTTTCTTTTGTTTTAATGGAGTGTTTAACATAATGTTTTAATGAAAAAAAAACTTCTTCTTATAGTCGGTTGTTTTTAGGGAGGGGGGGGGGGGGTTGTGGTTTCAAAAAAGTGATTATTTCGTTTTTGTTTAGTTTTATAGTTAAACCTTTCAAAAATATATTCCCAAAATTTCAAATCGTTTCGAGCAAAATTCTATAAGTTATCAAGCTTTCAGTCTCCGCCCCTTCAGACTGTAGCTCTGATAGCGGTCGAAAAATGCGTCAGTTCTGGCAGCTGCTGCTGCCCAGTCCATGTCAGTGCTGCTTGCTTGGGGTTACTTAAATATTCTTCTTTACCTTTACTAATAATAAAGCTCAAAATCTCTCTGTCTGGATGTCTGTAGGATGTCTGGATCTCTGTGACACTCATAGCGCCTATTTTCATGAAATTTGGCACAAAGTTAGTTTGTAGCATGGGGTTGTGCACCTCGAAGCGACTTTTCGAAAGTTCGATTTTGTTCTTTTTCTATTTCAATTTTAGGAACATTTTCCGAAGCAAAATTATCATAAGATGGACGAGTAAATTACGAAATTATCATGACGTGGAAAGGGAGAGCGAATTAACCTAGCCAATTGGCGAGAAATTCGTCATCCATTATTTGTAAATATACAGGCGAACCGAATGACCTTTTATTTTTCAACTACGGGCAAAGCCTTACGGATACCACTAGTTACTAATAAGAAAGCTGAACGTCTTTCTGGATGTCTGGAGGATGTCTGTGACGCTCAAAGCGCCTAGACCGTTCGGCCGATTTTCATGAAATTTGGCACAAAGTTAGTTTGTAGCATGGGGGTGTGCACCTTGAAGCGATTTTTGGAAAATTCGATTTTGTTCTTTTTCTATTCCAATTTTAAGAACGTCCCGAGCATAAGATGAACGAGTAAATTACTAAGTTATCATAACGTGGAACCGAGCCAATTGACGAGAAATTCACCATACATTATTTGTAAATATACATGCGAACCAAAAGACCTTTTAATTTTTCTACTACGGGCAAAGCCGTGTGTGTACCACTAGTATATAAATAAATAGCAAAAAACGAAGAGATTGAGGAGATCGAAACTGCTACAGTGACTGTACTTTAAGGAGCTGAGATTGATGCTTTTCAGCTTCTAAAACTTTAAACACGTTTTGCTCAAAACCACTTTTTCGAAGTCTGTGTTCACTCCCATTTTAAAACCAATTGAACAATTCATTTCAAATTTAGTACACACATTCTGCATATAAAAACCTCCTTCCCTACGTTGAGTTTGAGTTTTTAATATTTTTAATGGGTTTTTTACAACAAAATGCCGAATTTATCGTGAAACATAGCACTTTTTACTTCAAATGACCACCAAAAATTTTAAACTCAAACAAAAAACGGTCTGAGGACGTAGGGAGGGGAGGATTAAATAATACTTTGGCTAAATTCAAATAGAATTTGATGTCAGCTGAGATACAGTGAACACGACAAATCATCTTTCCAACACGAAAGACTTCAGAAGAAGTTTTGGGGGCCGAAACCCCCCAAAAATTTGTGACTTTTTCAAAATGTCTCAAAAATGGTTAAAATTACAAAAAAACCTTCCAACGCAAATGTTAAAGAGGGTAAAATTTCCTTCAACTTTTGTCATTACACAAAAGCAAGCGAGTTACAACTTCTTGAATGTCACACTTTTTCTGAGCCCCTCAGCAAAGTGCGTGAAAGAGCATCGGATTACGGAGGAAAAAAGGAGAAACGCCGGCGGTTTGACCTTGGAAATGATTTGTCTTTCGCAGCCGAGGGTAAATGCCTCCGTTCCCTTTAACATAAACAAAACACCCCCATTCTATCCTTTTTTTTTCCCCCACATGCGATGTATCGACTCAATAACTACTCATGTTGGTCACTTCAGGGTTCGAGCGAGAGTATGTTTTATCAATCTGTGTGTTCTGTATTACAATTTTTTTTTCTAGAAATGATTACGACTAACCAAGAGTTTTTTTTTTAATTTGCGAAATCAGTTTGAATGAATGCGAAATAAAGATTGTGAAGGAGAAAGGAAAAGAAAATCTTCAAAAATGCAGCACAAAACGTCAAAATGAAGAAAATCAACGTTTTTTGAAGAACTTAAAAGTAGTGACAGTTCACACTGCCTGTCACAAATGCTATATCAATGAGCAATCAATCTCTTCCCTTGAAGTAATGGTTGAACCTAACACGTTATTTAAGTTCCTCAAGAAAGATTTCTGGCAAATCATAACAACAAAAGAATCGTCTTATTCAACTTCTTGTGACATATTTCGAGGAGTGTGGCATTGAAGTCAGGCAGACTGAAGAAGATGCCGACTTATTTATTGCTCTTTCAAGGGCGAAGGAAATTGAAAAGGTTGTTATAGTGGGCGAGAGGATACAGATCTCTTGGTGCTGATGACAGCTTTAGGACAGACTTTCAGCAACTTGTTCTTTTTAAAACCTGGAAGAGGGAATGCTTGTGATTTGTTTTTTCCCCCCACTAAATCCTTTAAGTTTGAACCCAGCAATATTCTTTTCATCCATGCGTTTAGTTGGTGTGATACGACTTCGACAATCTTTGGCAAAGGCAAAATTAAGTTGTGCAACATAGTCAAAAAAAAAAAAAACCTCCTGAAATTAAGGAAGCTATTGAAGTATTTATGAACCCAATCAGTCATCATGATGTGGTAGCTGCAGCTGGAGAAAACATTTTGAAAATATTATACACAGGCGACGTAAAGTATTTGAACCTAACTTTGGATACTTTGCGATTTAATCTTTTTATGAAACTAGTATACAGGGCCAAAATAAATCTTGCAAGGCTACCTTCAACATGCGGGGGGGGGGGGTGCTGGACGTTATCATTCATATCGATACTACTACCAAATTCAAAGTTGGTTGGGCAACATTATTGATCCAGAGAAATGGGGTTGAGAACGTAAAACGCAAGGCCTAATGCCTGTTGAAACGAAATGAGGTTCAGATACTCAGAATCTTTTGAAGATTGTACCTTGTACCTGCAAGAAAAATTGTACTGGTGCCTGTTCTTGTTGCTAGGCAGGTTTAAAATGCTCCAGCACGTGCAAACACTGCAGTGGCACAAATTGTGAAAATGTTGCAGAAATTTCATCTTCGGAAGAGACTGCCGAAGAAGATTACCGGAGCTTTTGGAATTACTGCAACAAGGAGATGAACAATTAAAGGACCACAGCTTCTTTCTACCCCCTACAGATTCTGAACCGGGTGAACTTGGGCCTTCAAAATGGCTTCGAAGAAGATAAACAGCGTATTTTGTTGTCCTTTATCTATTTGCTTTAAGATTGAATGAATCTCCCTGTAATTTAGATGTATGTATTAAGCTTCTACAGTTCGATTTTCATTTTGAAAGGTAATTCTTTTGAGCTTTTCATGCCTCAAAAAGTCAGTTTCTGCAGAATTTTTTCAAAGTGTTCATTACGTATGACTATTGTACCTTCATTTATGCATTATTATGTCTATGTTTGCTTATTATCACCCTAATATTTATTCATTCACATTTATATTCAAATATCGCATTTTCGCTTGTAATGGAATAGATGGTAGGAATTATGTGCTTTAATGGAATGTGAAGATTATGTAATTCAATTACAAACTGCAATATAAGTCATATGTTATTGGAGTCTGATGAAGACTACCTCTGTCAGACCAGAAATATTAGTTCATGAGCGGTGGGGGAGGTTTTATTATTATTATTGTATCAGAGCATAGGATTCATGATTGTGTTGATTTGTTTGCTTATTAGCTGCCTAATATTCATTCCTTCACATTAATATTTAAAAATCGCATCTTTGTTTGCAATAATTAGACTAGAATGTACGAATTATATGCCTCAAATGAATGTATATATTGTGTAGTTCAGTTACAAACTGCAATATATAATCTGTTATTGGAGTCTGATGAAGACTACCTTTGTCAGAGTCCGTGAGCAGTGGGGAAGGTTTTTTTTATTATTGCATCGTCGTATGTGCCTTAAATAAATGTGTATATATGTATTTCAGTTTCGTAATACATCGTTTGTTTTTGGAGTCTAGTGGGAACTAATTTGTCAGCCAGAATTGCTACTCTGTGTCTAGCGGGGGGAGGGGGGAGCAAGAAACTCAAACTACTCAAACTGTCGATAAACTCTCTAAAACTAAAGTTTATATTCAAGTTCTAATAATTATGACGCCTTGCTTTCGGTGTGAAAGCTTCTTTTTTTCGGAGTGGAAGAAAACTGTCTATTTTCAACGAGCTATAGCAAGCTTGTTTTTTGTGCTACTAAAAAGTTGTAGGTACAAAAGTTGTAGAAAATTTTATGTTCTTTAAACTTTACTTTTAATACTTTTTTCTAAGTTGAACCATTTTGGAGATATTTTGAAAAAAAAAAAAAAAAAAAAAAAAACAAAAAAAGTCATAAAATTTTGTGGTTTTTCGGCCTTCAAAAGTTCTCCCGGGGTCTTTCGTGTTGGATATCTTGGTTTTTTGCAAGGTAAAATGTATACCTATTGACTGAACCATAATCAAAGTCAGTCATTTTTTCTTCGTGTATAAATTTTTGCCAAAGCTACAAAGTCAGAGTCGAAGTCGAGGATTCGGAGTCTGACTAATTGTCGGGCACATGAGACGGAGTCAGGTGCCCCAAAATTCTCGGAGTCGGAGTCGGGAGTTTGTCGTCAACGCCATTTCTAACAAAATTTGTTTGAAGTAAATCTGACTTCAAATGCGGAATCTACATTGACTTTCAGTTTCCCCGTAGGCGCTAATGTTAAGGGATTTGAACTGTTCAAAATTGAACGGAAAAGTGTTCAAATCAAAAAGATATTTCATATATGTTACGGCCAAAGCCCGAAATTGGCCAGTTCGCGAACTGGCCAACATTGAGCATAATTGTTTTACACACTTTTAAAAATGATGTATTTTGAAATGAGCACTTCGGAGTACTATTTTTTTCTTAAGTACACGTGTTTCAGAAACGAGTTCAAATATAAGTAATACCTTTGTGTTAAAAATAAACTTGTAAGGCATAAAAGTATGATCTCGTGTTATTCTGCTCGTATATTTAAGCCATAATCTTTATATATTAATAGGCAAGCCGTTTTCTTTCGGTACCGATTCCACATCTTTTTTTTGAACCGATTTCCTTCATTCCTTTTTTGTTCAGTAGCTATTGCCGAGATTTAGTGTCATCAACAAAAATTTTTTAAATCGAACGTTAATTAACGGAGGTATTAATAAAAAACGCATTTTCG
This sequence comes from Uloborus diversus, assembly GCF_026930045.1. NCBI lineage: Eukaryota > Metazoa > Arthropoda > Arachnida > Araneae > Uloboridae > Uloborus > Uloborus diversus. The sequence continues at coordinate 72,622,888 of NC_072736.1, read as the reverse complement.
TCCAAAGTGGATCTTTTTACGAGAACGGATGGTCCAATTTTTTCGAATTTGATATGGTTGGAAAGGTCTTTAAAAAACACTCCTAACGAAAAAATTGTCAGGGCGCCCAAGGATCAATAACCTGAATCCACTATAAAAAAAGTTATAAACGTTTTTTAGTTAGTGAAACTCAAAAATTTTAATTTTATCTCTTTTCCATTGTTGAAATTCATTGTTGGAATTGTGAAACATTAAGTTTTAATTCATTTTTTAAACCGCTTCTTTACACTAAATTTGCACTTAAATGCTTCGAGCTTGGTATGGTTGGAAAGCTCGTGCAAAATACTTTGAAACACGTTCCACCCGGTTTTATCGAGCAAAAACGCAAACCCGCTAGAAGCGCTAGAAAAAGCGCTGGAAGCAATTAAAAGTTAGTGAAAATTCATTTTTATTTGCTTTTTCACGCGACACAGTTAGTGTGAAGAAATTGCTGGATAATATTGTGGTGTTGCCAATTCTCGCTTGAGCATAAAGAAATGAAATACTTGTATTTCTTTTTATTATTGAGGCTTTTTGGGTAACTACGAGCATTTAAAATATTTTCTTACGTTTTCGCGATTTAAATTCGCAACTCCAACGAATTATAGGGGGTTATAGGGGGCACTTTCTAATGGCGGACGAGAAAGGTAAAACAAACGCACGTGGTAACAAAGAAAATGCTAATAAGCCCAGTAAATTTTGTTCGTATGCATGATGTTTTGGCTTTATTCTTTTTAAATTAATTTTCAAAGTCTTATTGATATTCTGGCCCACGTAGAAATAAATGAGAATTCAAGAAGCATTACTAAACGTCAAAAATTAATGCAAATTACGTAGTTTGTAGTTCCAAGCAGTCATTTCCACGATGTTGAACTCGATATTGATCAATTCTTGATAAAACTAAATAATAATTGTGGCCTGACAAGAATAACAATTAATGCTAGATAATTTAATTATATGATATTACGAATTATTATCAAAAGAAGATGATACTTCTTTGCCTTGCTTGGCTAGCACTAATTGTTTTGCATTTGTAGCTGAGTTATTTTTCTCAAATTGCCGAATCGGTTAATTTTAAATTTTTCTGTTTCGTATTTTTCTAATTTCTACGTTATGATTTAACTATGTTATTCCATGCAAATCATCAACAAAATTCTCACGGATATATGGTGATAGTTTTCTTTTCACTTGACCTAATATGATTTCTTTAAACTTATCGAATTCTGTAATCCTTCTACCATTTTATTCCACTCATGATAAAAAATAAATATGGTTTAACTGTCATGCAAAATCTCTCGCCAAATGTTCTTTGCTCTCACAATACTAAAACTATAACACTAAACTATAATCCCACTATTTTGGTGAAGAAAATTCTCAGCGTTAAACATTTTTCATTTCGTTCTACGATAATATATTCAAGAAAATATTTTGATACTGCTCATTCTAACTAAATGCTGCAGTAAATTAGGTTGGTTTAATTAATTATTTTTAAACTAGGCGGAGATGAAAGCTCTAATTCTTCTGCTAATGTTCTCAAATCCTTCATTCGAACTCAAGATTTAAAAAAACCCGTATTCTTGCAAATTCACATAAAACAATTTAAAAAAAACTTACCTGGTATACCGTTATCCTCTTTCAAAAAAAAAAAAAAATGCATCGAACAGAACCAATGCAAAGTTTGTTAACCCAGAGTTTTCTTATGTTAACGCTTTCGTCATTTACGACAATCATCACACATTTTAGAGGGAAATAATGAAAACTAACATTATTTTGAGAAGATCGAGAATACCATTAAGGAACGAAACAATTTCTGTTGCTGAAAGCAATCTAAGACACATCGAATGCGTTAATAAATACTGCTAAAAAACTGTCTGTGTTTACGTCATCAGACACACATGGAACGCAATGAGGAAATGTTTTAGTTTTTTCGGCAGTTTTGTAAATTACCGCAAGGTAGCGTATTCGCGCGCTGGAGTTGCGAATATTTAAATAAATTATTTTACGGAGTGAGAGACGACTTTCAGTTCCAATAATACCTGCATTTGCTATCACCACAGATCTCAAGGTGAAAATTTTGATAAAATTGGCGTTTTATTACGACGTCCAGTGCTTTCACATGGACAATTATATATGTTGCCGTGAGTAGAGTTCGTTCATTTGACTGTTGGAAATTTTATATTTAACGGCAAGATCATGCCTACTTTTACAAAAGATATTGTTTGTACAGAAGTTTTACGTATAAAGGTAGTTTTGCGGCATCATTTCATTCAGAACGACTTCCATAATTGTGAAAATGGCGAACTTGATCCATTTTGGCAACAATGCCAGGACGAGAAATATTTTTCTTTTGCATTCGTAAAAAACGAGTACAGAAATGTCTATTTGCAAGGAACTGACTACGAATGAAGTGCCTCTTTAAGGTGGGGTTCATTAAATTGTAGCCATTCGTGATAAGGCGGATTAAATAAATGACAAGAGGAACATACATTGGAGAGAATGGGACATCAAGCTTTTTTTTTTTTTTTTAATAAGAACGTTTATGAAAAACAGTGTGATATGTGGCAAAGGGAATAGGAGTTATGGTGATGTGTGAAACATTGCGACAAATGGGAGAGAGATCAACAATTTTGAAAAGTACATTTGTCAGTTTTCCCCTAAACCGTAAACAAATCACAAACACGATTTTTTAAAAAACTACACTATTATTGCGACGTCCAGTGTTTTCGAATGGACAATTTGTAATGTAGCAAATAGGATTCGTTCATTTGACTGTTTGGAATTTAATAATTCTAACGGCAGAGGTCAAGACAACTTACTCAATAATATTAATCTTATTAAAGGAAGCATTGTTCATGCAGAAGTTTTACGTATAATCTGAGTGTTTTAAATCATTTCATTAGGGAAGATTTCGATAATTGTTAAATTGGCGGGCGTTCTTCATCTAGTGGCGTCAAATTTTTGGCACCAATTGCAGCTCGAGAAATGTTTTTACTTTGCATACGAAAACAAAGAGTAGGGAAATGTATATTTGCTTACGGTTGCCACAAAATCGGGGCTGTCCACGAACGAAGTCCCGCTTTAAGGTGGGGTTCACGAAATAGTAACAGTTTGTGAAAAGGGTGAGGGAAGACATGACAACAGGGGCATACAGTGGGGAGAACGTGACAATAAGCCTTTTTTTAATAGAAACGTTTATGAAAAACATCGTGACATGAGACAAAAGGAAGAGGGGTATAGTGAAGTGCAAAACATGACAAAGGGGGAGAGGGTCGAAAATGTTAAATGTGTGACATCAGTTATGCACCGCCCTTAACCATAAACAAATCACAAAGTCGACCTTTTTTAAAAATTGTACTATTATTACGACACCCAGTATATTTGAATGGACAGTTATATGTTGACACGAGTAGAATTTGTTCATTTGATAAATGGAAATTTATATTTCTAATGACGAAGAAGCAACTTACTCAATAGTAGTAGACGTTTTATAAGTAACATTATTCACACAGAAGTTTTACGTATAAATTGAGTTTTGATGCTTCATTTCATACGGGAAGATTTCGAAAATTGGATGATTGGTGATTTTTATCCATTGGCGTCAATTTTTTTTTTTTTTTTTTGTTTCCAATGCCAGAGCGAAAAATGTTTTTCCTTTGCATACGTAAACAAAGCGTAGGGAAACATTTATTTGATTAGGGTTAGCACAAAGCAACATGATATCCAAAATAAAATTATTCAAGCCAGCAATTTGTCGACCACACCAATTTCTCAATGGGGTTGCTTCCTTCAATCAAAAGTACTACTTTTAAGCACTGAAATAGATAGAATAAGAAAAGAAAAAAAAAAAAAAACGTTGAGCCAGAAAAAACTTTTATTTTCTCCACAGTTGTTTTTTAAAATTTTTTTTGAATATCCGATTTTGGAAATAAGGCGTGGTCTTTATGACGTTATAAGTGATGTACTTTGGCGCGCGATTCCATTGATGAGCTAAATATTTACGGATTGCTGTCAACCGCGTTTTCTGGTTATGATAATTTAAGCTGTGGCTAATGGCATCAATGAGTGGCATTTTATCGCTTTTGATGCCAAAAAGTTAATTTCAATCTGCGCACCGATTAAAATAGTTGTTAAAAAATATTAAATTTTTTCATATTATTTAAAAAATGGGTAAAACCTTTGTTTCTAAGCATTTTCTTTCAGTAAAAAATACTTTGAAAATTTCGGAAACGACCTCATTACCGAAATGTCCCCTTTCATCCATTTATTTTGAGATTAACAGATAAAAAGCAAAATTGGAATAAATTACTGTGGTATTGGGTGTCCGTATAAAAATTGTATGTTTTCAGATATGCAATAAACATGAGTAAGAGTAGAAATAAAAATGTTGGAAATAGTTAAGTTCATACATGTTTTCTCAAATATTTATTTATGAATATGGTCAAATTTCGACCACTGAGCTAACACTAGTAGATATTATTCAGTGAATGTATATGATGTAACAGCGTGATATAGCGTGAAGAAGATTGCATTTATGCCCTTCAAAACAAACGCGTTACGTCAAGTTTATAAATGCTAAGGCAAATTAAGTACTCCATTTTTTAACTGCCTTTAAAGGTGATCCTTAGTTTGCTCCATACACCTAATGTGAAAGATCCCCGATTACATCGTCCCCCGAAATATCGTTTCAAATAATATGAAATATTTTGGAAAAGCAAATAAAAAACGGTTAATTAAAACAAACATAAAGGAAAAATAATTTTGTTAAAATTTTAATTAAAAGTCGTGTCTTTGTTTGCACAATCTGTCGAATTTCACCTACAACATGTCCTTATTTATATTTAATACATAAATGTCATTATATTAATTTTAATTTGCTCTTAATATTTTTTTTCCTTTATAAAAAAAAAGCTCGTATTTTATGAATCTACATTTCGGAAGAGAATGTAATCTGTAAAATTTGGCATTTGGTTTATGGGGCAGGAAAAATAACGATCATCCGTAAACCATTTCGTCATTGTTTTTGCGCGAGTTAACCTAGTTGGTAGTGCACTGGGCTGTAGATCGAACGGTGTGTCCTCTAATATCTCTCTGTTGAATTATGTCAGTCGAGGTTACGTTTGGTAGACTAGTAGGTTTCATATTTTTTCTGAAGATTAGTACTCAAGAATGAGTACATTTCAATGATTTTTAAGTATTCTGCTTTAATAGTGAATTTTAGTGGTTTCAAATACTGAGAGCAATTATGATTGTGTAAAGTCCATCATTAATTGCTACAAGTTAAACCTCCACACTGCAAAAAAATAAAAAGTGCAACTAACCTTACTCGTAAAACTGGTGAAAGCATAGCTCCCAACACTGCTGAGGAGTAACTTAATTGATATGACTGTTGAAAAGTTACGCATCGCTTCTGGAAGGTTACACCATGGTAATGTAACTATAGTGTAAAGTCTCACTCATTTCTGCGTAAGTTTAGACCAGAATTTTCTGTATGCATACAGAGAAAATGCTTGAAAGTTTACACTTTAGCAAACATTAAGCTTTCATTTGACTTTCTTGAACGGATACTTATTTGTAATGGTAAGTAAACTTATACTTTAAGTTAATTATTAGATGGTTTAAATTACCAGATATATTAAATGATCAAGTATTTTTTTTTCGATACGTTTTAAATTGAAAGTACAAATATTAATTAGTAGGTTACAATACTTGAATTTCCGATTTAACAGTATTAATAAAATCATATTAAAAACCCATTGTTTTTTTTTCTTTTCTTTTTTACAGCTTTTGCTTTCAATCATGCGTTTATTGAATATTTATCAAGTTCATGCGTTTTCACAAGCAATATAAACCAATTATTAATTAATTTTAATATGCAAACAAGATTCAAAAAATCAGTAATCCAACGTCAGAAAGCACAAATATTTGCAAAATATTGCAGACACGTGTTTCGGTGTTACAAGGAACACCTTTTTCAATGCAAAGAAATGTGAGCAATGCAAAGAAATGTGAATTTCTGCTGTCAAGTCAGTTCAGTCTATTCCATTAAATGTTAAACGCTCTGTTATTCCTTCTATTGCTAATTGCGCTAGATTTTATGCTTTACCTAAGGTACATAAAGCTGGCATTCCTTTCAGGCCGATTGTTTCCAATATTGGTACGGCTTCTTATAAACTTGCAAAATATTTAGTCTCTGTGTTTTCTCCTCTTATGAGTCATAATGTATTCACTGTAAAAAACTCTATCGATTTTGTCAAAAAAATTCAGACTTGCGTTCCAAATAATTCTTTTATGGCTTCTTTTGATGTGAACTCATTATTTACGAACGTTCCGGTCGAGGGTTCATTGTTATGCCTTCAGAGTAGACTGTCTGAATTTCATTTTACTTCTAAGGAAATTGATTATTTAGTTTTCCTTACTCAAACTTGTCTAAAGCAATGTTCCTTTGTTTTTAATGCTAAATTTTATACAATGTCGGATGGTTTGGCAATGGGAAACCCACTTAGCCCCATCCTTAGTGATATTTACATGCATTACTTTGAGCTCAAGTTGTTTCAGAAACTACAGTTTCAATTCTATGTTCGCTATGTTGATGACTGTTTTGTTCTTATGAATCACGATCAACTAAGCATTGATGATGCTTTATCTATTTTAAATTCCATTGATCCTCATATTCAATTCTCTTGTGAAAAAGAACAGAATAATTGCCTTCCATTTCTGGATGTTCTCGTTTCTCGAACTGAGTCCGGTTTTGAAACTACAGTTTATCGCAAACCTTTTGCTGTTTCATTACCCCCACATAGATTATCGTCTCACCCTCCTAATCAAAAATATTCAGCTTTCAACACATTTGTTTATCGTGCAATGAAAATTTGTTCCTCACCTGAGCTTCTTAATGCGGAACTCAACTATTTAAGAGCTGTGGCTGTTGATAGAGACTATCCACCCACCTTAGTTGATTCCATTTATAAAAAACTTTGCAAAAAATCTCAAAATATTGCTCTTAATAGAACTTTTAACACTAAGAATTTAGTTGTTCTGCCTTTCTTCCCTGGTATTAGTTTTCAGGTTGCTAAGATTCTGAAGCGATTCCAATTCCAAGTGGTATTTTCTCCTATTAATAAACTTTCTTTCTCTTCTCTTAAAGATCCTATTCATCCTCTTAATTGCTGTGGGATCTATAAAATTGTTTGCAATTGCGGACTCGGATACATCGGACAGACCCGCCGTTCTTTGAAATTTCGGTTAAAAGAACATCAAAACTATGTGAGGAAACAACAGCTGAATAAATCCAGTATTCCCCAGCACTGTTGGGAATCAAATCATTCTTTTGACTTTAACTCTTATCAAATTATCCAAAAATGCCCCAATTCGTTGGATCTTGATTTCTGGGAATCTTTCCACATCCTGAGGAACCGCTCTAATTTAGTCAATGATCTTACTGCAATTCCCTATTTTTCTTCTGTGTGGACTCCTTTGTTAAAATTGGTTTAGTTTTTATATTATTTTTTATGTAAACGTCGTACATTTCTTACTTTTATTTTTTTCATTTTTTGCTTTCTTATTTCGTTTTGTGATTAACTAATTCCAATATGTTTATCCTTCACTTTGTTCTTAAATGCATTTCTCCATTTGATACATTGCTTTCACACATAGTTTTTCCCGCTGGCAAATTTCTAATTTATTCAGAGTGGTTTCATTTTTGGACTTTTTGCATTGTTTATGGGTTTTCTTGGAAAATTTATTACTTAACGGTTTTTTTCCTGATGAATTATATAATAAATTTTGCCTCCAGGTGTCATTTTATCTTTTTTGTTTTTGTTTAATTTCTAGTTTTTGATATTTATACTATCTCCTGTTCCACGGTGTTGCTTTTCTCGGATGACTTTTCATCCAGTAGCTCACATTTCTTTGCATTGAAAAAGGTGTTCCTTGTAACACCGAAACACGTGTCTGCAATATTTTGCAAATATTTGTGCTTTCTGACGTTGGATTACTGATTTTTTGAATTTTCAGCACAAAGGTATTTATTCGTTATGCAAACAAGATGTTTTTATAGCACTATGAGAGGAATAACACTCAGGACACCTGAGTGGTGTTCAAGCCTGCAATGCGAATCTCCCAGACAGGTTGCAAAGCAAAAAATTTTTATCGCTGATCACCCCAAGGGCTGGTTTTCTTTACGCATGCGCCTTGAATTTTACCTGACAGCACACTCGAAAAATACACAAACATAGTGCTTCTTCCGTGCCCTCCAGTGGAAGCAGTGTCTTGTGCACAATGGAAAATTCATAAAAATAATGTAATAATAAATTCATAAAAATGTATAACTTATACATTATTAAAAATACCATACTGGCTGATTTGCAAAATTTATAGAATAATTCAGAAGAGGCAATATGGAGATTTGATTTCCTTCCTACAGTTTCCTTCAACTGGATTTACTTAACTCATTTTGATCAATTTTTAACAAACCATGGTTTAACTCAATCATTTTTTTTTTAAAGAGACAACTCTTAAATTTTCCCATCTGCATCTGCGGAGACATAGGAACCATTTTCTTTTTTATTGCAGATTCACTCAGACTTTTCTTCTTAAATTTTCTTCTACTGTTGCTGCTTCAAACTAGAAAACTTTTTTTTTCTTTTTCGATAAGATTGCTTTCAAGAATGGTAATAATTTGATTCACTTAATTTAAAAAATTATAGTATCTTTTTCCCCCTCCCTACAAAAAGAAAATCATTTTTGTGGTCTTACTTCTTGAGATCTTGAGCAGATATTTGCAGTTTTGTTTCAAGATTTTTATTTTGTCATGATTTTAAATGTAATTGATGGGTGCATTATGACTTTGACAATTCAACTGATTTTGACGAATCACCGATAAAGATTATTTAATTATTAATTTAATTGTTTTTCATAATCAAGTCTGTTTATATTTTGTTTTTGAATTCTATTGGTAATCTTGCTACAGAACCTTAATTTGATTTTGTAATTGTGCACTCTTTGCAAGTTTTTAATTTTTTTCAGTTTTGGTAGTCATTATTATTTGTATTTTAAATTGTTGTTATGTGAAATTTATATCAATGCTTTCTTCAACTTATAATTCAGAAATATGTTATCAATTATGTTCAGGATTTTTTCGCGATGATCTTTCAAAAATTAAAATAAACGTTAGTCACTCCATATATCCCATCTAAATCGAGAAGGGTTTGCAACCAATCGGGGAGAAGTGGAGGAGTCTCTCTCTCTCTCTCTCTCTCTCTCTCTCACTTGCACGCTGTCATACAGGAAGCGACAAATGTGCCGTCTTACCAGTCAATCTACGATCTACCATTATCATTTCGGGCTTTGGCCAAGGATAGCCGGTCATTTCGCGAAATGGGCAGCCAAAGTAGAAAATACAATATTAACTGTAAGTATTTCGGGCTTTGGCCAAACCTCTTGGCCAATATGCGAAATGGCGAACCAATTCGCGAATTGGCCGAACTTCGGGCTTTGACCGTACCATATACATATTTTTCATCAAAAACTTTTTCCTACAAAGTGCCTCTAAATTCGGAATTGCCTTGAACTTCCCCGTAGGCACTAATGTTAACTTTTATTGAACTGTTCAAAATTGAACGAAAAATAGTTCAAATCAAAAAGTGAAATATCGGAATGAGATGTCTTCACCGAAATCTTTCGAACAAAAAAATGTTCGAATCGGACTACATACTTTCCAATTTTCAATTTTTCGATATTTATTTAATAATTTATTTTATTTTTAACTTTTTTTTTTTTTTTTTTGCTTTTCGCGATATTTTCAAGATGCATTAAGCCTTCTTTCATGCTTTCTTCTTCTTTCTCTGACTTTTACTGGGAAAGTAGGCTAAAAAACAGCAGTTTTTTGAACTTTCGTTCCTTATGTTCAGACTAGTTTCCAAAATCAGAATTTTCCACTTTTAGAAGCATATTTTATCCTAAAGCACTAAAAGCTTAAAAATATCACCAATTCTATGTGGCCTAAGTTGGTGTATTGATATAATCTGTACAAGAAGTATAGGTAAGAAAAGGCTGTCATATTTTGGCCCAAAGTCAAAAGGTGATGAACGATGCAGAAAAGTTGTCAGATTCGAAAGCCGAAGGTATTTAATTCAAAGACTCTAAGTTGGAATCTGTCATTTCTCTTCGAGTCCGCAACTCTGCCAATGTTTGCGGAATCGCAGTTGGACTTATTTTGGGATAAAGGAGTCGGATTCGGAGTCGAATATACAATAATCAAAGTCAGTCATTTGCAATCCGTGTATAAATTTTTGCCAAAGCTACGAAGTCAGAGTCGCAGTCGGGGAGTCGGAGTCCAGCTAATTATCGGGCACAGGAGTCGGAGTCAGGTGTCCCATAATTCTCGGAGTCGGAGTCGGGAGTTTGTCGACAAGAGCTATTTCCAACAAAATTTGTTTGAAGTAAACCCGACTTCAAGTGCGGAATCTACATTGACTTTCAGTTCCCCCGTAGGCGCTAATGTTAAAGAATTAGAACTGTCAAAATTGAACGGAAAATTGTTCAAATCAAAAAGATATTTTATATACATGTTTTTCATCAAAAGCTTTTTCCTACAAAGTTTCACCAATTCTATGCGGACTGAGTTGGTGTATTGATATAATCCGTAAAAGCTGTCATATTTTGGTCCAAAGTGAAAAGGTGATGAACGATGCAGAAAAGTTGTTGCATCACTTTCTTCGATGTAGATTTTTGTAATTTTTTTTTTCAGTAGAGGTTTAACACTCATCACTCACAAGGACTTATCGTATTAAACTGTAAGTAAAATCTACTTTTCTTCGCAATACGTAAAGTTATATTATCCAGCAAATCTGCAAAAATTGAGGAATGAATGTGACTGCGCAGAAATTGGTTTTCTAGCAAATAATTTAAATTTGAGTGTTCAACGCTCAGTCATCAGTCAGTGTTTTCTGTCGAATGATCAAACATAATTGGGTGAAGAGAAAAATCTGTCAATAGGTATTTTAGGGCGGTTCAAAAAAACTTTTTCTAAGCTAGAGTTCAGGACATCCCATATTTTTTTTAGACTTACTAATAGCATTACGTTGTAAAAGTTTTAGCTTCTCACTCAAATTTTAAGACGGTGCTCAATGACCCCTTAATTTAACATTAGCCGCAGCATATAAAATGTCACAAATTTAGAAACATTTAATTTCTCCAACTGTTTTTTTTTTTTTTTTTTTGTAAATAATTATTTTATTGCAACGTATATGCATAATACTCGAGTATACTATAATATGTAGCGTTGTTTTTTCATTTCAAAGCATTTTTAATTCCCCCTCCCCATACTGATGAAGTTTGGGGAACGTGGTTGAGCACTCCCTTTCAGTTGAAAAAGGAAGCTAAAATTGTTCCAGTATATTGCTATCCACAAGTCTAAAAATATTGAGGGGTGTCCTGGTATCTAGGAGAAACTTTTTTTACATGTATTTTTTAAACCACCGTAAGGTATACGTTATCTTTTAATTTTTCTTACACATCACAAATAAATTGAAAAAATATTTCAGCATGTGTTAGTGGTATTACGATAAGAAAAGGTTAAGTTTTTTCTCTAAAAACTGATTTGTTTGTCCTTGAGTAGGGGTCAAAATTTAAGGTCGTGAAAAAAAAAGAGCTAAATATGTGATTGCTTTGCTTTAAAAACAATGAGTGAACCATGCTAATTCTTTTAGATGTGGATACTACTTGGTACTAGGTACATGCTAGCATAAATACTTTGGTGGCTCTCTCATGACTTTGAGGGTAAAGGTCAATTGCAACTGCTACTTTTTTTTTACTTTTTTTGCCTTGTTTAGGCCCGGATATCTGCTAAAGCCGGGAATAACCTTCGGAAATAAGTATATGATTCATTACTCACCACAGTATAGTATTAAGAAAAACATGAAATAGCTTTCGTATCACTTGACTGTAGTAGTTAAACGGTCTCAAAAACGATGATTTTTTGAAAATGCCCAAGTTTAGAGCCCAATAACTTAAATCGCGACGGTCAACAAATTAGGGACACGGCTGTAGTTCTAGTCCGAGTGGTGTATTTTAAGATCCAGGTTAGAAACTAGGACTTGACCGATGCATCGGCGCCGATGATTCAACAATTTAGTCATCGGCATCGGCGGCCGATGCTAACTTGCAGGAAACATCGGCCCATCGGCCTTAAAAAACATCGAAAAGCCGATGGAATTGGCCGATGTTTTTGGAAAAAAAGGACCTTTGCTATTTTACTTTTTAATACAAAGTAAAGGGAGTTATTGTTTTCATATAAAATTGTTTACTTAAATTTCAGTTCTCCTCTAAATTTCAGTATGAATTTCTATTTTAGTCACCCCTGAAAGAGTTTTTAATACTGCATTCAGGTACCAAAAAAGTTAATTATTGCGTTGTTTCTTGCAGCTCGATGTACGTATGTATTTCTCATAAGTCATAACTTAAAAATGGTAAGCTGTAGAAGGATAAATTTTCGCATATGGGTGTGCGTACGTTCCAGTTGTGCACTTCCCTTTTTGTTTTCGATCGGATGTACTGAAAAGCCTGTTTACTCATTTTGTGTGGCTATTAATTACTTATTTCAATGCAAAACTAATATTGGGTCTCAGACTGACGATCATTTGGTGATATATTGTCGAACTGGAGACTATGGAAACAAACATGAGATGACGAAACCGGTTTTTGTGTCATTTTGTTAAATTCCCGCTGAACCGACGGTAATTTTTAATTTTTCGATATTTTTTGTATCACTTCGGCGGAGTTACAAGTTTGGGGCCCGTCAAAACACATTTTGGGGCCCTATTTCTCTATCAAAGAAGTTGTAAAACATTTATCATAAGCATTTTTGTAACTCCTGTGGTGTCCTTATGGTTATGGGGCCTCTCGCGCAATTGCAACATGTGCTATATTTTAAATCCGCCACTGCATGTCAAAAAAATCTCGGGTGCAAGTTTTGAAAGGGTTTTTCTGCTCAATGTTTATGATTATTTTAAACTCTATTTTTTACTACTATTTTTGAATTTCCGAGAACACTTGCGTGCCCCTCCTTCCACTCCCTCAATTTCTGAAATTGAACTCTAGTAGTACTTCTGAGTTGTTTAAAACTAACACCATTCATAAAATTAGAGATTTTTTTTTTCCAAACTTTATCTATTGTTTAGAAAGAATTTAGAGCATTAATGTAAAGAAATTGATTAAAGACGTTTTGATTGGTGACAAATTTTGGAAATCAAAGGGACTTTTGAATTTTTTCTTCGGAAGTGCTGAAGTAGATTCAGAAACTCTTCCGAGGCGTTGGTGGTAGTGCTTCTGTACTAAAAAAATGAGGCTGAGGTTGGGCCCGTAGTGTGAGTTACTCCAAAATCAGAGGGTGACCCCCCTTCCCTAACCCACTCTGGTCGTTTCAAGCATTTCTTAAACATTTAGCGATTATTTATTTTGGTCAAGAAATGTCATTTTGCGTATTTCTCATATTAGTTTCACCTATATTTCATAATGCGCCATCTTTTTTGCAACATTAATAGCGATCGATTTTTTTTCTGCTGTAAGTAACTGTTTTCATGTATTTATATGAAATCAATGAATAAGTTATTTTCGTTTTTTTATAGAAAAGTTTCAAGCATTTTCTATTATGCAAGTTTTTAAATTTCAGAAAATTATTGTTAAATTGAAAATTTTAATTTCAACTTGTTTGTAAGGCTTCATAAAAGATGAAATAGTCAAATTGTTCAATATTATGTGTGCAAATATCAGATCAAGTAATATATGTATTCAGTTATTAGCTTGGTGTAAATATTGAGTTTGTTTATTGTAGCTGCGTTTTAAGAACCTTGCTCTTTTCATGGTTATTTCTTTTTTCAGCAAAATTTATGTCACTGTTATAGCTTTTATGAACAATGCAAACTTTTCTATTCATAAATTTTAAATAAGTATACAAATATTCCTATTATGATTTAATACTGTAATTTATCTCTTACCTTTTTTGTTTAATTTGATGACTAAAAAATGTCCACGTGCAATCTTTCCACTTTAATTGCGTAATTTGTTGACGGTTTCATAGTTTATTCTTATTTAGTTATTTTTTGAATGATTAAACAACACAATTTAATATTATTTAACTATGTTTAGTGTACATATGTTTAGTGTACATTACTACAATCTTACTGAAATCTTAGTTATATGTTCAATTAAAAAAAAAAAGTAATTGGTTACTAAACAGTCTCTTTGTTTTTCTTCCTTTTTTCTTTCTTTCTTCCTTCCTTTTTTTTTTTTTTTTTTTTTGGCTGTTGTTCTTTCTCTTTCACCACACAGCAGTCAAAAAAGGAGAAGCATAACTACACCCTATACAGATTGTACGTAGTACGATCCAAAGGTTCGGAGACATGCTGTATAAAACTTTACCCAGAATATTTCACATTACCGAAGCACATCCACCTTCAAAAGGTCACCTTGAGGAACTATGTACTTCTGCCAGTGTTCATATAACTTTTGTAAACACTCCTGGAAGTCATTTTTCGCTACCTTCTATGATGCAGCTTTATCTTCTCCTGACGGAAGAAAGCGGCGTCCATGCAATTTTGTTTTTGCAGGGAACAGGTAAAAGTCACACGGAGCTAAGTCCGACGAAACGCTAGGTTATTTGTTTGTGATATCAGAGTATTGACCAATCAAACCGTGCATTCTCATCATGAAAGTCGCCTTCTTCCTCACGATGCAGTTAAAGCAGCAGCGCAAGAGGCCTTACATGAGGTTGCGAAAAATGTCAGCCAGGAGTGCTTCTAAAAGCTATACGAACGTTGACAGAAGTGCATAGTCGTTCAAGGTGACTGTTTTGTAGATACATGTGCTTCGGTAATGTGAACTATGCAGGGTAAGGTTTTATACAACTTGTCCTCAAACTTTTAGATCATACTACGTACGTATGAGTTTTCAACTTACTATTTCATAACGTTTTTGAGTTACGCAAGGTTACGTGCATGAAGACATCACAAGAGAATTTGCGATAATTAACTGAGAAGGCTTTCAAAATGGATATTTCGGTCATCTTTATGTTCTTAGGTACACATGCATGTATAGATGTGCCGAAAAATTTGTGAAGTTTAAATTGGGTGATCGTAAAATAGAAATTTAGGTCGAAATCTGATTTTTTTTTTTTTTGTGACTACAATTCCTTATTCGTAGAAAGGAAGTAAAGTGAAATGAATTAATGATCCTTTAAATCCCTGACAATCTTATAAATTTATTTCTGTTTGATTTTTTTTTTTTTTTTGCCATCGGCCAACGGCATCGGCCATCGGCATTCCGCCATTTGGAGGAAAACAATCGGCCATCGGCCATCTTTGAACAATCGGCCAACAATCGGCATCGGGCCATCGGCCTAAAAATGCCATCGGTCGAGCCCTATTAGAAACCCATGGCAACTAATCAACTTTTTTAATTACATGGTCTCAAAGTTGATAATTTGAAACAAAAAGAACCACAGTTTTAAGTCAATTACTCTAAAACGCTTGAGTCAATAACTTTGAGAAGGAGCTGTAATTATGATCTACGTGATGTTGTTTCAGACTCATGTCAGAAAACCATGAGATCTAATCATTTTACTTAATTAAACGGTCTCAAAAATGATGATTTCAGTATGAAAGAGTGTTTTTTCACGAGTTTATATACGTGCTACTCAAAATCTTATGAGTTCAAACTCGCATAAATAATAGAACGAATCAACAGCCTAATGTACTTTAAGCTCCCAAAATTTCATGCTTCCAGTGTAATATAATTTTCTGTAACCTTGATTACAAAATGGCAATTCTTCTCACAAATCTGATCCGCCATTTTAGAGCACTATATTTCGGAGATCCTAGATCCTCAGGATTCTGCTCTCGGAAGCTAAAATTTAGCATCAGGTTAGTTTTAAAGGCGTTTGTACGCGTCTATGAAATGTCATCCCATTCGGGGATGATCGAGAGGGATCAGTTTGAAAAATCATATCAGTTGACGTGGAATAACTCTGATATGCACGTTTCACCTCTATCTTTTGTTAGTGTCTAGCAAACTTTTTTTTTCTTTTACGTTATATTTATATTTTTACTTTTGAGCCTTATGTAATAAATTTGTTTATTTATCAAAGTTTATTACTAAGTAGTGTATATGCAAACTCTACAGTAATTACGAACTCAATCTCTTACCCAATTGCAATAATTTTCTTAAAATATAACATTGATTTATGATCATTATAAAGTCAAAAATAGCAAAAGATGCATATGAATTGTCACAAAGTTATATCAGGGTGATTCCACGTCAACTGATCTAAATTACTCAAACAGTCCCTGCTCGATCATCCAAGAATGGCATGAAATTTTACAGAGGTATAGAGATGTGTTTGAAACTAACCTATGCAAATTTTCAGCTTCCGAGATACAAATTCTGAGTATCTAGGATCTCCAAAATATAGTGCTCCAAAATGGCGGATCAACTTCGTGAGAAGAATTGCCATGTTGTGGTCAAGGTTATAGAAAATTTTATAACACTGGAAGCATGAAATTTTGAGAACTTCAAGTACATTTGGCTGTTGGTTCGTTCTAGTATTTATGTGAATTTGAGTTCATAAGATTTTGTGTAGCAAGCATATAAACTCGTGAAAAAACGCTCCTTTTATATTGAAATTATCACTTTTGAAACCGTTTGACTAAGTAAGATGAGTAGATCTCATGATTTTCTGACGTAGAGCATAATTACAGCTCTTGCTCAAAGTTATTGACTCAGGCGTTTTAGAGTAGTTGACCTAAAACTGTGATTCTTTTTGTTTCAAATCATTAACTTTGAGACCGCGTAATTAAAAAAGTTGACTTGTTGCCATGGGTTTCCAACCTGGACCTTAAATAGCACCATTCAGACTATAACTATAGCTGTGCCCCAAAGTTGTTGACCCATCGCGATTCAAGTTATTGACCTCTAAACTTGGGCATTTTTAAAAAATCATCGACTTTGAGACCGTTTAACTACTAGAGCCAAGAGAAACGAAAGCTATTTTATCTTTTTCTTAGTAATATACTGTAGTGAGTAGTTAATCATGTACTTATTTCCGAGGGTTACTCACGGCTTTAGCAGATATCCTGGTCTAAACAAAGCAAAAAAAGTAAAAAAAAAAGTAGCAGTTTCAATTGACCTTCACCCTCAAAGCCATGAGTCAGTCACTAAAATATTTATGCTAGCATATACCTTGTATCAAGTAGTATCTTTATTTAAAAGAATAGGCTTGGTTCACTCATTGCTTTTGAAGCAAAGCAATCACATATTTAGCTCTTTTTTCTCACAACTTTAAACTTTGATCTCTACTCGAGGGGAAACAAGTCAAATTTGAGAGGAAAGAAACTTCTTATCACCATACTGGTGAAATATCCTAAAAGTTTCCGGAAAATTGAAGGTATGAACTATATCAGGCTCCCATTCACTTTGTCCAACTTTATAAAAAATAACTCTTAAAGTACTGTTGACATGTTCTATTATATTTGTGAATTGGAGCTCATTAGGTTTTGTGTAGCATACATATCAATTCGTGAAAAAACGTTCTTTTATACTGAAACTGTCATTTTTGAGACCGTTTTATATATATAAAAAAAACTGAGCTGCCATGAGCATCTGATATGAGTCTATAACTGTGCTACGTAGAGTATAATTACAGCTCTTACTCAAAGGTACTCAGGTCTTTTAGAGTAACTGATCTTAAATTCTGATTCTTATTATTTCAAATTAACAACTTTGAGACCGTGTAACTCCAAAAATTGATTAGATGCCATGGGTTTCAAACCTGGACTTTACAACGTGAATATACAACGTGAACTATTACTACAGTTGTATTGTAAAGTTATTGACTCGTCACTCAGAATTATTGACCCTGAAACTTGACTTTTTTTATTGCTGAAAATCATCTTTCCGAGACTGTTGCGTAGGTCACACATTGCTTTTGGAGCAAAACGATAAAGAAAAAAGAAACTACATTTTATCTTATTATAGACAAACAACCTGAAATTTTCGCGAAAATTGAAGACATCAACTATCAAAGTATCCAACTTTTTTTTTTTTAAGGACTCTTAGATTCTCATAGAAAAAAGGAAAAAAGTAGTACATTATAGTAGTTTTAAGACAGTAAGTATAGTATGAAAAAACGGGAGAACAAGAATGTTTCGTTTAGTATGATTAAATCGTACATTAAAAGAAAATAACTCAAGGTAGTATCATTTTATTTATGTTTCCGTATACTCTTTCTGTTTTTCACGATCAACTTTTGTGAACGATCTACTTTTCTCTCAGGGCCGCCAAAAGCTAAAGCAGGCCCCTTGTCAGTTTGATCACCTAACTTTACTTCTCTCAGAAAAACTTATTTTACTACGATTCTGAACTGGGCCCTCCAAGGGTCATTAGTTTCCAACTGTACCGAGATTGCTTTTCGTCAGCCCTGGCTTCTGTTTGGAACATATTTTGGAGACCCATGTATTTTTCTCTGTTTGGCTGTGCATTTCGTTAAGATACTATGAGCCAAAAAAACAAAATGTAAACGAGTCAGCGACCACTATGAAGCAATCATGTTTGGCTTGCAATAGGTTTCCACAATGTACTGAATTTTTTGATTGTAGCATACATTTTTGGGGCCTTTGTATAGCTCCTTTCATCTTAAAAGTTCATATTTTCCGACATTTATAAATAATAGTTTAAGAGATAGGGCCATTCCATACGTGACTAACGTCACATTCACAGCTGATTTTCTAACCCTTTTTACTTAAAAACTGAAGTAAAAAGTTTTTTTTTTGTTTAATGTGCAGATTTAAAATGTACAAGATGACTGTTTTTTATTTCTACCAAGAATTTGAAGCAAAATAATCGCTGATAGGTATTATTAGGTTGATAGGACTAACGTAACATTTTTCCAATCCTGAGAAACAATGCTTATGTTACGAGTCAAATTTTTCTGAAAGGTTCGCATTCATTTAAAATTAGTTGATATATTTGTGAAAGGTAAACAATCGATTTTTAAAAATATACTGCATACGTACAACAGCTTTTTTTGTTTTGAGCAATCACGATTGCTTATTGCTTTCATTTGACTGTTTTTGGCGTTCCTATCATTTTATTTTCCCACCAGGACCTTCTGTCAGCACCACCGTCGCGCCGACCGGCCTCACGATGCTGCTCTTATAGCGAAAACCGTCTCCAGGTTGCGTCCATATCCTACACACACGCGAATACATACACAACTACACACACACAAGCACATATGCCTACACGCACACAAACACTCATACACTCAACTACCCACACACTCCTTCCTGCAGACAGACACAAACACACATGCCTACACACACATGCACACACATCCTACACACAAACACACATATCCCCCTCACACAAACACACACACACGCGTGATTGCGAAAAACATATAATTTGAATTCAAGATGACAAAATTCAAATTAATTTTTTTTTTTTTTTTTTTTTTTTTTTTTGGCCTTTAGTGGTACTTTTACGAAGGACTGTGTGACTAACGTAACCATCGAACAACAAGCAATGTATGTGTATAAAGAACTTTTTGTAATTAATCTATTGCACTTACATTACTTCTACGCTTTTTAAGAACTTTTTTCATGTTGCATTATGGTTCTTTTTTTACTTTTTTTCTACATTAGTGTAAGAAATAGAATGGAAGGATTCAGTTTAATTATTTCAATTTGAATGTGCCAAAAAATCTGCTTTTATTAACGAAAATCCATTATTTTTGGGCTAATGTAATCCTAAATATCTCTCTTTTAAAATGTTTACTTTTAACTGGTTGATAGAGAGAGTTTCATCAAATTCTAATGTACCGCTAATATACTAGCTACAGTCATTAGAAACTCCGTAGTACTTTTCAACGACATATTATTCTTCAAGGTTTACTGATTCATCGAACGAATAGTATTGTATATCCCGAATTAAAATTTAATTTTGAAACAAAAATGTTTAAACATTTTTGCAGAATGCTTTTTAATTCCAGTTATCACCAAATGTTTAAATTTCAAAATCATCATTCATGCATTTTCTGTAAGAGGCTACAGCAGCGTTTTATTGTCACTGTATCATTTATAACATCTTAAAATGTTTTCTTACGAGTTGCCATTACTTTGTTTTATTAATTAGTGAAGATATTTTCTAAAACATACAAACGTTCTCGTTTGTTAAGATTGTCTTTCTATTTTCTTAATTCTTTAACTTAGAATAACTTAGAAATTAACTTAGAATGCATGTTCAGCAGAGTACTCATTTTGCTTTACCCGCCCTTCTTTTTTTTAAAAAAAAATAATTCTTCTTTTAAAAAGGGAAGCATTTCTTTCTAAAGAAGATCTTTAAAAAAGCCTTTTTTAAGCAGACTGATGGTTTACCTTGTAACATTACTAGAGGTATTTTTCCACCTAAATATTTTTAATCAATGTAGAATGTCTACTAATTCAAATTTGTCAATGAAAATGCACATTAAATTAAATAAGTTTTAATTAATGACAGTCATTTTTAAAATGTTACGTTAGTAACAGCTCAAATGTTACGTTAATCATACTAATTATTTTGTATTACTGCATCTAAAATAAATATTTTGTATTTTTCAGTATATATGATACAGAAGTAAGAAAATAAAAAGTGTTGACTGGTAAAATTATCTGGTTTAGTTTTGAAACAGAAAATAGTACATTTTCATAACTGACGTAACGAAAATATTTTTAGTGAAATAACTAAACTAATTAAGATACTTATCTTATAATATATGTAAAAAGAGCAGTCAGTTTTATTGCGCCAACATATAATCGTTTTAAATAAACATAGTTCTTGTAAACATTCTCAAAGCTTTTTACAAGAAAACTAGGACATATTTTTTTTTTTTTTTTTTTTTTTTTTTGCGTATACAAAGCCTTTTCTACAACCTTACGTTTAGAGCCAAAAGAAAAACACCGAATGGAATTTTTGCAAACTGTTACTGGATTCATATGCTAGAAAGCATGCTAAATGAAATGATAGATCACAATTAGGGCTTTGTGAAAAAAAAAATTCCGAGGCTGAGGTTGACATTTCTATGGAATGACTCATAATAGCACTTTTATTTACATTTTCAGGAAAAAAATAATTTATCTGTTTATTTTTTATTTACCTCTTTCTTTTTTCTTCTCCTTTTTAAAAAAAACTTTTATCACTCTGAAGATCTCAAAACCCTTTTTTTGCATCACTAAAATCTAATTTTCTTCTCTTTTCTTAAATCTTGGGACAGTAAAGCACCACTGGTGACAACCCTGTTCTCGTTCTCGGCTCCACGCTGTAGATACTTTGCTAATTGACATTAATCCAACTTATAGCTGTGTTCATTTTTTAAAGAAATTTTGGCAATCGCTATAAATTGTTGAAATTTGTTAAGTTTGGGTTCTTTTCACTCGTTTATCGGACCCTATATAAACCTGGACAAACTTCCACGAGCATTAATCTTTCCATTGGCATTTTTCTTAATAATACGTGACGTGCAGACGACTGGGGCATTATGCTGACATTTGGGTCTCCCACTCCAGACCCTAAATAAAAACCTCTCTTGGCTGTCCTTTTCCGGGCTCCCCGTGCTGTCAGGAATCGGATTTTTCCTTCTCTCCGGAGGAGGGGACCTTGGGGGTTGGAAGGAGAGCCATCTGATACTTTTTTTACCGAGCTAAGGTTTGGTTTTCGCGCATGTATATTGGGAGCCCTTCTGCTCAGAGTCTGATTACTGAATAAGCTATCTAGGCCATGGCTTATGGCTCCTGCTATTTTGAGAGCGCTCAAACGGCTAAAATTGCTTTAGCAAATATAAAAAAATGTGATGTTTGAATGCAAGGGAGCCACGAAAAAGTGTTTGGCCTAGGGCCCCCGATATCTTAATTGAACTCTGTCTCTACTTACATTGGAAAGAAGTGTGAAGTTAGGTACTCCAGATCTAATGTAAGCTTTTCAAACTAAGTTCAATTTTCGGAAACAATTAGTAAAATTAAATGAAAAAAAAAGCCCAAAAATTTTCGAGCCCCTTATGAATCCCCCCCTTTCCCCCGTCGAGTGGTACATAGTTACGTCAGTGATTGCAGGCCAGCTTTAATTAAAGGGCGGGATGGAATTCGGAGCGATTACTCCTTCTCGGATATTTTCTGAAATTGAAGTCCCAAAATATGCTTTTTCAGAGGACTTTCGATGATGTTAGGAGGATTGTTTCCTTCTCCAGGAGATTTCCGGTATCGAAGCTTAAAAAACGAAATTTTAGAAGATTTTCAATAATATTAGGAAAAGGTGGGGTCGAGTTTTACCATGGATGTAGGAATCCTACATCTATGGATTTCAACAGTAGAAGTGTTTCGGAATTAAAGACTGAATCATTTGTAGTCAACAGGCATAAACCAGGATATGTATTAAAAGTCAATCGCCCCTAATTTGAAAAATTTCTGAATCCGCCCTTGATAAAGTGCAACATTTCTCAGTCAGAGGTAATACCAAATTTTCTCTGTGGAAAAAAATATATACATTCGTGCAAGTACATATTTCTATGATATTTAGTGCATATAATCCGGAATCCAGTTATAGAACACAGCAAAAACAAAAAACGAAAAGAGCTTACCAATTATTTTTCATTTTTTTAACACATATCAAAATGGAATGAATTTGTCACAAAGTATCGTTTTCAAACTACAATGGGTTTAATGTAAGGTCTTTACTCTAAAACAAACTCGTTAAGTTTCCTATCCATTTTGCTGCCTCACAGAAAAGAAAAAGCTTTTTTGGCCACACATGAATACATTAACATTTGTAACATACTTCACTATCCTTAATGCTCCAGAAGTCTTTAAATATAACAAAAAAAAAAAATACATTAAGTAGTTCAACAATCTGACGTCCCGTGAAGATCGCGTGCATTTTGTTTCAGCGGATAAGAAATTTTTGCTAAAAAGTGAATTTCATGTAGTTGTTTGATGAACTTACTTTTAAAAATAAAACATAAAACGTTTCGTAGATTAAATATAACTTCAAAGCTGAAATAGGGAACAGCAGGGCTAAAAGTCCCTCGCGTAAGTTGTTCCCTTTGAAATAGCTCAATAAACAAAAAAATATATAAATGAATTTTGCAAATATCTTATCAAATGGAATGCTACAGTGTACCGATGGCAGCCGTATTAGTCAAGCCAGTGGTGTCCGGTATATTAAAAGCTGAGCACGTGCATCACTGATCTACTTTGAAAATATTTTCGTTTTTGAACTTTTGGTCTTTTGCAGGAACTTTAATTGACAGTAAATGGTGATCAACAATGTTTTGACGTAAAAATTAGCAGATTATTGATACACGTTTTTCGAGGTTTCAGGGAACGTCTTTTTCAATGCAAAAAGTGAGCTTTTGGATGAAAAAACGGCTAGTAAAAGCTTTTACTTTCATTTTCTAACTAACGAATTCAAAATTATTCCCTCCCTCCATTCATTTAATCATTCTTTTATCAATCATTCCTTACATAAGTGTCATGAAATGCGTTTATGAAGGGATGAATGAATTAGAAATTAATTTATTGCGAACTAAATGAATTAGGGAGTGATAAAATAATGCAAAGGATGAATGCGTGCCTCACTAACTCAATCGTTCCCCAAAATTATTTATTCACTCACTCATTTTTTATTTATCAACTTATTCTCGCACTTATTTCTCCTCTAGTTTGTTCATTCATTTATTTACTACTTCATTCATTTGATTATACATTTCATTGTTCAATCACGCATTCACTCATCTTTCATTCATTTATTTACTTTTACATTCACTCATTCATTCATTCACTTTCATTCATTCTTTTACTTACACACTCAGTCTATCTTTCGCTTATTTATGCCACCCATTAATTCATTCAATAATTTCTTCAGTCACTTACTTGCTCATTTGTCTAATATTTCTTCCTTTTACTCATTCATTCGTTGATTCATTTACTCTAACCATCAACAGTTCTTTTAATCATTCACTTATTCGTTCCCTCTCTCATTTTTTCCATTGCTTCACTTGTTAACTTACTCATTCATTTATTTAGTCACACTCATTCTATCGCTTATTCAATCCATCATTCGTTCATTCATACAAGGGCAAGTTCATTCATTTATACAATCATTCTATCACTCATTCATTTAGTCACTCAGTCATTTGTTCATCAATTACTTCATTAATTTGCCCTATTATTTTTTCATTATTTTTTCTTTTATTTCTTAATTTTTATCTCTCACTTCATACACATGCATTCACTCACTAATTAAATCATTTGCTTACTAATATTTCTGTTATTCACTCAGTCAATCTTTTCATCAGTCACTCTTTCATCATCCACTCATTCTTTTATTAATTAATTCACTTACTTTTTACTTATTCACTAGCATATTTATTTATTCACTCACTTCACCATTCATTTACTCATTTAGCCATTTATTCATTTACTACTTAATTTACTTTTAACCTTTTATTTCTTCCTTTTTCATTCACCCCTTCATACACAAATTAATTCACTCTTTAATTAAATCATTTACTCATTCATTATATTTATGTCAGTCACTCAGTCATCGTTTTTATCAGCCAACGTTTTATCATCCGCTCATTCATTTATTTATTCATTTATTCACTTTTTTATTTTTTCACTAATTTATTCATATATTCATTCACTTCAGCAGTCATTCATCGCTCATTTTTTCAATCACTCATTCATTCATTTACTCGTTCAATCAGTGCATATTTATTCATTTACTCAATTTATTCTCGTATTCGCACATTTACTGGCAAATTATTTTATTTGTTCACTTTTATATCGATATCTTATTTACTCACTCAATTATTCATTGATTCATTCATACTTTTTTTCTTCAGTCAATCAGTCATTTATTTTACAATTCATTTCTTCACTCATTCAATCAACCCCTCATTCATCCTATTCGATCATTTAGTCTCTTCTTTTTTTAATTCCTTCATACATTCACTCGTTGACTCAATTACCAACCACTAATTCTGTTGCTCAATCATCCGCAATTTATTTAATGATTCACTCATTTAATTAATTGTCCATTTCTTCATTCATTGACTCATTTATTCAATAATTTATTTATTAGGTGAATTATTCATTCATTATTTCATTTATTTATTTACTCATGCATTTTTTTCGCTCACTCACTCTTTCATTATTTAACACATTAATTCAAATTTATTCCCTACCTGATTCGTTTAATCTTCCTTACATGAGTGTCAATGAATGAGTGAATAAATGAAAAATGAAATAAATGAGTGCGAGTAATTAAATTATTCAAGGGTAATGACGAGTGAGCAAGTGAGCGAGTTAGCTCACTTGCTCCTTAATTGATACAACTCATCCTTTACTCATTCATCCGTTCATTCTTTTAATCTTTCATCCATTGACTTATTGTTGGCTCATTTCCTCTTTCCATCAATCATTCTTTTAATCATTTATTTATGAATATTTATTCCACCTTTCGCCTATTCAAATGCTCATGGTTTCATTCCTTCATGAAAAAGTTCATGCAATCTTTCGTTTATCCAAGCATTAATTCCCTCAGTCATTTATTCATTCACAACTTAATTTATTCCTTATTTTCTTCTTCTATTTTTTATTCATAACTTCATACAGGCATTTATTCACTCACTGATTAAATTAAATAATTTATTTTGCCTTGATTCTCCTGCCTATCGCTCATTTATTCACTTTTGTGTTTATTTTCTTTCTCATTTATTTACGTATTTGCATATTTACACTCTTTGAATCATTCTTTTCTTCGTTTTTTAAATCACGTATTCATTATTTTCACGATTTCTTCACCGTTAATTTGGTCCTTTCTTTTCTTTCAATCGTTCATTCACAGTTTATATTTATTCATTTACTCACTATCTTTACATATGCATACAGTAACTTTGTAACTCATTTATTTATTCACTTATTTCTTCGATATCACCTTCATTTTTTTTACACATTCATTGATTCATTCGAGCGTTTATTCCTTCACTCGTTCATCAGTTCATTCTCTCATTTATTCAGTCAATCGTTGATTTAATCACTCATTCATTTTATCCAATATCTTATTCACCTATTTTTCCATTTGGTTCCTTTTATTCATTTAATCATTCATTAAATGAGTGATACAATGAAAAAACATAAATAAGTGTATGGACAATAAAATGACTAAGAATAAATTAAGGGACAAAACTCTTTCATTCTTTGACTCATTCACGTCATTGATCACTCATTCATTCATTCTATTACTAATTTAGTTCCTCATTTGTTCATTGATTCACTTACTATTTTATACATTCACTAACTTGGTCACCCATTCACTTTTCCTTCGCTTAATTAGTCGTTCAGTTATTCAACCATTTACTCATTTATTTGACCCCTTTTTTGTTCACTTGTTTATTAATTCATTTATTCATTGATTCCCTCATTCATTCCCTCAATTAGTCAATCATTCATTTACCCATTTACTCTGTCTCACATTCATTCACTCATTAGTTCACTAATACACTTATTTCTTCTATTTTTTATTTTTTACTTATCACCTTTTTCTCGCATTTATTTGTTCACTAATTTGCTCATTCATTTATTTACTACTTCATTCATTTGATTATTCATTTTATTGTTCAATCACTCAATCACTCATCTCCCATTCATTTGTTTACTCTTACATTCATTCATTAATTCACTGTTCCTTCTTACACGTCACTCTTTCGCTTATTTATTCACTCATTAATTCATTCAATAATTTCTACAGTCACTTACTTGCTCATTTATTCTCATTCAGTCGTTATTCGTTTACTTATTCGAAAATTATTTCACTGATTTATTGGTTCATTTCGTCAGTCATTTTTTATTCAGTCTTATCATTTTCTCGTTTAGTTGTTAAGTCACTCATTCGGTATATTTATTTCACTTACTTACTGATATTTTCATTTGCTCATTCAATCATTTATATATTAATTCATTCCATTATTCATTTATTCAAACTTTTATTCCCCCTTTAGGACAAAAAAAACAGCCCATAAAATTCTCCATTTATATACAAACGCAGACTGAAATTGTGTAACGTCCATACAGTGTCATTTAAATACAGCGTAAAAATACAGTGTTGTCTGTGAAGCATAGGAGTGCAAAAGGTTAAAATTCATCATATAGCGTATATATGTTGTTTTTTTTTTTTTTTTTTTGGAATCCTTACGGAATCCTCTAAGTGAAAAATAACCTCAGATCTAGGTCAATCTTGTAATTAGTCAAAACCTATATTTTATTTTTTTAATTACCTTCCATGCTCTGAATGAATAGCGCAAAGTACAGTCGATTTCAGGTTTTAAAGTGATTTCAAACATCTGATCAGGACACGACACTACTTTCCTTTACATGTATTACTTTAATAATAGATGTTTTTTAATTACTCAACGCGATGGGTACGTTAACTCATGTACGCGCATTAGAAGCAATATTACTTAAAATAATAAATGTTCATAAAATTTCTTATGAACAGTTGCCAAAATCATAAGAACAAAAGAAAAATCTCCGAATCTCGGCTGCATTTGGTCGGAAAGTTATGCAAATTTTATGACCGGAAACTAATGGCAAAAGACGCATTTTTTTCTTTCTTTTTGTGGAATACATAGAAATTTCAGATTCATAGAATGAAGTTTGAATTTAGACATCCCTCTTATATGGATAAAATTATAAGAGCAATTAGATTAGTGTGTTCTAAAAAGCAAAACTCCCCCCCTTTTCTTTTTCTTTTTTTTTTTTTTTTTTTGTTCTGCATACCGCACTACATAGCGATACAAACGCTTAGTAAGCGATTGAGGACCTCGCATTCTATTTTTAGTCATGTCGTTAGGTACTAAACTTTAAAAGAATTTGAGAAAAGGAAAGTAATTGCTTGAAAAACTTCAAGACGTACTGTACGTCAAATTGCAACAAATTTGAATTGATAGAGATCGGTCATTTAGAGCTTTCTCAAAAATTTCGGCAAATAAGGTCAATCAAGACGAAATTTAGGAAATCTTCTGTATCTGTGTTCGTGAAACTAATATTGATAAGATGAACTTGCCCCAAAAAACAAATATTATATTAGATGGGAATTCAAGTTACGATGCAGTTCTGAACTGTTCAACATCCTTTTTAAAAAGAGTAAAAGTTTCATTACGTAAAACTAATATCATGACAGACTATTTAAAAAGTTCATAAGAGACCAAAGATTGAGCGTGCCAAAAATGCTTTGTTATGGGTAAAAAGTGGGATAATGTAATTTTTTCTATTGAGAAAAAGTTAAATTAGGATGGATTATATGCTTTTTGCTACTTCTGGTGCGATCTCTGTGAAAGAAAAAAAATATCTCAAAGTGTACTGGCGACGGAGACGGATCAGTAATGATCTGAGAAAGTTTCGCAATGGACGGAAACTAAACAATGTGTGTGTGTGTGTGTGTTTTTTTTTTTTTTTTGCAGGGTAGAATGAATTTAGAGAGTAATGTAAATGAACTAAGAAAAAAACAATCTAAAAACATCGTTAATTCCGAGTTTAAGGGGGTCCGGGACACATTTTGAAAATTTTTTTATTATGTACTTTAGAGTTTTGAAATTTTTTGAACTGATTCATCACTTATTTAATAAGCAAAATCATAACATAAATATGAAAAAAAATTATTTTTTTATTTAAATTTAATTAGTTTTTTTCAAAAAATGGGGTTGCTTTAAATTGCTATAACTCAAAATATTGTTGGTCAATTTTCAATTTTTTTTCAAAAAAGTATGCACAAATATCTAAGCTTTAATTTTTATTCGGCGATTTTAAAAATATTGATTCAATAAAAAATAAAAAATATTTGAAGAAAAATTTCGAAAAATTCGAAGATACTTTTTTTTAAAAAAAATCATAATTTTTGCAGTAAACGTTTTTTTCAAATTCGCCGAATAAAAATTAAAGTAAATTGCTTGAAAAAGATATGCTCCAAGTTTCATTACTTTATCTCTATTGGTTCCTGACTTATAAGAGTTTGAATGCAAGAAATCGGGAAAAATTGCATCATGGAGAAAAACGCGTTTAAAGTTTTAAAGTTCTGTACACATTCATTAGATGCATGCAACAAAAATAACTATAACTTTCGTTCTATTTAAGGTAGAAACAAGATTCAAACGTCCTCTTAAGCAGAAAAAAACGGAGCAATTTTTCAAATTATAAAAAAAAATTGCAAAATTTGAGGATTTTTGTGTCCCGGACCCCCTTAAGCAATTTGTTCCAGCAAGACAATACTTAATTCATGTTTCTCAAACGTCAAAACCTTGATACTTCTGTCTTGCAATCTGGCCAGACAAATGGCTCGATCTAAAATTAATGGAAACTTTGTGAGACAGTCTGGCACCCGAAGTCTGATAAAAATGGTATTTAATATCGAAACAAGCAAGAACTCGATTTTATCAAAGAAAAAGCCAGGGTAAAAATTTCCAACAAGGTTCTTTAACTTCCAAGACATCAAGACTAATAAAAGTGATTGAAAAAGAAGGAGGATGTTTTTGATTACTAAGGTTTTTCGGGGCAAAACGCTCGTACTCCTCTAATTTTTTCCACATTTAACAATGACTTTTTTATTAATCATGAAATATATATACATATTGTATTCTTAAATGTTCGGCATTCCACAATTATTTCCAGATTAAAAAAGCATTTTTTGTATAAATTTCACTGAAAATTTTCAGAAATATTTCTTTTACTGCTCTATTTTCTGTGCGTTCGTATAATTCTGACCACCACTATATTCGTTTTAAACATAGAAAGAATGTTCTATATCTTACATAATCTTCGCTTCTTTTAGTTCTGTCCTACTCATTTGACTTATTTTCGGAGATTAGTTTCATTGAAAGAGCATTAAAGCACCATTACCCATGGCAGTATTGAAATTTTTGAGAAAAATGCAGCCCCAACTTTCAACATTCACGTGCATTGCCACAAATTTTGCTGCATGTACAGAAAAGTATTTTTAAAATTGAATCGGGATCATGACATTGGATTCTTCTTACTGGATTTAGCGTATTGTCTTTCGTAATCCAAACCCATTCCTCATGGCTCATGTTGTTGCCAAGCCATGTCTGAACATGATAATAAACACGAGTTTAATTTTGTTGGGTTGCACTTGAAGTATGGGGTAGTAACTCAAATTTGCCGTTTCTTTTTTTACTTAGTAATTTTTGCTTTTTTTTTTTACATTCTTCTATATCTAATATATAGAAGAAAGTATTGGATTCGTGCAAATTTTTGAATTTCGAAGGATACGAACGTTTTGAGGTATGCTGAGTCCATGACCATTTTTGCAAAATGTGCGTGTGTGTGTCACGTATGTGTGTGACCAGTGTTTTGTGGCCGCTCTACAGCAAAACCTACCGCATGAAATCGAACGAAATCTGGTACACATATATGCTGATATGTGAACTTGTGCCCATTGGTTTTTGGCGTGAATTCGCCCAAGGGGATCAATGGAAGTATCTTGAGTTATGCGTGCGTGCTATTCACCAGGAAGTAATTGGCGGAATGAAAAAAAACTTTGGTCCATATGTTGCCCCTAACAGGTACAGGTGCTGATTCAATTTTGGTCTCAATAGCTCAAACGGGGTTGAGCTATAGAACGTTTCTTGTCGTCAATTGTGACTGTTGTATCTCAAGAAATAATGAACGGAATCAAATAAAAATTTATCGACAAGTAGCCCATAGAAGGTATAAGAGCTGATTCTATTTTGGCGTCAACAGCTGAAAAGGGGTTGGCGCAATCGAACGTTCTTTTTTTCCCATTGTGAGTGCCATATCTCAAGAAGTAATGCTACGTTCTGGATGGAATTTGGATTAAATGTGAATCCATATGTAAACAGGCGTTGGTTCAATTTTGGCGCCAATCGCTCCATGGAGGGGGGGGGGGCTGATTTTATTTATTTATTTATTTATTTTTTTGTGAATAAAAATAGTTTTATAATTGCTACAATAAGAAAGATAGGGGGACCCGGGGTAAAATGGGTAGCCGGGGTAAAATGGGTATAGTTGCAGTTTTCTTGATTTTATTCTACTGGACAACATTTTTTGAAAATAAAAAAATATGATGAAAATGTTTACATATCAGGCAACATTTTGACTTGAGGAAAAAAATCTCGCAACTCATTTACCAGGCTTAGCAACAGTTTTAATTTTCAGAACACAAAACAATGTGTTTATAGTGAGTCATAAACTTCTTTCTAAAAAAATTTACAGGAAGATTTTCGGAAGTTTTTTATTTGGATTTGATAAAAAAAGAATTTTTCTAACAAGAAACTCAAAAAATAAGTAAATTTTAATATTTACAAAAATTTTATAGCACTTTTAGTTGTACGGGGTAAAATGGGTATAGCCAACATTTTCGAGTTAAAGACATTGAATGCATGAAGATTAAAAAACTTAAATTATCTTTGCAAGACAAATGTTAGATATTATTCATCTTTTAAACTAAAAGTATGTTTTTAAAAGTTTTATAAATAATTACTCTGTTTTTATTTGTTTTATTTTAATTACTATAACTCACACCAATTAGTACTTAAAGGTATTACATTTTTCGATTATTATCGATATAGTTCATGATTACTGTAGGTTAGTAATTTACTGTAAGTTTATTATGTATATGGTTCATTGCTACATATTAAAAAACATAGTAAGTATTGATCGCTAATACTCTGTCTTTTTAATTTCCTTTTAAAACTACCAACCTCCCATGCTCAGAGCATAGTCTAAGTACAACCTCACACACAATCACAACAGAATCCTTATGTCTCATAGCAAAGTTGTACTGAATAACTAAATCCTCCTGCTATACCTCTTGGTTCACAGCCATTTTTTAACACTGGTAAGGAAATGAAAAATTTACAAAAAAAAAAAAAAAGAAGAGTCCAAACAAAGGTGGGAGAATTTTTAATTACAGAACAGGTGGCTGCAAAATTGTACAGAAACAGGCAAGAGGCAAACAAAATCAGAAAAAATAAATAAATACACATAAATTAAATAAATTTAAAAAAAGACATTAACAATAATTGATAAAATAACTAAAGAAGTAGGAGTGAAAATTAGTGGTTCTCCTAATTGTTCATCCCAGCAATTGGCGACAGGCCGGTTGTTAAATTTGTGGAATTCATAGGTTTAATCACTGAAATGTCAGCTGAAGGTGAGTATACTGAGAAGTTTGCTACAAAATCATCTGCCAAATTATTCTATGTGCTCCCCAAGAAAGATGACATTGATATTGTGCAGGCATCACAAAGTTGTAAAAATACTACCACAGCCAAACTGCAAGACTTTGCCAATGCACCTTGTGTTCATAAATTTGGTTCTGTAAACATTTTTTGTGGTTGTTTTGGATTAAAGTTTTGATTCTCCAATGCAATTATACTCAATTAAAAAAAATTTCTCCATTAGTTACAGTGTAGTTCAACTTTGAAAAGCATATACCCATTTTACCCCGGTGTATACCCATTTTACCCCGAAGCACGGGGTAAAATGGGTATACACAGAGGTAAAATAGGTATACCCCTTTACACTAAATTTAAAGTAAAAAGTTAACACAAACTATGTCCAAATTAGACCTAGGATACACAATGTATAGAATATTGAACAAAAACATAATTATATTTCATGATATTTCTGCTATGGGTCACTGAAATCAAAAATGCTGTTTTTTATACCCATTTTACCCCGGGTGACCCTAAATCGCAATAGACTGTCGTCTGCGTATTTCGCGTGATTTTAGTTGTTGGAAAATGACCAGAGAATCGCGCTGATTTAAACTTTTTAACTGTTGAAATCTTGAGTTTGTTAACAAATAAATGTTTGTAATTATTTTAAGCAAGGCTTTTAAAATAATTTTCAATTTTCATTATTTGCTTTGCTTTTGAGATAAATCGGGAATTGGGATGGTCGTCAAGTTTTAGCAGTGTAATTTTGTTTTTGTTGGGAATATTGCTTCCTCGTCAAGCATGGGGAGGGATCAGAATTATAAGAAAGACATAGAAGAAAGTTTCATGATGGTCACAACATACTTGTTTGAATTAGTAAAGCGAAAATACTGACATTTATCTAATGAGGTATGTTTTGTTGTCCTGTTAAGTCCTGGAAGCATTTTATGCAATGTTCAGATGCGAAACATTGTTTTTATAAAATACTTGAGAAGCTCACACCTCTTTGCATTGAAAAAGGTGTTCCTTGTAACACCGAAACACGTGTCGGCAATTTTTTGTAATTTTTGTGCTTAATGACGTTGGATTACTGATTTTTTGAATACTTGTAGTGTCTTCAAGTCTGGACGTTTTCCAAGCATTTTCATAACTGCTGACTTTTTCTGAAAAATGTAGCTGATGTTCTATTGCAGCCAGAAAAGGCGTGAAGGAATGCGATGCACTTTTTCAATGTGCTTCTTTAACTGCTTGATGAAAATGGTTTCTGCTCCATCTAACCTGGCTTTAGAAAAATTATCTCCTTGTTGGAAGAAGTTCTAACAGATATAATTACTACAGGATCAATATCCTTACCGATAATAACTGTAACATTACTTGGTTTGTACGATAGTGAGCACTGTTTTAACAATGAGATCATCATCATCATCATCATCGTCTTGCTTCACTGGTTTATTTATGGTTTTAACATGTTTTGTGAGAATAAAGGTAACTTATTTTTTTGTTTGCGTCAGTGTGAAATTTATCTTAACTCTCAAGGTTTCATTCATCATTGTAACAAAAATAATACTTAGTGAAGCTACTTAGCAGCATCGCTGAAGTCCCTCCATGACTTTAATCTCTTTAAGCGAGTCAAACCTAACCATCAAACACAGTAACAATGTTTTGACCAAAGGTTTTTAAGACTAATTTTATGCACTTCTCACAGATTAACTTAAACGTATCGTTTTGGTGCCTACTCGATGAAGAAGAAACTCTTCATTAATAATATAGTGTGTGCAATCAAAATCAGGATGTGTGTTCAAGTCGGGAAAACTGCGAAACGAAAATGACTTTTTCGTTTTTCTCATCCCGATTTCATCAAAGGGAGTCAAGAAATATGGAGCTAGCTCAAAATTCAAGAATTCGCGAAGCTCATCATGGATTCCTTTCAATACAAATTCGTTGGAACAACAGCAATGGATCAATAGACCTCTCAACATAGTGGATTTGTTTGCGACTGTTCACAGCTTGTAGAGAAGAGTAAGTAAATATCTTAAATCGTGAAAATTTACCCGATTTTTTTCCTTAATAGTTGCACCCATTTTTAGGGCATTGTAGCAGTTTGTTATTTTGGGATAAGCCTGTAACTAAGTTGAAATTGACATTATAATTTCTACTCTTGGAAAAGGAATATGGGAACTGAACTATTCAGATAATTTCCTTACGTCCTCTTGATCCATATTCCTCAAGGATAAGCATCGAGATCCCTTTTTACACACTCTGAAGCATTACAAATACACACTAACACTCACGTTTCACTCATCAAATCTTCATCCACAACTTTTACTTGGAATTCTCTCGGCCACCTTTTGACACACTAAAGGTACAAAACCTATAAGTTGGACTTTAAAAGGTGGGGTAACGGAACTAGATAGTTCGGTGGATTTCTCTTCATGCCACTGCAGAAAACTAAATTGCTCTGAAGTTTAAATATGCTGGAGGAAATCTCTCAACAGCGGAGTATTTTGGCAATCTCCATGCACAAAATCATTTGTAACTGCTAAAATACATACCTTACGAACTTAATTCTTATCTTATTTGACTCAGCATAAAAAATACGTTAGTAATGATACCCCACTTTCCTAGATAGCAAAGTTGAAATTTCTCCACTTCTGCTTCCCAAAAAGGGGGAAGCCTACAGCAAAAAGTCAAGGACTTACGAGATGTCGTTGAGGAAGATAACAAAACTTTTTATGAAGAGAAACCATGTGTTTTAATTTTATCCAAGTGACACCTTTTTTTGGTTAATTTTACTGGATTAGCAAATAAAGTTTACAGAAAATATATAAAACTAGCTATACCCGCACGGCTTTAGTCGTGCTATGAAGTTAAAAAGAAAAGAACAGATGTAAAATTCCCTTCATGCTCCGAAATAAAATGAAAGATTTTGTTTTGTTAATTAAAATATGCACACATTTTTACCTAAACTCCAATAATATTCCGTAGAGTAATAAAATCCTGATATAAGGATGACAACTGTCCGTCAAAACTCCCTCTTCCAAAGAAAAAAAAAATCATCGGATTTAAATACGCCTAAAGGGTCATTCCACCGCCACGTGCGAGACAATCAAAAGCTTAAATTTCACCAATATTTTGTCATGTCTCTTAATATTTTAATTAAACAGGGGTAATCACATCTTTTAATTTTTGCATTAGAAACAAAGATACTCCTGACACAATTATATTTTTATTAAATAATTTTGTTCATTAAAATTTAATTTATTTGCATGCGTCTCCTGCGGGACATCCAAAGATAACCTCTTGTAACTTGCTGTATGAATTAGTTAATGCTTTTTGTTCTATTAATATAGCATCGACAAAATAAACTGTAGATTGTGAAAGCAAACGTTCCAAAACAGGAAACATATCTCATTTGTTAAAAAAAATGATAGTTTAAAACTTTGGTAAAAATTACGTATTGGGCCATTCCACGAAAAAGTAGTCACTTTGTCCCGCTTGTGACGATTCATACATTCCATTAAAAAGTAATAATTTTAAAATAAAATGACGAAATTTATTGCTTAAAGAATCACACATACGTTGGTAACTTGATAAGCAAAAAAAAAATTTGTTCATTTCCCTTTTAAATTATTATTTTAATGAAATATGTGAGGCGCCACAAGCGAGGCAAAATTACTGTTTTCCGTAGAATGGCCAGTAAAATCTTTCAAAACCGACGTAATTAAGCGTTAGAAGTTTAATAAGATAAGTTATGACTGTCCATTTTCAAAAAAAAAAAGCAAAGAAATAAATTTCGCTAAGCTTAGATTTATCTCGTCTAAAAATACTAGTGAAAAACTTTAAAACAATTTTTAAAAAATGCATTTATGATCGCAAAAAAAGCAGATGATAATATTTAATTCGAGCTAATGAATTTCATTGGGCACTCAGCGAAGAATCACGTGGCTCGCTATGTACCGATCGCAAACAGAATAGACTTTGCAAACCTCAGAATAGACTTAATGTGACCAAAATTAGCCATCTTGATTTCTGAATCAGAATCAAGTGAAAAATCTCCCAGTGCGAAAAGTATTTAATTTGAGCTAATGAATTTCACTGGGCACGCAACAAAGAATCACGTGGCTCGCTATGTACCAATCGTAAACAGAATAGACTTTGCAGTCATTTGTCAATGTGACCACAATAAGCTATCTTGATTGCTGAATCAGAGTCAAGTGAAAATATCACAGTGCGAAGACTAAAGAATTTTATCGAAATACTGAGTGCAATAAGAGCAAAATGAAAATCAGTGCTTCCCCTCAAAAATAAAGAATTTTATTAAGATATGTGTTTCAGTTGCAACAAATGAAAATCACCTCCTGCTTTCCTTTTGCCGAAGGAAAAATATTGTCATTAAATCATATACCCCAGTTGAAAACCGATCAGTTAAAATTTACGGATACATGCCTCCCCCCCCCCCAAAAAAATCCAAGGATTTTAAGAAAAAACGCATACCGATCAGCTAAAATTGCGCATACATTCCTCCCCCCCCCCCTTTAAAAAAAAACAAGGATTTTAAGAAAAAACGCATTTTTACTGGGATTCTAATTTCATTGAGGGGAAATTCCTTTTGAAACTTTTACGAAAATATTTTTTATCACAAACTTTAT
Organism: Uloborus diversus; assembly: GCF_026930045.1. Classification (NCBI taxonomy): domain Eukaryota; kingdom Metazoa; phylum Arthropoda; class Arachnida; order Araneae; family Uloboridae; genus Uloborus; species Uloborus diversus. Next base: position 72,585,946 of record NC_072736.1, on the reverse strand, counting down.
TGGAATTATTTTACGAACTATTTAACTCATCAGTAGCGAAAGGAGCCTCCTTGGATCTATGGTAGGCACTTCGCTTCATATTCCGGAGCTCGTGAGTTTGATTTTCACTAGTGCCATGAGTGGTATTTCCTCTTTTGGTGCTGTAAACCTTTCTTGTGTTGTCTTATGTGTGAATCAAAACCTCTAGTCTAATATCTCAATGCATGGGCACCCGATCTTTCCATGATTATTAACTAAAACAACAACGTAAAATGTGCCAAGCGCAACAATGTTTTTTTTAATTAAAAATATGGTTACTTTTATTGCAATAAATAGGCCTTAAAAACTTCTGTCACTCCGCGACAGTCATTGCGTCGCGAAACATAAACTTGAATTAATCTATCCACTGCATGAAAAATTATTCAGGTTACAATGTTATTATTGTTACTTCTCTATCTTGAAAGTATACATGATTTAAAAGATTGAACTAATACCCAATTCACATGAATTTCGTTTCGTAGTGAAAGGTGTAAAAGCTTGGGTTACAAAAACATTGTTTCGTCACGAAATGAAAAAAAAAATAGCGTACACATAAGGAAAAAATATTTTAAAAACTCCTTTTTTATAAATTACAAATTAATTACTAACGATGAAATGCAGAGAAAAAAATGGCAGCTTTAAGGAAAAAATTTCACGGTTAATCACTTTTACTTTTGTTTTTTTAATCCAAATTGCCGATTGCATTGAACTAAAAGGCATTATCTTCCTGTTAATCACTATAAAATAAAATACTTTTTAAAATTGAAACGAGAAGAAACAAACAAACGAAGTATTATAAAGACGTATAAATGATAACACAAAATAAAACGTCAATAACTTAAAAGGAATGAGATTTTCAAACTTGATTTGAAAAGGCTGGTATTTTTTTTTTTGTAATTGAGATGAAGTTTCGTTATTCGACCATAGGTCGAGATAGATCTGGAGAAAAAAATTCCAAAGGTGTCATAAAGAAAACTTTGTACAGTTCGTTCAATTTTTATTGATAGTTATAATGAAGAAAGTAGCAGTCCCTGACCTTAAATTTGGGCCCCCTGCAACAAAATCTGTAGAGCCTCTCCCCTGAGGCCATCCGTGCAAATTTGCAACGTTAATAAGTCTTAATTCTAGTTTTGTTCTTTGAAATTTCAATTTCTTGGGCTGTTGGGCCCCTTAGGGACGTGGGCCTTCCTGTACTGCGAGGTCCGCGGGTACGCAGATCTGAACCTGGAAAGCAGTGCCTGAAAGCAAGCGAAGTCTTGATAAATTCAAGTTAAAAGCGAAAATAACTCCCGCCGCAATTAAGTTAGAAAGTTGAAAAAGAAAATGCATAGAACACAACAATATTTGCTCCTTCCAACAATATATAAAATTAATCTGTGTAAGCGAATTTTCACCCTCCCATTCGGAAATTTATGTGAAAATTGGATCTTAAGTTAAAATTAAAAAAAAAAAGAACTGGACAATTCCACGAAAATGTCAACCTGAGCATCAAAATTTCAATATTAACAAAACTATAAGAATTGTATATCATTTAAATTTTTTGAAATATATATTTTTAAAGTGTACCGAGCTAAATTTTAATTTATAATTTTTCGTATTGAAAATAAACGTAACAGATGCCTATATCTTTTCCGGACTTTTTAGTGAAAATTTGACATAGGGTAGTTAGTAGTTGGGTAGACCAGGGCACGTTTACGCATTGGGTACGTTTACGAAGAGCCCTTTTTCAAAAACGAGTTATTACTAGAGCGTCAACAGTCATAGCAGACTGATGCTGCTCCCTAGCAAATATTCTCACAAGTTTTTGAGCATCAGTCGCGCTTCGGTTTAGCATGCGGATAAAAAAATCTGTTTTCTACCAAGCCGAGTAAATTTTGTGTTGAACATTTTGAAACTTTTTGTGAATGAATAATACTTTGCTAAAAATAAATAAACACATAAAAATAGCAGAATTTTACCCTTTTTTGAGAATTGTATTTGTAAGGACAGAAAATTTATTAAATTTTTTGCACGGTAAAAATGAATCCAAACTTGCCGACGGGGCACGTTTACGTATTTTCATCGGGGCACATTTACGCACGCTCCTCTTATAGTGTCTTACTACTCTGTCTTACTTTTAAAACGGGCCTCGGACGCTTTTTTCGCTCTCTACTGTTTCAAACCTTTAGTATTTTCAGGTTATTTAATTTTAAAAATAACCATTCATTTTAAATTAAGTAAACGATTCGTATCTTATAGCTTACAATCACAGAGTGATGTCTTCATGCTTGTTCAGCTTTAACTTTATACACTATTCAGCCTCTGATACGTTTTCTTCATTTTAAAGATAATAATACATTACGTTCAAACAGAACTACGTTGGATGTCAAAATAATGAAAAGGCTTATCAATAATCCAAGTATTTTTCCCAGTAAGCCTTCCACATCATCACATATGGACTACCACGACTGAGACCATTTGAAAGAGTAGGATCAAAGCTTAGGAACCAGGGACAGAAAAAAACAGGATGCTAACAATTCTAACTGATACTCCGATTAAAGAAGTCCTCAGACAAGAGCAGTTAGAAGCTACAACGAAAAGAAACAAAATGGACAGGACAAAACAAAAAGAATAAATTACTTTAAAATTTCCAAGTTTCTATTGAAGCAGAAATAGAAGATATCTAAGAAAAAAGTATGAAACCGAAACCTGTGACAGGGAAAAGTTAGTACACTCTGTAAAAATGAAATTAATGAACAATTCTGTTTACGTAGTAGAGAATTGCTCTTGCATCTATTGTTTGAAAGCGCACAACCAATCTAAAAAAGGACAACACTGGTTCAATGTCTTAAATGTCAAAATGCAGTCCCATGACAAGTATGCGAAAAGAAATACTTTATTTTTTTTTATTAAAATCAAACAGTGATGAAGAAGATGACTAAATAGTTTCTGTTTTTAATTAGCAATAAGTTCTATGATTTTAGTTTAGCCTATAAAATGATCTTTAATTAATTATTTGTGATTTTTTTATTTTTAAAGTGCTTAGAGGTAAATAAAGTATTTAAATTTGGTTAAATATCTATTTCACTTACTATTTGGTATCATTTTTAATATGCTTGAACGTGCCCCACTCGATGCATAAACTTTCCCCATGTCAGGGCAAGTTTACGCAACCGACTTGGACTCTTTTCTCCTTTTTTTTTTTTTTTAGCTGAGCAACAACTAAAGATACAAATTTTGACTTCATTAACTGTTTCATAAAACCACAGAATCTAAAATTTCCTAGGTTCAAACATAAAAATTAGAAAATTCATTAAAAAAAATCCTCGTTGTGCCCCGGTCTACCCTAATCAAATTTTTTTCGAAAACAAATTCTAACTAAAAGGAAAGACGGTTGTTGTACTTTGTTGTACTCAAAACACAGTTTTATACTAGAAGCTTATATTAATAAATATGGTTATAGTGTTTCGTTCAAAACCAATCTTAAAATCAGTTTAAACATGTCAGTCAGTTACCATAAAAAATTAACTTTTTCCCTTAGCGTGAAAATTATTGGTGGAAATTTTCCAAAATTCATATTCTCTGCCTACATCAGAAGTATTTAAATGCTGAATAAGTATAATTGGAAGTTTACATGCGGAACACCGAAAATTTCTTGATAACTGACTGACACACGTGATACGGTAACTGAATGACATTCTGTTTAACTTTAAAATGGCTGCAATGCATTTAATTTAATACTCCTGAAAACAGAATTATTTTATTTTTAGCCCTTTAAGTGATATCAAACAACCCAATTCTTTTCATTTTTACGAATGATAGCAGATTTTATTGACTTTATTTATTATTCATTCTTATATAATTTAGTAATGTTTGAGCCTAAATTTCAAAAATAATTACCTAATATTCGAAAAATACATCAATTCAAAACAAAAGAGGAAAGCATTTTACTGTCAGTACAGCCAAAAGACAAATTTACAATATCACAATTTTCACAAGAAGGAATAAAATTCAGAAATATGGGAAGTGACTTCTAGTAAAGAAAATGTATATGGAGTTTTTTGTGATTTACAATATTTTGTAGCAAAAGTGATAGATGGTAATAAGGGAAAGGCTTGGGTGAAATTCTTGATAAAAGGACTTGTTCAATCATATGAGTGGCTAATATGATGTAGAGGAAATACAAATAGTTTACTTTTTATAGCTCTTTTTTTAGATTTTTAAATTTTCTAGAAATTTTATATATATATATATATATATATATATATATATATATATATATATATATATATATATATATATATATATGAGGGGAAAAGAGGTTATCGATAGAAAAAATAAAATCTTACTTTAATTGCCTTTCTTTTGCGTAGAGCTTTATTTACAAATTTTAAGGCTCTTAGACATTCGGTCCAACACATTTATAGATGCTACAAAAAAAATTTTTTTAAAGGAAGTGCTGCAGAGTTGCAATCGCCTACAGTTTTTGTCATTTCATATACTACAGCTAGCATACACTGAGGATGTAAACTGCTTTAAGAAAATATTAGGTAGCACAAAATTGTTATTTTGATGTTAAAAATCATTTTTTTTTATATACGTTTTGTATCGCCCTTGCTTTTAAACGTCATAATTAGCATATTAAAACTATATTTTGTAGTAATTTTCTATATGGTTTATTATTTTGGGAGTCCTCATATGCTGGGGATCCCCTGGTCAGTAGGATCCCCTGGTAGTCCTAAAGGCAAAGAAAGTTCTGCTTTTGTGCACACTTATTTGTATGTTTTACTGCGTAATTCTGAATTTTTTATGTTAGGATGTATAGGAAATTTACAAATGTCAGTGAATTAGCTCACGAAGCTATTCTAAGTACTCTAATTTTGTTATTTTAGTAATACTTTTGAAATCAAATGGTTATCAAAAGGTTATTCATTTTCCTTTGATCCCAATTGAAATTTATGAATAATTCCTTTCGCTTTCAGAGGAGAATATTTTATTGAATCTATATTACTTTTACCGCAAGTTGGATTCATGTCAATCAGTTACCATGGTTTTAAAAAAAATTTAATAATCTAAAACGCATTTTAAAAATTCAAATATACCATTAATTCAGCTTGAAGAAATCAATAATGTAGGAGAAAATGTTTTTATTTTTCATTTTTTTAAATAGATATTTTGTGTTGCATGTTTGTAATATCAGTCAGTTGCCAATCTGTCAGTGAATTGCCAATTTGTCGTAAATACTGCAAATCTTTATTTTTGCAATACACTGGTCGCCGAATATATGAATCACATTTGTTCTAAACTGTTTTGATTCCATAAAGTGGCTGATTCAATAAAGCGGCTAGTTCAATAAAGCTGGATTTTGTTCTGTTTTTGTCAATTTAATTCATTAAAGCGGTTGATTCAACTTTTCACCGATTCAATTAACCGGAGTTCCCTGTATCAAATCTAACAAATCTATTTACATTGCTTGCCTTTTACGTGAATGTATTTATTTGTTTTTCTGCTTAATTTTGAACATTTGCATTAGTATATTTGGAAAATTTCAGAAATGTCCGTCAGTTACCGGGATGTCAGTCAGTTGCCAAGCAGTTCTAATTACTGTAATTCTTTATTGTAACAATATTTTCCAACTCAAATGCCATAGGACGAAAGTTTATTCATTTGTTCTTTGATCCTGATTTGAATTTAATAAAAATGCTTTTTACTTTTAGAAAAATTTCTTATTGAATCAGTATTACTTTTCACATAGGTTGCATTCATGTCAGTCAGTTACCAAGCTTTAACATTTTTTCTAAAATCACCCAATATGTATTTTGGAAATTCATTTGTACCATAAAATTCAGCTTAAAAAGTACAATAAGCAAGGAGAAAATATCTTTTTAAAAGTTAATATTTTGTGGTTTATGTTTCGAAATACTTATCGTTTTGCTCTGTGAATGTCAGTCAGTTATCCATGAAATTGCCCAACTACTATTTGAAATTTTTTCGAACCAGTCAGCAAACCTTTACTGAACGTAAAGAAACAAAGTTTAGAAATGTCAGCCGAATCGGCTTGGTTGTTCTCGAATTTTGCACGTTTATACACACAGACGCTTTTTGGAGACTTCATTATATATTTGGAGCTATTGAATCATATCATGAGGTGCCGACGGTACGATCAAATTTCATAAAATTACAATTTTTGCCATATTTTCAAGTTTTGTAAAAAAAAAAGTTAGATACATTTTTCTTAATTTCAAATACTGTTAAAAAGAAGTTGCCATGGTAAAAAAGACTTAATCTATTACTTCACTTATTTTTTCGTTCATTCACTATTTTATTCATTCACTTATTTTTTTCATACATTAATTAATTATTTACTTCTTAGTTTATTGTTTAATTACGTATTCATTCATTTGTTCATTTATTCATTGATTTGATAAAAACTTTTTATTCATCAAATAGAAAATAATGCATTAGTAAATTATTTTGTTTATCACTTTGCCCCATACATTCTCCGTTTCGGTTTCAAGGTACACATTTAAGGAAAACAAATGAAAAATAATGTTTCAATGCACGTTTTGATATAAAATACATTGTTTTTTCTTTACATACTGTAATTTTCAAAACAAATTCCCAATTTATTAATTTTGAAAAAGTACATAATCTTAAATATTTCACTTTGCCCCCTCCCCCTTCCCCAGCTATCTAACTCAACAACTTTTAAAAAGAAAACTATAATGTAAGCGCACATATATGTTGGGAACTTTAGTAGATCCTACTGTAAATAGATAAGAATTTAACTAGATGCAATATGTAAAGCTCATCATGTGAACTGATAACCAAGATATCCGCAAATTATTAATATAGAAGTGAAAGATTAACTAGAAATGTTAATTAAAAATAATTGAAATTAAAATAAAATTAAGTCAGAAGTTTGTCCAGCATTTAGCTGTTTGACATTAAACATGCTTAAAGAGCACATAAATTCGTTTCGGGATTAGTACAACCTCGATACCTGGAATCTCTTAAGATGGGGAAAAAATTCGAGATATTGAGTTTTCGAGTTATTAAGGTTTCGAAAAAATACACTAGTAACTCTCACAATTACACTCACATACGCTATATATTTGTCTATGTACTATGGGACCACTGAATTACGATTTATAAGTTAGTCTTCAATATTTTAATGGATTTGAAATTTTAGAATTCTCGAAAGTGTACAGAATGTGATTTTGAAATGAATAACAATTTTGACTTCGTGTTTTCACCTAAAAATTTAAAAATTCCAATTTTATCTTCAAACAAATAGCCTTCCACAATAAAAAACTTTTCGACAGTCATTTTGTAGAAGTGAGAAAAAGCAGTATGATGAAAATGAGGAACGCATTTTCCGTTTTCGCTTGAAAACTGACGAAAAATCAACCCCCTCCCCCCCCCTGGCCTCAAAGTGGAAAACTTGTTCGAAAGAAATGCACAAGAATTCTAAACTGTGGGGAAAACATTGAGATAAAATGAACTACAGCACCTCCCTCATACCCACACTCCCCTATTTTCTTGCCCCAATCCCCTATTCTCAAAATTTCTAAGAATAGGGATGAAAAACTTCAAATAATTGTCTATTTAACTGGTTTTACTACAAAAATTGGCCAAGAAAACGACAGTTGAAACTTGCTTGTGAGCCAAAATTTTGACATGTGAAGACTAATTTACCAAAAGGGAACATATCCATTTTCCAAAAATGTTCAGGGGGTGAAGAAAACGAATAAAGTTAAGGGCAAAATAGTTTTATCATCTTTTCTGAGTGCAGAATTGAGCACAAAAGCACAACAAACCATGACACAGAGTGTGTGATGTTAGTATGAAAAAATAAGGAGATATCGCCAACTCAATTTCGGATATGTGCCCTTTTGAACGAGAACCAGAATGTTGAGAGTTCCAATTTCACCAAAGTCCTAATATTTCACAACTTCTCATATTCTCTTATCGAAGTAATTGAACCTAATACTAGAGGATTAAAATTTGAGGATTTTGGACATGTATTTTTTTGAATATAAAAGTCTTCGTACTACAGATTCATTCAGGATATGTCCCTTTTTGTTCAAAATAAAACGTGCAGAGGACGGATATGTTACCTTTTGATCAAAAAGTCAAACTTTACCCTCAAATAGAATAGGATTTGTCCCGTTTTGACTTCTTGAGAGTAGATGATTTGATGAAGGTCATCTGAAATATTTAGAAAATGTCATAAAATGAATTTTTCTAAAAAGTGGATATGTTCCCTTTTGATAAATTACTCCTCATACCAATGTTTTCTAAAAATAAATTTCTAGATAACCATGGAAAATTCATGAAAGCTTTTATGGAAAATGCAAGGGAAAATGCTTTTTTCAAGACATCAAGGGTTTCGAGACAAGGAAGTTCGAGATATCTAGGTTTGACTACTTTTAAATTTTATAAATTTTCATAAAAATTAAAAGATCTTTTTCATTTGTCTCTTAACAAAGCATAGTAAACATTAAAAGCAATAAAAATGATTCCCATGTTGGACACAAGGAGATGGCAGCTTTCACAATTAGTTTTCAAAGTATAGATTTATAAAAACAGCATATAAAGGAATTTATTTTCAATAGGTAGACTATTAATAAACTTTTGGAAAAGAATTTTCTCAATTTTGGCAGTTTCGAAGATTTTTTAATGAAAAGGAAAAGCCGAAGCTGTTTTTTAAGTCATTGAAGACAGTGGTAATGTGGACAATATTCGCACAGTGTAACCAGTTCAAGAATATTTGAACCAGTTCAAAAACATTTCAAAGGCTAATGTCCATTTACGGAAAAAACTGATTATAAAAACTTCCACAGGTGCTTGTAAACATCATGTAAGGGCGTTGATAATTGATCGAATGTCATTGTTCTTATTACGGACTAGCGGTACCCGCACGGCTTTGTGCGTAGTAGAAAATTAAAAGATCATTTGGACCGCCTATATATTTACAAATAATGGATGATGAATTGCTCGCCAATATGCTATATAACTTTGCTCGCCCGAGTTGTGTTAATTTGCTCATCCATGTTATGGTAATTCACTCGGTAATGTTGTAGAGGAATTCAATACACCAATGGTGATTTAAAATGGAATAAAAAAACAACATTGAATTTTCGAAAAATCATTTTGAGGTGCTCATCCTCATGCTATGAACTAATTTTGCAACAAATTTTATGAAAATCGGCCGAACGGTCTAGGCGCTATGTGCGGAACGGATATCCTGAGATCCAGAGACACAGACTTTCAGCATTATTATTAGTAAAGAATATAGTGGGAAAATAATCAATGATGAAGCTCAGCTGCTGTTACAGTTACTAGTTGTTGAATCATCAAAAAACGTTTCGTCGAAGCAGAAAGAAGACTATATAATTTTTAGAAAAACCGGCGCCGCAAAAATTTATACAGCTCACTGTTACGGCTACAGAGAGAAAAGTTTGAATTTTTTTACTAGAACACAATTTTTTTTCCTTGCGCAAAAGCATTTTGAAAGTATTTAAAAGAAAAAAAAACGAAAAAACAAAAAATGCATTCAAACGATTGGCGTGTGACGGAAGTTACCGGCGTAAAGAATTTGCAAAGAAGAGCATTAAAAAGGGTAAATGACAACGCAAGAGAAAACGCATTTCGCATAAATCATAAAGACAGACAGTAGCAGAAGCGTCAATAACAAAACACCAAGTGCAAAAGCATTGCATGCCGGGAAAATCTTTAATTAGCAATGTGGAAAGAGCATTCCTTCAGCCAGGTCTTCGAATGAGCCAACGAGCAATTTTCGTCACACGCCAGTCGTTCACCACCATTTTTGGTTTTTCAATACGCCGATCAATTTGCGCAAGGGAATCTGAGAACTATCTATTTGAAGATTTTAAATTATCTCACTGTGAGCGGAAACCACCGCCTTACTGAAACCCATCACAATCAAGCAAGACATGCAGTAGTGAGTATTGTGGGACAATAGGACACAGGTTTGCTATATCATTTGATTTGAGTGTCATTTTGTTAAAATATCGATGTTTTAACAAAATCTACAATTTCCACCATCAAATTATGACGGTCCGTGTTTTTTACTAACACTGATGTTTTACGCTTGATGTTTTCACAATCATGTCTATGGTGAAAGCTATATCGTTAGTTAGTGATCGGAACATCCATTATACTGAAAAATATTTTCTACTGTTAGTGTTCTAAAGAAGTAGAATTTTATAGGAACAGTTCAGCATATCTTTTTTCTCTGCGTACAGAATATTAAGCGTTACCAAAGGTTCCCAATATGCAGGGTTTTTCCGTTTTAACCTGCAAGACATTTATTTTCGCAACCGTTAGTCCTAGACAGTGGTGTAACTGGGAGTTGGCAGGAGTGACTCTCGATAGGGGCGCAGGAATTTAGCCTGATTTAGAGGGTTTTTTTTTTTTTTTTTTTTTTTTTTTTTTTTTTTTTATGTTTTTAAAAAGGTTATCATTGTAGTAGAAAAATGTTTAAAAAAACAACTTGCTAGAAAAAGAGTTAGGGAGAAAAATGATATAATCCTTAATTCTCAAAAAAGGGTGGAGGAGGGGGGGGGGGGTATTTCACATGTGGCGTGAAATTTTATTCCGATTCATCGAGTTAGCTTAAGATTTTAACACACAATTTGTATTCCAGGGAGCGGTGGTGGAGGCCTTTCTGTACCGGATGATTCCTTTTTTTTTTTTTTTTTTTGCAGGGAGGCGGTGAATTTTGTCGTTTTTCTTGTGCTAAGTATCTATTCTCATTATAATAAATAATATAAGCATTAAAAATGTCTTAGTTGAACAAAATATTGGAAGGCCTTCATTAGCGAATATATAATGCATAACACTTTTATTTAGCCTGTATGTAAATTGTCGTGTTTTATAAGCCAATTTCAGATTAGCCATGCTTTTCCTATTTGCTTTGCATTCTTAATTACAATAGATTTTTTTAATTGCTTTGATTTTTATTTTAAAAAAAGGGTGTTTCTTTCTTTCTTTTAGTAAATACGTAAATCATGTTTATTGTATATTATCCTATTGTTTTGAAACAAATTGCTTTACAGTTAAAGCTATTTTGAAAAAAATAATAAATGCATTGTTATAAACGGAACTGAAAAATGTTTATTCTCATTCGATTCAAAAATGTGTATTTGTGCATTAATCAGTTGTAAATACGAGTATCATTATATTTATGAATTTATGTTAATAAGAACATTAAAGTTGCAATACTGTCTCATAATTTGTCGAATCAATTGATCAGAATGTCCCCAACCCCATTTGGGGGGGGGGGGGAGGGTCATTCTGGCCTTCGGTGGGGGCTGGGGGGCGCTATTTCTTAAGTTCGCTATGGGTACCATAGTTACGCTACTGGTCCTAGATGCATACTTCCAATCATAGACTAATAATAAGAGTAGACGGAGCTTTTTCATTCTTGCTGATGAAGAAAATTGGTTCATAGATGTATCACGTGACTAGTGGAAGGGCTTGGCGAAGACTTTGGCAGCATGGTTGCTAGATGGCAGCATTATCTATAGTTTGACACTCGACATGTATTTTAAGACAATGTGTTTTCATTAAAAAAAAATTTCCAAGTGCAGAGATTGAACAGTTTTTTTTTTTTTAGTTATGCATTGTTTTGACACTAGTAATAGTTTTTGGTCACAGTTTTCAGTAACTTTTATTTCATTTGGAACTACTACGTCAGCGTTGGCGTAAACGTAATGGCGTAAACGTTTTGCGTTAACGCAAAAATGTACTAATCGGTATCTTAAATTGAAATTGTAGGTAAAAATCTTACCGTTTGCCGATTCTTTTTGGGCGCTTGAATATTTAATTGCTTAGAGAGTTACTGAAATTGACTAAAGAAAATGCACAATACTTTCTAAACGAAAAACTCACTATATTAACAAAATATTTACAACTTAGAATAACAAATTTACAAATCGGACTCTATAAAAGATCATTCTTCCGTGCTCCATCAATTTTTATTTATTTTATTTCGATCGTCTGCTACGATCAACGCCCGCTGTTGCTAGGATATCCACTAGTCACATGGTTTGGTTTATGAGCAGCAAAAGGGTTGCCATAGCTCGGTCTATACTTATTATTAGTCTATGCTTCCAATCGCAAAAATGTTAAAATTAGATGCAGAGTTAAGGTATTGAAAGTTTGAAATGAAAATAAAAATTAGTCAAAAAATACTAGATTTACATTTTTTACGGGTCCCAGGTCCCACAACTTATGTTTAGAGAAATAATCTCTATTGAAAATTAATTCACACACAAGACGTTTGAAATTAGTACGACCAATATTCACCGAGGTATGAAAAGCAGCGTTTTGTGATTTAGACCACTTTTCACTCGCCGTCAATAACACCTTTTGGGGGGAAATATAACAGTAAACTAGTGTTTAAAATGATATGTGTGCATAGAGTGGTTTTTCAAATTGTTCGAGGTTTTGTTGTGTGTTTTTGCGTATCACGGCATAACATTTGCATTTATTTTTGAATAGCAATGAAAAATGTAAATACCTTGTTTTTCTTATTTCGACGATCTGTCATTCTTTTGAAAGTGGGATAAGTTCTAATCTCAACTTCTGATGGTCCCTCAAAACTTTGAAATGGAATATCTCCTTGAGTTTTGGTCGCACAAATGTCAAGTTTTTTGGGTCAGTAATAGTTTTCAATGGAGATTTTTTTCTCTGAATATTAGTTATGGGACCTAGGGCCCGTATAAAAAGTAAAATTTTGTATTTTTGACTCATTTTAAGTTCTGCTTCAAACTTGCAATATCTTAATTCAGCATCTGTTTTTGAACATTTTTGCATTCGGACGTATACATCTAAGACTAACGGTTGCGAAAATAAAGGTCTTGCAGGTTAAAACGGAACATCCTGTATATATGTAAGCTTATAGTATAATTTCCTACCAATATTATAGCTTTCCTCCGATATGGCGTTGATTTAAATTTCTAGAACGATACCATACAGTTACTAATTAAGATTACAAAATGTAATAAATATTTTACAATCTATGTAATTTGAACAGTTTTTCCTTGTTGTTGCGTTGAAAACAAGTATAGTAGAGCAGGTGTTTATTCTTAATAAATGTATCGATTTAGGTTCAAATTCAACCGATATTGTATTTAGTTACAATAGTTGTGTTAGTTTTCTTGGAAAAATAGTACATATACATTTTCTGTTTTCTTCCAGATAAAAGTGTAAGTTTTTATATAAAAAATAATAATATATAGTTGCAATCGCTGGTAGAAAACATTTCACTGATGAACTTTAGCATCCGCTGCCAATCTGAAATAGCTAACAACATTCTTTCCAAAATATTGTACCTGCGAGGGAAATGAAATCGGCTGCTGAACGATGCTGATAACAAACATTGAAGAATGCGTGATCGTAATCTTTCAATGGATTGACTAAGCATTTCGCAAGGAAAAATTCGGTGCAAAATAGAGAAAAGTTACATGAATATCGTAAAAATATCCTCAAAATTTATAATGACATAAAATGAGTTAATTCTGTCATAGGTGAGCCTTCAAAATTTTGCTTCAAATGTCAATTTCAGTTGTTCTAACTGCCTTAGAATATTTTAAAAATGTAATTCTGGGTTTAGATAAATATGATCTCTCGATTGGCGTCTAAACTTAGAGTGTGAGTGCTTTTTAATTACTCCCCAAAGAAAGGCAATGGATTGACTAAGCATTTCGCATTTTTGTGAACATTTCACAAAAAAACAAAATGAAAGAAAATAAAAATTAATTTTTAAAAAAAGAAAAAAGACAGACAATGAACCTAAGGAATTTTATGCTTAACATCAAGGTTCTTATGATGTCAAAAGAAATGCGGTCAAAACAGCCAAGTAATGGGAAAATCTAATATAATATAAAACCTCAACGAATGATCCGAAATGTATCAGGGTCATTCTCATAAAAACAGTCATTTTTGAGCAAATTAAATTCAAAAAAATAAAAGTGGTTAGAATCAGATGAAACCTTTTTTTAGAGATAGATATACGTAAGGGCTTTATGAAAAAACATTGGTCCTGTTAAACAAAAATATTTTTTGAATAGCATTTTACCCTCAGCATTATAAACCCACTTAAGCGTCATTCTCTCACTAGTGAGGGAATGACGAATCGATTAAAATTGGATTCTAGTTGTTATGCCTAACTGATATTTGAGTTTATTTGCATACAAAAGATCTCAAACTTATGACTTATGATTAATTTGTGATTATGCAAATTTCATACATTGTTTTATTTTATTTTTCTGCAAAAACAGATGTGAGGGAATGACAGATGCAAAAACCCTTCTCTAATTTTATGCTTTCATATAGATTTCAAATAGTAATTTCCGACCGATAAGACGCAAATGTGTTGCAATATTTTTCTGGGTTTCCAATTCTAAATTTCTACATTTTTTGCTGAAAAAAATTTATTTTGTTGCGATTCTGTGAGGGAAATTGACTGGTGTGAGGGAATGACATAAACCTCCTGGGGACAAACTTAAAAATAATGACCTGACTAATTTATAATAAAAATGTAATATTATATTTTTTTTTACTTAAATGCTTCAATATTTTGAGATAAAAACCACAAAATTGAACTCATTGTTTGTTTGATCAGAAATATTTTCTGCTTATTTTTTACTAACAGTGGAGACAGTTGAGAAAATGAGATTTGGGTACTTTAGACTTGCATTAAAGACACTCAAAATAAAATATAGAAATTTTACTTTTAATGATCTTGTTAAATTCTATGCTGAAAAGTATTTCAACTCCTAAAAATATGTATGAGTCATAAAACATTCGTAAATTATTACAGGGTCATGAAAATTCCCGTTTCTGTGAGAATGACCCATCAGAATAGACAGACTAAAGTCAGAGTAAGTGAAAAAGGTGAAAGAAAACAAAAACACGAGGAGGAGCGGAATCTTCTCCTTTCAGAAACACAAAACTCTAAAAAAAATGAGCATAAAACTCTTAAACTGGCTGCAAATGAAGGAAAAGGTACAATTGAACAATGGGTTCTTAATTAGTTATTATTTATACCGTGACTACGTTATAATTCACTTAAAGAGTTCATGCAAATAAAAGCATAATTAAAAAAAACAACGTTTTATTGCTCAAAACTTGCAGAGTACTGCATACGTTTGCTTTGGCTCTACAAGGCCTTTTGCAATGCACGGTTTTGTCGGATACCTTTTCATTTACAAGCTCACTTCTACATTTGAAAAGGGCGTTTCTTGTAACGTCGAAACAACCTGTACCTGTATGTAGTATTCTGTTAGTTTTGTGCAATAAAACATTGTTATTTTTTATTTCATTTTTATGCTCAAAGGTATTTACTTATTTCTTAGTTCACAAGCTTTCGATTGATGTGACCCAATTTATTGGTTTTTTGTCCCATAATAAGGTAATTTATGAGAACAATTCTTACAATTGGTATGTGTTGGGAAGAACAAGATTGAATTTTAAAAAAAGCGCTTTTTGTGCACATCTACAGCACAGTACAATTGAGGTCTGTCAGATTTTAGCCCAATTTAAAAAAGCCGACCGGTTTTTCTTCGAATCAAACCGCTTTTCTTTTTTAGAAAACCCTTTTAAAAATGTTTTTCACGTTTTAATTTTATTTTAACTAAAATGAGAATTATATTTGTGCATCATTATTAAAACAATTAGGGGAGGCGAGGCGAGTAGGACTTAGGGCCCGTCTGACTGCCTTCAGAAAATGAAAAGTAGAAAAGCGGATCAACATGCCTCACCTCCCCTAATATCGTTACAAGAATTTAAAAAAAAAAAAAAACTTGGAATAAGACTGAAAATTTGGTGCTTAACCAAAAGCATTGTCCATTACTGAAATGTTAAAATGGAATTATTATTTTTTATTAGAACATTAGTTTCATTCAATACAATTTAAAAGGTTATAAATTATTTTTAGGCAAGTATTCAAAAAATCACGTGACACTGCTGAAATATAAGCTTACTATTACTAGCCAATTGGTTCAGTCTTTGAATAACAACGCACTTCTATCATTTTTCTGCCTTTTGTCACCTAAACTGTTCATCATTTTTTTCTCAACGAAGTGAAAAACATATTTGAAAAAAAAATTGATTAGAAAATGTCTGGTCAAGCGTTTGAGTGTCCTCCTCGTGAAAGTTTGAGGAGATGAAGTGGAAAGGTGTCAGTCGCTGTGATTTAATACGGCACACACCAGCGATACAATACAAACCCTCTGGCACGTGCACGTGGCGTATTTGGAAACGTCTTAAAATAACGGTATATAATTAATTTCAGCTATCCCATGTCAGAATTTCGCAGGACAGTTTCCGATCACCCTAAATGTATAGAAAAATCAGATGAGCCCTAACCATTGGTAAATAGTTTTACATTCTGCTGGAATGATATAATCTACAAAAATGGTCGAAATAGACTCGGCACAACTCAAAAGGTGCAAATTCGTCAAATTTCGAAACTTTTCACGAAACCAATACTTTTTTCTATCTATTAGCTACAGAAGAAAGTAAAAATTGTGTTGCTAAAAATAGCATTTGTACATAACACTGTGCCAACTACTAGAATCTCCCTTAAAAATTTTACTACAGGCAGCAATGTAGTGGGAAGTGTAGTCTTTTTAGTATTTTGGAAACATTTGTTTAAGGGAAGAGAGATTGGGAAAGTACTTGAAACCTGGGCCTAATTCCTAAAAAAAAAAATCAATGTGGGAGCCTTATAGCCCTTAGAACTAATTTTCATACGTAAATAATCAGTTCTGTCTAAAATGTTAAAAATCTGATAAAATTGAAACGAAGTGCAGGATTTCAGCTCCTGTGCGCTCCCATGCGTAAAATATGAATACTAAAATACAAATTATGCAGAATAACTACTATGACTTTTGTTTGTCTCTCCCTCCTCCCGTCCTAAAAAACGAAGGACTTATGTTCAGAATTCCAAGAAAAAAATTCTAGAAACAACTATTCAAATGCTATTTTTGACTGTGACGATATATTAAACTTTACTATGAGACAAACTTCCAAAAAATTTCTGTTTTTGATTCGACACTGCAGACGTCCCTCGTATAACACGGTACTTGTACAACATGGTTTCGATATTACACGGCACCAAATTTGCGATTATTACAACACAATTTCGATATTACGCGGTACGAAAATGGAATTTAATACTTCGTGGTTTTGATATAACACGAATGTTATCTTCAAAAAAGATGGAATTTTATTTTTGTTTTATACATTCTGTTAATGTGTGATAACTGTAATAAGTTTTTACTTTGTTTTATGAAACTTGGTTTCAATATAACACTGTAGACATCCCTTGATTTATATTATTTCTAAGTCTCGTACAACACGGTTTCGTTATAACACGAAACACGGTTTCGATACAACACGGAACGAATTAACCGTGTTATACAAGGGACGCCTGCTTACTTTTTGTTTAATTGAATAGCAAGTATGTAGAAAGGAGTAATTAAACCTTTAAATCTTCAGTTTTGAGACTGTTACAGTGGTGGTATCATAATTGCCAATTTTTATGATCTTTTATGCTTTTTAACTCTTTTTCCTAATAACATTTTCGTTATATCATCAGAAGTATTTTTGAATATACATTCTTTGTGTCTGGGGTAGCCATGAGATTAAAGCCCAGTACTATAAATGACATTGGTCTCTCTAAACTTACCGAATTTACAGTATGGAAGTACAACACTATCGTAGCCACTTTATACCTTCTAATGCCACTTATGTACATAAAACTGGAACTCATGAAGAAGTTTAAGGTAGTGTTGGACATGGAATCTGCAGCATTCAAGCATCTACAACAAGTGTTCCCAAATTTTTCTAAAGCAAAAAGTTAACGCTGGTGTTTTGTTGGACAAGAAAGTTAGTAGGAGTCGAGAGCTTTCACGCTTCTCAGAGCAAAGCATAATAAAGCATCAATCAGTTTTGTTAAAAAGTAGTTCTTCCCAGGAAACATTAAACCTGAGAACTTTCTTCGACTCCTTTCAGATTCTGGTTAAAAATTACAACAAAATGGGCTGCAGGATGCGTCTCAAATTACATTTTTTGGTAGCTACCTTGAATGCGTCAAAGAGAGCAGGGGTACCTTATCCAAGGAGCATATCTTTCATCAGGATCGGCAAAACTTTTAATGTCGCTACCAGGGAACACATAATAGACACATGATGAGAGATTATATTTCATTACTTAATTATGAAAGTAGTAAGACATACACTTGCAAAACTACGCATTTCTAGGTCCCTTGTCATTAATTTTCCAAAATTGGGTTAAAAAATAGTTTTTTTTTTTTTTTTTTTTTTTTGCAGTTAAATGAGTAGAAACCTGTAAATTTTTACGTTTCCCCCCAAGTTTGAACTGTTATCTGTCCTGACCAGGAAAGCAAAATTTCGGTTGGGAAGTTATTTTTTTTTTTATTTATTTTTATTTTTATTTATTTATTTATTTTTTTATAGAACTAAGTAGAAAATTATATTAATTTCCCAGAAACAAAAATCATGTGAGTAGTGTTACTTGTATGCACTTAAAATTTAAATATTAATAAAGGAAAATGCTCCTTAAATTATAGCACAGGATGTTTGTGTTAATTTTTACTCATGATTTAGGAGTCTTCATGTGTATTTAGTTAGAAACTTAGTAACCGAATCAGAGAGTTTGATTCCTTTTCTCGTATTGTATTCCATTTTTATGTCGTAAAGCACATCGCATACTATCGATAAAATTGGACCAGGGTTTCTCAGCGGGTTCTATGGGATCAAATGGAGTTTTCAGTTAACTGATGAAATGTAGTAAGGAGCTATTGCAACGAAATTCTGGATTTGTTTCAAAATTAGTTCTATGAAAAAATGTGACTTTATTTTTCACAAACCGGTTTTAGGGTAAATAACTAGTTAATGGCACGCAACCAGTAATGGACAGGTTTGTCATGCGATGTCAATATCTAGTTTGTAATCTATATTGGCATCTTTCAAAAACACCCGCACCACATTTCTTCCAAATATAAGTGTTTATCTACAATGTGATTTATTATGTTATTGCTTTTTAGTCACCAGTAGTGAATTTTCTTAGCATTCAAGTTTTCAAAGCGTTTCTTTCTTATGGACCTGACGTTGCTGTTTTATCAGATCGCAGTTTTATTGGTGCGTATCCCTTCCTTAGCTTTTCTTTCTACCATATAGGTACATTTTCAACATTAGTTGAGATATTTAGGATCTTTTCAAGCGAATGTGCGCATAACTAGTGAATTAAAAGTAAGTACATATAGTAATGGGCACATGTGGCCATAGTTAATTTTTGCCGTTCTCAATCAAAATTATTATTTAGGATTGATGAAAAGACGTAAGCTTAATTTAGCAAATGATAAATAAAAGTGCAGCAGTGTAATTGTTATATTTACTTATTTTATTTATTTATTTATTTATTTTTGTTCAGACGAAACTTTCAAAAGAAATTTGTCAGTTCTGAAGTTTTCAATTATAATGTTGTCGAATTGGTTAAACAAGATACTTTAAATTTGATTATACTTCAGAAAAAATAGTAAATTTTAATATTGTAGAATACTTTCTTGTGCATTTCCTGACAACAATTGATTTTAGCGTGACAATTACCAGTTTATAGTATGTTCATAAATAAGAGAGTGAGAACATAGCTGGTCAAACCAGTGTAGTCCAATTGATGTCAAAAAAATGCATAATTATATAAATCACAGTTAATGAAAATTTCACAGCTTTATAAGTGTAATGTCTAAATTTTTTCTACCGTGACATTTAGGGTTTTTTTTATGAAATAGAACTGCAACATCACAGTTCAATAACATTCCAAATTTAAAAAAAAATAAAACCTTTAACATGCCTACAATTTTTCACTTACACTAATAACGTTAAAAAAAGATGTTAGGTGTATATACGTATGTATTTTTTAAAAAGCCAATAGAGAAAACTCTTTTTCTAAAATGACTAGTCTCTACGAATAAAAACCTGCCTGTAGACTTTTTTTATTTAAAATGCCAGCTTTTCAGAGCCCCAGTACGATTCGAACAACATTATTTTTATCTCCTTTTTACCTAATAAGAAAGGGGCGTCTTTCTATGTTTACGTATTAATGTAAAGACATTTTTTTTAGTTTTAAGTTAGTTATTTAGTTTTAATAATGTTACAGATTTTTCTATTTGATTTGTACTAAGCATTTTCAGTTCTGTGTTACTGCGAAGAAAAAAATAATAATTTTACGAACTTATTAATATTAGTTCACATTGATGGTTCAATGCTATGCTTTTTTTCAAATACGCAAATTACTTTTGGATCTGCATTTATTTCCTAGCAGGGTTCTTGAACTTTAAAATAAAGAGTGATTTTTGTGTTGTTTCAAACCCAATATTTATTTTTTTATCAAAGTTTACAAACATTTGAAGAATCCGCTTTGCCCTACCAGGGACCCCAAAGCGGGTGAGTTTAACTAATTGTGTTTTGGTACATTTGCCAATCAAATATGAAGTTGTTAATGATTTAAATAATTGACTAGCTACCTGTCATTATGAAAAATATATATTAAAAAATTGTACTTCTCCAATTTAAAGTCTGCCCATTTGTTTGTAAAACAAAAAGGAATAACTGATTAAATTAATAGACTAATTAATTGCCATCATAAAAAAAAAAGTTATACTTATCCTATTGAAATGGAAAACCTAAGTAAGCACACGAGTCAAGAAATTATAAATAAATATATGATTAAATCCTATATCCGCTTCGCCCGAAGACCCGTTTTTTATTTCAATAATTATAACCGAAATATAAAAAAGAAACAAACGAAATGACAATCATAGTTTGTAGGTGGATGGTATCAGAATAACATAATATTATTGACAATAAAAAAATAAGCTGATCTTCAACTATTTACAAGCTACAAATTTTTTAAACACATTTTTTTAACTGTAAGTCTGGTTGCGCCATGCCGCTTCACTGCTGCTTCACTAAGACGTATTAAAACTCGGGAGTGTTCATGTAAACACGACATACGTATGCAACACCGCTTACACACCATGGGGAGGGGGGCATACAAAGGCCTACCCGCTTTGGGCCACCCTCCCCTATGTGTACAATTTCAAAATCAAAGTTATGAAATTTGATCAGTTTAAGGAAAACAGTGTTTGCAATGTTATTAGGGAAAAAGGAAAAATGAATACAGTTTTAGGAATGCAAGTATGATGAATTTTTAGTTGTTCTAAGATATGTCTGTAAGCTTCACTCTTACATTTTAGGACGTTCTTTTTGAAGAATGTGGAATGTGTTTTTCTCTTTATTGATGTATGACTTTTTTCTTGATTAAATAGCAGTTACAAAAGTTTGGTTACCTTCTATCAGAAACTCATTTTCATATTCATTATATTCACATGCAATTTAACCAATAGAAGCAATACCCTAAATTTTTGAAGGATAATTCCGTTTTTAAACATACATAATTAAATTAGTATGACTATACGACTACCTAAATCCTAAATATGTGGACATGTAACATAATTACATAAATGCACAAAAAAGTTCAACGTATGACTTTGTAATTCACTTCCAAAAGTGATTTTTCACGATATCACACTCATTTTCAAAGTCACTTTGCCACTTTTAAAAGCAAATTAAAAAAAAGCTATTTTTCCCCATATCAAAATGTAACTAAATCATTTATAATGCTAAATCGCATACCGGTATTAAAAGTGACACAACTCAAAATTTGGGCAAAACATACTAGCTGTTGATTTAAAAACTAAATTTAATGGTCTTTCTTGCTACAAAACTCGCAAAGTTAACCTACATAACTGGTGCGTGGTGGCGTAATGATATTACCAATACTGAAACATCATTAAATTTTCATAATTTAGAAGAATTATTTTTGCACCGTTAGTATGCATTGTTAATTTAGACAAAAAAAAAACAGTAAACATCACATCCTAATTTTTTACGCGAATTATATTATTTGAGACTAAATCACTTAAAACTACTATTACGTAAAACCTTGATTTTCTCCAATGCTGTTTTTTTTTTTTTTTTTTTTTTTTTTTTTTTTTTTTTTTTTTCAGAGTAATATCACTTTCTGTGCTGGGATGCGATATATTTTGTTTAAATATGCAGGAAATCAAGTTAAGGGTAAATAAAAAAATAAATTAAGAAAATACCAACATGGAGAAAAAATATTTTCTTTCTCTTAATTGTCCACTTTCCTAAGTAATTTTCACTTTACCACCGATTAATATTAATGAAAGAGTAGTTAGAAAATGACATTCAGTATGAGCAACAGACACTGAATGTAATTTTTAATCTTCTCATGCTTCAATAATTAAAACACAGTATGTAACAAAATATCAAAAATCCTTACCAGTAGCAAGAAAATATATCTAATTCTGACTTACCTAGAAAGAAAAGAGGAAAAAATTACATTTTTGTTGCACAATATATTCGTTTTCTTCACGGAAAAATAGATTTAATACATATTTAAAACTCAGTTTATCACAAGAATTACATAAGTATGCCTTGAAATGACTACTGAAAACATTCAACCCCCTCCCCCAAAATGAATAGCCTCCATATATGGGTCATTCTCCAGAAAATGTAACTTTTAAACTCAAATATTTTTCAATTTCGGAACCCTTGTTTGTTTGTTTGTTTTTTTTTTCATTCTTACATGAAAGTGTTACCTACTAGAAGCAACCATAAACAATGGCCCAGCTAAGCTTCAATTATTTTACTCATAAATAAAAATGAAAAATATATATAAATGCCTTGTCCACGCAAATGAAAAAAAAAAGAAAAACCTATTTTAATGTTTAAAACTCGAGGCCAATTTAATATCAAAGTAGCAATTTTGTTAATTGTGCAAACAATCAGCTATTTAAATGATTAGTGGGAATCTAATATTAAGCTCTCTTAATTAAAGTACGATTTAATTAGTAGTCATCTTTTTAGCTCAAATGTGTGTTAAAAAATAGTCTTAGTAAATTTGAGAATATACAGGCAATTTTATAGTAAACTTTTTTTTTCAAATTTGTCGAATAAAAACTAAAGTAAACTGTTTGAAAAGATATGCTCCAAATTTCATTACGTTACTTTATCAGTTCTTGACCTACAAGAGTTTGAATGAAAAGAATTGGGGGAAAAAAATGCATCATGGTGAAAAACGCGTTTTAAGTTTTAAAGTTGAAAATAATATTTTAAGTAAATGCATGCAACAGAAATAATTGTATCTTTTGTTCTAATTAAAATAGAAACGAAATTCAAATGTTATTTTAAGCAAAAGAAAACGGAAAAGTTTTTTAAACGATAAAAAAAATTACAAAATGGTGACGATTTTTGTGTCCCAGACCCCTTTAAGGTCAAAGGTCACAAAAATATTTTTTTTTTTTGCAAATATCTCGCTTTCTATAGGTTTAATGTCATAAACTTATATTTAAATATTGTAGAGCATAAAATATGCTACAATTTTTGTGAAAAACATTTTTTATACATTTAACCGTTTTTAAGATAGAAGGCAGAGAGCGCGCAGCCCTTACGTATTTTAAACAAAATTCAAGGTCAGCCGTTACTCTCGATAAATGATGCGCCGTATAAAGCATGTATATCTTCAAAACGTATATACTACATGCTATATAGTCATGAGTAATGTACAGCTGAGTGGTTTGAACACATATATGCTACGGTAAATGTGATAAATTGTTGATTGTATATAATTACCGGCGATTATACACAATCACCAATAAACTTGGTAAATGTGATCAATTATTCAATATTTATCACATTTACCGATTTACTTATTCAATCCCCGACTCGTGATGGGGAATGTAATAAAATTGAATAATTCAAAAAACATTAAGCTTTCAACACTAAAAATTACTTTACAATTAAAACAAAGTTTGATGTCTATCAAAGCTTACAAAAAATATTTCAATCAAAAAGAGCTAATAAAGGCAAAAAGGTAATAAAGGTAAAGGTATTAAGGATTTGCTTTGCCTTACTTTAACTATAAATATCTTAGAACAAACAAATTAGATGATATATCACAAATCATTCAATCGGAAACCTCACTACGGGAGGGGAAGGAGGGAGCGATCCACTCCAGATCATACCTTTCTGGGGAGGGGGGGTGGATGAAAAAATCTTAAATTGCTTAATTTATCGAATTTTAAAGAAAATTGTTTACAGTGTTGCGAAGGCAATTTATAAAATGCGCTCATAATTTTAATTGTTTTTTAATGTAAATTTTCGATTTACCACATAAATTGAAATTTAATTCAAATTTAAAGTTTTTTTTAATTCTACAATCGCGACTCGTAATGGAGAATGTAATAAATTCGGATAATTTTCCGAATAAGGTCTTAGTTCCAAAGCAGCTCAACATTTTTGAACTTCTCTGAAAACGCGTAGTTAAGAATTAGAAAAACGTCGTGATGGCTGTTAAAAAGCAAAGTAATTTCAAACTAAATGAATAAGTAAAAGTAACTCTTTTATTTTATTTTCATTAGATATTTTATATAACACTTTATATCCGTAGAATATTATATTGTAAATATAAACTGCTTTGATAGTATTATTTACCTTTTCTTAAGGGCCCGTTTAATATTGTTTCTGCCACCGTGGCCTACTGATAAATGTGCATCATGAATTACGGTTAAACATTTCGTCAAAATACACGTAAAATCCAACATTCTAGCTGCCTTATTCTAGCTGTCCGTCGGGATAAATTACTTTTTCAACATTGACAAAACTGTCATCATACGTCATGTCTTTTTAGTCTACGATACTCTTCGGAATTTTTTACTTTTTTTTTTTTTTTGCACTAATTTTGTTTTTACTACAATTCACCTTTTTTAACGAATTGTCATACTCTTCTTTCGCCAACAAAGACCTGTGAACTTTTTTTTTAATTCATAACAGTTACTAAAACTTGAAATTGAAACGCTAAAGCATTATTAGAAATTCTATAAAAGAGAGAAAGCAAACATCCAGAAAAAAAAAAGATCTTGCCAGCACGACATCAGAAAAGCAGTTGAACAACTAATGGGATCCAGGTTGGTTGAATTAATAAAAGTACAGTTTAAACAAAATAACCGAAAAAATTGAGCCAAGATACATAAATAAGTTACTGTACGCAGTAAAAATTGTGTTTTGAATTCAAGAGAATAAAAAATAAAACTAAAGAGAAAATTTTAGTAATGCATAGCAAAAAACAAAATATTACCTACAAAGATTCATTATTACGCTAAATTGCATTTTACCGTATTACCTCGCATTATTCGGCATGCCGCAGAATTCGGGGGACACCAGATTTCTAATAACACTTGCCTGGTCCTTTCCGGCATGCCGGAAAATTTGAGGTTAGGAAAAAAAATTAATACTTTAAAAATACATGTTTATCTTAAAAATGAATATAAGGAACATAAGTTTTATGTATATCTTATTAATATTAAAAAACAGTTTAATTTTGTAAAAATATTTACTAACATTGTCATTTGTTATTTTAACAAGAAAAATATTATTTAATAACGAATCTATATATATAAAAATGGAGTTTGGTAAATTTGTTCCCTAAGATCTCAAAAACTACCCGGCAGTTTCACCTTTTGTTTAGTTTGGTACTGGGAAGGTTTATAGACCAGTTAGAAAAAAATCCGATTGATAGTTCCCTTTTTATTCTAATTTTCGTCCCAATTTTCGCATAAATGCCCCAATATGGGGGTGGAAAAAAACGTGCACATATTAACATTATATGTCCATCGAAAGCGCCAATTTTTCTGCTGAAGATAGAATCTGTTAGAAAGTTCCAAGCTGTATGAAAAACGAGTTATGAGCTTTTTTTGTTCCATGTTCGAAGGCTTTCCTCAACCCAATTCATTATTTAGTGTATCATCTCAACTCACAGCTCATAGCTAGAGTTGTTGAATATTTTTGTGTTTCGTTGACTGTTTGAGGCTTTTCTCAAGTCAAATCTTAAAGTAACGTTTTTTCCCCCCAAGATTGGCTTATAACTAGATTTGGCTGATTATTTTCCATTTAAACGGAACTTTAGTGTAATTAATGGGGTTTTTTTTATTATTTGTGCTGATTGGACACTTAATCATTATCCAATCTAGCAGCAAAAACCTCGCCAAAATTTATGCAGAAAGATTTCAGTAGACATGCATTTGACAGTTTTTTCAACTGTCGCGGTTTTTGAAGCCAAAGACTACGTAATAAAGTTTGTCAGCTTTCACCGTGTAAACAAAATATCGCCAATCAAAGAATCTTTCAAAACTTTTTTATTGTAATATAATCCAGCAACTAAATTAGGTAAATCCATAAACAGCACAAAAACTTCCATTAATGTGACTTTGTGCACAAATTCAAACCATCGCCAAACTATAATTACTTATTTTGGAACAATTTCGGATGAAATTATTTAGCGCCATTTTATGGTGACCAAAAGTATCTCAGCATCTGGCGACAATGTCTCTTTAACAAAAACTAGTAACATACCGTTTTACAAAGTAAGGATGGGGGAGCATTATCCAAGGTATCCCAAAACGATTCCCGCAAATTCGGTACCATTTTAAATCGCACCAAGAACCCACAATAATTGAAAATTTCCAAAATAACTAAAGCAAGGTTAAGGGGATTACGGGAGGGCGGCTTAATTTTTTTAAACAGTTCATACTTCAATAGACACACAGAGAATATAAGACTCCATGTAAAAAAAAAAAAAAATAAGTATCAGTGGCGTAGCTAGGGAGGGGCAGAGAGGGTGGTCCGCCCCGAGCGGCATTTTTTGGGGGGGGGCGGCAATTTCACACTTTTGATGCAAAAAAATTTTATGCATTTTCCCGATAAGAAAATTATGTTTTTGATCTATTACTGGAGGTAAAAAAAAAAGGTTTTCGAATTGTAAGGTTTTAGTACGACTATGATAATGAAATTACTCTAAAACAAAACATGTGTTTTCTTGTGGACATCTCATCATTATTTTTTGTTTTTTCTCTTCCTTCGTCTGAAGGAATAGACTAAGGGAGGTGGTAATGTTAAGTCAAAGGAATGTGTTTTTTTTTCTTTATTTTTGCTGTTAAGGGTTAACTATTACGAAGGAGACAATGAACTTCATAACCTTTCGTTACATGATGAAGCTACCACTTGATTTTAAGTAAATTAAGAGGAAACCACCGTATTAAAAAAAAGGAAAAGAAAAAAAGTTTTTTAAAATTAAAGTGACAACAAGAGTAAAAGGAGAAAGGTCTCAAATGGTGGGAGATTTCTTGCTCATTTTCAGAATAGCATTACCTGTTTCAATAATTGTTTTGATTGGTAATTGAATTCAAAATTTTCACTACGACAGAATGAATTTTATGTTAATTTTATTTAAAAAAAATTATTCACAACTCGAATAATAACTGCCTGCACTATATCAACAAATTCCTTTATACAATGAGTTTCACAATTAGTCATTCATCTTAAGGAATCAAGGCGATCCTTTCACATTTCGACCTCTATTAGTGAAAAAGAAAACCATCCCAAATTTGATCTCGAAAAATTCCAAGGGATAACGCTCACCTTATCCCTTCACATCTCATCTTTTAGCCTAATATAGATTATTGAGTTTTTATAATTTCAATACCAACAAGTTCCTGAGGCCAAGCCCTGGCCCTTCTAGATAGATAAAGTGTCTATAGTGATATACAGATAGTCTAAAGTGTGTATTTAGGACATCAACTTCGAACTTTAAAATCCCCATCTCATCCAATGTCTACAAAAATAGCTTGAAATTGGGTTTTTGAAACTTAAATTTCAGAAAAAAATCTAAGGTAAGGACCCCAGATGTTCACGAAATCACCTTACGTCATAACAGTTGGCTTAAAATTTCGCTTTTAGACTTTTCTGAGTGAAGACAGAAAAAAATTTTTTTTTTCTCAATAGTAAAGAGCTTAAAATGAGCAACAGTTGCGAAAAAGATTCCGTGTGGGAAACCCTCCTCCAAACACTCTCATAACGTTGTCCGTCAAAAAATGGTTGAAGTCGCGTTTTTAGGACGTCATTTTCAAAGCGTTTCCAGGGGAGACGGAAAAAACATCTGACTTCCCAACATTTTTGGAAAAATTGGAAAACTTATGCCGTCAAAGACAGCCTACAATTGCGTTTTTGAAGCTTCGGCATCGTAGAATTTCCTGATAGCTCCTGAACGTTCCTTATTCTCTTTAACGTCATCAAAGATAGACTTAAATTGATTTCAAGTTTGGAAATATTTCGGGAGGAAAATCCAATCTTTGTTGGAGTACACCACTTTATACAGCCTACATTGACGTGTTTTTCCATTTTGTTGAAAATATTTCTTGACAGTGCCCCCGAACCTTACCCAATATCATCACGTATCGAAAAATAGCGTAAAAATGTTTCTTTTTAACACTTCAGTTTCGGAAAATTTCCTTGAGAAGTCCCCCCCCCCCCGGTCCAAAGTCAAGAAAGATTGCATAAAACTGAAAAAAAATGGAGGGAGCCCCAAGCATCTTTTCTATAAGTGTTAATAAAAATTGCTTAAAATTCCGATATTTGACTTAACTTTTGGAATGTTTCGGTGACGCTCTGGATTACTTTTTTTTCTTCTGCAAGAAAAATAAGAAGAAAAAAAGTTTCTTTTCTTATTTATTAAAATCTTATCAAAATACTTTTGACTCATTAAAGTAACGACTATTTCCCATCAAAAGGGCGACAAATTGAGGAACCGTCCCGGGCGGCAGAAAGTGCAGCTACGCCACTGATAAGTATCAACTGATAAATCATTTTAAACATGTGAAGTTTAATTTCATGTTTCGAAAATTCTTCAAATTTGTATATGCTTAAATTTCGTGTTTTCGTTTCTAAATGAATACTATTCTGCTCTTTTTACTTACTTCTACTTTAGTTTTATGAGTAAGGAAGAAGCTAGATTTTAAATCACGTCAAAAAGGTGTGTTTTAAATTCTTTCACTTAAAACAGAAAACAAATGCAAGTAAGGATTGTTTCTCATAATTATTGCTAACCCAGGCAACGCCGGGTATTTTTGCTAGTAATTTCATAAAAATTAAACTAAAACTAGGTAAGCAAACATTTAAACAGTAAGTTACAGCCCCTAAACCAGTGCTGAAGAATTTACCATTGCTATTCAATGAATAAAAATTAAACTTACCTGTCTAAAAGTAACCTAAAATAATTTATTTAAAAAAAATATTTAAAAAAATCGCAGTAACGTTGATTGCTTCTGAACTGATTACTTTATTGGCATACTAGTGGTACCCGAACGGCTTTTCCCGTAATAGAAGAATTAAAAGGTTTTTTGGTTCGCCTGTATATTTACAAATAATGTATGGTGAATTTTCTCGCCAATTGGCTTGTGCCAATGTTACGGTTCCACGTTATGAAAATTTCGTAATTTACTCGTCCATCTTAAGATAATTTTGTTCTTAAAATTGGAATAAAAAAAGAACCACATCCAATTTTCGAAAAATCGCTTCGAGGTGCACACCCCCATGCTGCAAACTAACTTTGTGCCAAATTTCATGAAAATTGGCCGAACGGTCTTGGCGTTATGCGCGTCACAGAGATCTAGACATCCTACAGACATCTCCGGACATCCAGACAGAGAGACTTTCAGCTTTATTATTAGTAAAGATAATTAAATCCATTAATAATGACCTACCATAAATAACAAGCACAAATTATATAGAAAACATTTTTTTTTTTTTGAAAGAAGGTTACATTTGGGATTTATTTATTTTTCTTCTTTCAGTATATTGCTTTCTGATTGGAACTGGATGGGGATTTTTTTTTTTTTGTTGCAAAATAAACCTAAAATCATCTAGCATGCCGGGAAATTCGAATTTCCCGTCATGCTGGTCAACCTCGCTTTTTTCCGGCATGCCGGATAATGCGGGGTAATAAGGTATTTTATTTTTAAATTTCCATCCAAATTATTCAAAATCCAGTTTAATAAGGTTTGGATTAGTGAAGGGTAAATGTATTGAATTGAAATTCAAATTCTACTAACATGGTCAATAAATGCGCAGATTAAGACAAGTGCATCCGATATAAAGCCATACAGCCCTCGTCCCGTAGAAATACTATACGTCATAAAGAAAGCCAAGTCGCTGAGCAAACTGAACAAATTTTGGTAAAGTATCCACTTTTATTACATTCCCCATTACGAGTCGGGTATTGTATGCAGTAACTGGTAAATGTGATAAATATAGCTAAATATTCAATAATTTAGCACATTTACCAATTTTAGTGGGGATTGTGTAAAATCACCGGATTTATCCCATTTACCGTAACATATATGTATTCAAACCACTCAGCTGCTCGAGTAATTAAAAAATGTTAAGTGAAATATTGTCATTATATTTTAATTATTCTAATATATAATACTAGTTATACATTTTAAGTGGGAAAAAAGTACTTTTTCTTTAAAATGTGCAACCTTTTTAGTTCTTTTATAACTGCAAATTATAGCTCGTCATGTGGACCCATATAATTGGAGAGCTTTAATTTATAGCTAGTAGGGACAGATGTTCAATTGTATAGCTTCAACCAATTTCCTTTTCAACGAACTACGTCATCTCTGTACGTAATTCTTTGTTTTGTTCGTTGTATAAACGTATTTGCTATTTTTCTGCCGCATTTCATTTCAATCAATGCAGTACTTACCCACTTTTTCGCATTTTACCTCTACGTGCTTTACTTTTGGCAGTGAGGGTATGTTTCTGCATACAAGATAAATGTGTCATAATCGATATATGAATGAAATGAACCTTCTTTACGGAGATATCAGTACATAAAATATAAAAAAGAGCAGAGACCGTCGTAAGAAGCTATTATCTTAATGTTTATTTTATTATAATTAATGTGTGATAGCGTTTTAGTTACGTCAGTTAATGTTTAATCACAACTTTTATACTAAACAATACTTCATTTTAGGACCAGATCTATAAGTTTCGGGTTCCACTACAAACATCAACAAGCCCTATACGTTTTTTCAACTCGTATCTGAGATGCCCATTTTATTCAAGCTCGCTATGTAAATTTGAACAGGATTAAAACTTTTCTACAGCACAAATTCAAAGTTCACTGTTAGAACAGGAAATATCATACTATCTCTTCACGGCTTTTACAAGGTGAATCCCAGAGGTCAAACCAAGTGATTTACTTTAAATTATTATTATTTTAATTAAATGTAACCCAAGTTTAAGAAAATTACCTTACGTGAGACTACATAATCTATGGTTACCGTTTTTGAAAATTTGGTACTGACAACACATTCTAAAACCTGAAAAATTATTTACAAAAAAAAACCTTTTAAAAATGATTATTTCAATCATTTTTGTATGCAATTTTTAACTTTTTACGGGGGGGGGGAGGGAGAGGGGGGACTTTCTCATAATTTTTGAAAATTTTAGTGCGTCTTCAAAAAATTTTACTTGAGTCTACTCTCACCCCTGGTCATGACTCCCCCCCCCCCAAAATGAAATCCTGTATCCGCCCCTGGGAACGATTAACAACTCCAGAAATAGGGTCGGATAAGCTGGAATGAATTTCTGATTCGAAGTACGACAGTATTACCATCGTTTCCAGATGAATTACTAAATACAACATTTTACTGCTGCAAGAATGGTTGTAGTTCATGCTGTGGGTGCAGTAAATCAGGGATGAAATGTTCCTCAGCTTGTGGTCAGTGTAATGAGCAAACATGCTTCAAGGGTTCACCTTCACCTTATCAGAGTAATGTCAATGAAAATAGTACCTTTGGCCTCGAAGTTCTTGAGGATCTGATGAAAAATTTCGTTGACGACGAAACTAATGATAACGAATCAGAAATTTTCCAGCCAACGGGAGAAGACGATGAAGAAAAAAAAAATTAAGACTCATATATGTTTTATTATTAAAGTTTTCGTAAACCCTCCCCATATTTGTATTTCAAGTGTAATAAATTTTTAAAACAGTATTTCTAAACTAAAATATAAAAAAAATGTAATTCCTTTTTTTTTTTACTACTTGAAATGTAATTAGTAAATAGTGGCTCCCAAAAGTGTTCGTACACCTTGAAACTTCGTAGTAAAACCAAAATCAACGCAAAACTAAATTCGGATATGAGTCCAATCTTCTTCACATCATTTCTATGCCTTTCTAAATAAAACCAAGTAGTTTTCTTTTTTCTTTTTTTTTTTTCAAAATATTGCCTGATTTTATTTTTGAAATTTGTCAAAAAATAGAGAAATAATACGCCGCAAAAGTCATCGTACACTGAAATATTTTCGAATGAATTCGTGATTAAAACTATCACATGTCGTTTTTTTATATTTTTCATTGTGTGGAAACTGTAAAGTCAGGTTCTATTTTTTTGTTTATTTATTTATTAATATTCTGCTTATTATTTTTAATTGGCTGGTATTCGTAAAAAACAACACGAAATGTGCTTTTTTTTCCTCACAGTAGCGGTAAATTGGTTTGAAATGTCTCTAAATTAGTTAATTTATACCGTTCTATAGTGAAGTGCTTGATAAAATGCTTTAAAGAAAAGAATCCGATCGAAAACAAGGTAACAAAAGGTCAACTGGCAAAGTTAAAGCGTGATTAAAGATTTTACAGTTAAAAAACGTAAGAAAAATATACATTTGAGAGTTGTAAAAGTTTCTGAAGAGTTTAATGAAAATTTTTACACTTAATTTTGACCTAAAATTGTTCGGTAAGTTCTCTGATTAGCTAGATTAAATGGGGCCTCTTGTCTTGTTCGTATGAAAAACAAGAAGCGTACGCTTTCCTTCACAAAATCAATGATAAATAAGCTCAAAACATTTTGGAATAGAGTCTTACTTACAGATGAAATTAAATTCCACAAGTTTGGTTAAATTGTTGTATAATTGTAAATAGAAGAAAAAATGAGGAACTTAATCTTAAAAACTTAGTTGGATCAGTTAATCAGGACGATAGGTGTTTTTGTGTGAGGGTGCATATCAACATCAGGACTTGGTAGTTTTGAATTTTTTGATGAAATAATGAATCATGCTGTTCAGTTAAATGTTAAAGAAAAAATTTTAAACTATTAGCCCAAAATCTGGCTATCGGAACTACTTTGTTTTTACTAAGATGGCAATAAGAAGCACACAGTTTTCAACATTTGCGTCTGGTGCCTCAAAAATTGTCGCTAAGCTAAGAAATATCTCCTCAATCGCCAGATTTAAACTTAATGTAACATATATAGTGAAATCTGGAGTCTAGATTACGAAAATACATCATTGAAACGAAAAACGAACTAGAAACAGTAAGACTCGAAGTGCAGTTGATCACTTACTCAGAAATTGAACAAAAAAATAAGGAAAAACATAGAAATCTATTCCTAGACGTTTAAAAGCTGCTGTTAATACTGCATGATATTTTACTAAAGAATAACTTTGTAAAAAGTTAGATCATTTATTAATAGATAGATATTTTTTCAAAGTGTACGAAGACTTTTCTGAGATAAAGTTTCTAGCATTTTTTGAGTACTGATTCTTTAAAAATCAAGTTTTATTATGTAATTAAAAATTTTCATGTACTTTTGTTGAAAATAGAACATAGATTTTATAATTAAATACCTATTCAAAAATATTAATTTGATCCAATGGATAGGGGCGCATTTCATTGAAAATCGTAAGTGCACGAACACTTTTGGGAGCCATTGTAGGGGTAAGTGGTATCACAGTACACCTCGGACATATGTGTACCTTGGACCTAGGCTGATTATAGCTCTGCTTATTAAAATAGTTGAATAGTAACATAAGTAGTTAAAGTATTTGCCACTAAAGATCTCAGTGCATGCCTTTCTGTTTTATTGAAAGCTAATCTGATTGAAGTATTATTGAAAAAGGAAATCCACCATTCAAAAGTAAGTTTTTCCATTTACTTTTATGTATTTTTATTATGAAACATATATTGTTTATTCTAAAATGAAGGCCATGCATTATACAGTCATGTTCTATCTGTAACACCATGTGCTTGAAACAAAGTTAGACCTAACTGTAACATAATGGTCAGCCACTTTGCTTTTTATAACCAAGTGGTGTACCTCGAACCCAATACAAGTGGTGTACCTTGGACTGGTCCAAGATACACAATTCTGCATAGTTATTACAATTCTTAAAATTTTACTGAGTGATGGTTAACTGGGTGATGGTTCAACTGGGTTTTTACATTATGATGGTACTGGTGTGTCAATATCTGAAGCTAGCAGGTACTTCTTTGCCAAGCATTGTCACTCCTGAAGAAATAAGGCTATATCCAAAGGCACTACAGAGAAAACAATTCTGTAGGGAAAGACCTAAAAGAATGTCTTGTACTTTGACCGATACACCTGAGAAAGAGCTTCTTGAAGTAGAAAAGGCTAACAGGGCAATGAAAAAAGTAAAGCAAACAAAGACAGAAAACCCCCTACCAGGCCAGCTAAGAGAAAACTTGATTATTCCTCAGAGTCTGAACTGGAGAGTATTGAAGATTTATATGTGGAATTCGATATTTCAGAGGAAGATTTTAATGAGCTAGAAGATCTAGATAACGTCAATATTCAGATTGGTGTTTTTGTATTGGTGAAATTCGCTGGCAAGAAAACTATCAAATATTTTCTTGCAGAGATTATTTCTATTGTTGATGATGGGATATGAAGTTAAATATCTGAAAAAAGATCCAAACTGTCAGAAGTTCACAAGAGAAGATCCTACCATAATTATATGTTGTGTAAAAAATCATAAAGTTTTAACTATAGGTATTTGTAGTTAGATTTGGCAAATAATTATGAAATTAAAAATTGAAAAGTGAAACTGGGTTTGAGGTATCCCACCTTCCCCTACATTGGATCTTTTGGAATTAAAATGTAGTAAAAGTATTTCACTCAACATTTTTTTAATTACACCATTAGGTAAGTGTTATTAAACAAGTATATATTTGATTAATGAAAAATAAAAAATCTGATGTAATAAGTAATAAATTATGCAAATCATTTATAATTATATAAAAAGTTACTGGCAAAAAATTCCTGGTTTTTGCCTTTTTAGCAACTTACTATGATGTATATAAAAGTCTAGGCACCAGTTTTTGAAAAAAATATATATTTTGATATGCTTAGAGACAGAAATACATCGACTTTTTTTGTTCAAACTGTCCTCTCGTTACCGCTGGAATTCACCAACTACTATATAACCATGTTTCACAGAAATATATTTGCCAAATGTAACTTTAAACAATACAAATAACTTTCAATTTTTATTAGCTATATTTACAAAACATTTTTTTTTTACGAAAAACAAATGCTTTACTTAAAGATTCATATCTCTTCTACACCTTAAAAAAAAAAAGACTGTTTCGTTTTAAAGGGCAATGTAACGTCTTCTTACTCTAGCATTTTCAAATTTTTATCAAGTTTTTGTTTCGTCGTTTTGTTGGTTCAGCCATTTTTTCGTCATGAAAAACTACTAGTATCAACCTACTTTTTTTCTATACTTCTAGTATGCATAACTAAAAACAACAGGAAAAAAAATTTGCTTCCTACTGAAAGTCCCTCGTCGACGTTTTTAGGCTCAAAATGACGAAAACGGCACTTTTTCAACCATGATTTGACAACCAAACATTTCTAATTAAGCTTAACTTAAATCTTTTCTCTTTATGCACAAATGAAAGTTCATTTTTTCGCCTTTAAAATAAGATGTATTTGCTCTTTTTACTAATTTAAATAAATTCACTAGAGTTTTTTGAAAAAGGATCAAAAATGCCATTTTACTCATCCGCGGAGCAAATAAATAAGTAATAAATTATGTAAATCATTTATAATTATATATATATATGTATTGAAGATAAACCGACTTTAAATGGCGTACTGTTTATGGGGACTAACGGTTGACCTTGCATTACGCTGTAAAGGCGTAAGCGCTGCGTACTCTTCACCCTCGATCCCAAAAACGGCTAAATCTATTTTTAAAAAATGTTGTATACAAAAATTGTAGAGAATTTTATGCTGCTCTACAATGGTTAAAATATTCATATCTTAAGACGCGAACACGAGATTTTGTGAGACTTTTGAGACAACTTTTAGATTAAAAAATAAAAGTATATACGAGTTTAGCTCTTCTTATATCGCTTTCCGAGGTGGACTTTTTTTTATGTGACTGGACTAGTGGTTATTTCTGTCGCAACCTGTAAAAGAATTAAATAAAGTTATCATGGTCAATTGATAGAATCAGCACCTCTGGAAAATGTAAATAAATTTTAAAAACAAAGAAAAAAGTCTCAAAACAAACCTCATTCGGAAACAGAAGCAAATAAAAAAAAAAACATTGCCGCTTGTGCTGAGGAAAGCAAGGAAATAATATAGTGTCCACATAAACATTTAAAAGTTACAATTGATCTTTCTGAGTGGAGATTAAATCAGTTTACTAAATATACTGATCTACAAATAATGACTCCGTATTATAGTTGTAGTGTGTTGTAGACTTTATTTATGAGTTATGGATTGTTGTACGATAAATTGCAAGGCATAAAATACTTATAATTTTATATAAAATTAATATCTCGCATATGAGTGATTAAATATTTATTATGTTAAGTTTCCTGTCAGTAAACACTTGGATTATTGGAATTTGTCTCCTATGGATGTAGCAGTTGTTATGCTCTTGAGTCAATTTTTCACTCAGACAATTCTTTCTCCTCCCTACCGTTTGGCTGATGATATTACTAAGAACTATCAATTTTATCGATCAAAGTATTTGAAACTTAAAAATATTACTTTAAGTTCTGAGAACTTTTCGCATTTGACGCCACCATCTTTTTTGCTGTGGTGCTGTAGTAGTCCCGAATTTACCTTGGCGCTCATTTTATTGTTAGGGGAAATAATAATCCGCTTTTTTTTAAATAAATTAAATCGACGTAGAGACAATTCTTCAAAGAACATTGAGGTACTGAAAAATAATAGTAAACAATTCGATTAAGCAAATATTTTTCCTTGTAATACAGTGCGTTTTCATTTTTTCAAATAATCGCTCGCTCATCCGCACTAAACGGAGGAAACCAGTTTATCGTTGATAACATTTTTTCCATCCAGTCACACTGAAATGTTAGTCACAAAAAGGCATGTCTAAAGCTAGCTCGCGTTTAAATCCAGGCTTCAAATGTTTCTAATACAGAGATCGGCTAGTTAACTTACCGTATTTACAGAGGACAGTTAAAAATATTCATGTCTTCTTTCGAATAAAAATTTTCAGCAAAGGTGAAACTTTATATTTTTTCAAAAGTTGTGTTTGTGTGAATATGCTATTTGAATTCCAACGGCGCATAGAAAACGTTTAGGTAAAACTAACTATATAATTGATATCCTAAGCTTGATTAAAAAATAATATTGTCTTTTATTTGGCCCTTACAGTCAACTCTCCTTTACTGTTTCATTTTAGCATTAATAGCTAAAAATAGTTTAAAACGTATATTCTCCTATCTTGCCTTTTTTCCTACTTTTTATGCAAACGCGTTCAACATTCTAAATAACCTGGCATAATGTATTTTACTATAATCATACACCTAAATAGATATCAAAACATATTTTATCAAAACACTTTGGAAAACAATTTTCAATATACATAAAAATACTTATTTCCACGTCAAGTAATGATAATGTCACCCTCATTTGGCGAAATTAAAAGACTGAAATTAAAAAAAAAACTACTGAAATATGTACTTGACCGCTAATAACCCGCGTAACACATACTAGAGTTAAAATTAAGCTAACGGGGGTTAAGCAAAATTCAAAGCTTGTGACAGTCATTTCAGCATTTCCCCTGGTAAGGATATGTTTTTAAATTTTATCGTTACCTAAATGTACGTTTGTACAATACAATGCTTATTGTATGTAGAAATCACGGATTACGTTAAAGTTCTGTTAAAAATAACCTGTGATGTCGTTTTTATAAGATATGTGTGATTTTGTCACTCCTCTGAAATTTTTTGTGTCACTCGACGTACATATTCATCTTACGATTATAAAGCTTTTTTGTTCTTGTTACGCCTTTGAACTCACATGAAGAACATTAAAAAGAAGCAAGCAGGGAGAGATAGACTTGGAGAAAAGCGTCAAGCTGAAAGATTACGTTACCAAAAAATAAAAAAAGATCCGGTTAAAATTCTGAATTAAAAGAGAAAGAAAGGCAAAACTATTGTTTAGAAAAAAAAGAGGGGGAGCAAAATTTCAGAGTATAACATAGATGACTCTGTCAATACTGTCACTCCCCTGATAACAGGTGAATTCCAGCGATAACGGAAGGAGAGTTTCACAAAAAAAATAGATGTATATCGGTCTTTGAGCATATCAAAATACATATTTTTTCGAAAATTGACTTTTATAGCTATCATAGTAAGTTGCTAAAAAAGCCAAAGACAACATTTTTTTGTTACTAACTTTTTTTTTAATCAAATTTAAAAAACGGTAAGTGAAGGACATTTTTGCGACATGATTTTTACGTTATTATGTTCTCCCCAAAAGTTCAGCCAAACTATAAAAGGGAAAATTCTATAAAAATTAAAACGCATGCAGAAATGTTTGGTCATTACAATTCTACTTCTAGTTTTAAAAAATTTATACTTTAAGCATATAAATTATGTATTTGTTAAGGGTAACAGAAGGACAGTAACGGAAGGACAAGTAGTCCAAAACAATTCAATTTGGTAAATTTGAACTTACAAACATTTATTCAGCTAATACAGCTGTCTGAAACGATGATATCTAATTCTTGAACCAACTGTTACAATTCTAAATTCTTTAAATACTCAATAGTTTTTCATAGTCCATAGAACATTTATCCTCTTTCTCAGCAACACAAAGTTAATTCCCACATTATTACGCATTCTCAAATGGGTCATTCTTCAAAAAGTGTAACTTTTAAGTCACACACCTTTTACAGTATACACTTTAAGGAACAATTAATGTAACAATGATTTTTAATTTTATCAAAAATATATCTATTTAAACCTACCAACAATTTTTTAATAATAATTTTTATCTTATATAATTAAAAACTGAGCATATGTACCTATGTATGTATGTATGCATGTATGTCCTCCGATAATAATTAGCGGAGATATCAATTAAAAACTATATTAATTATGATGCTTGAATTTTGACATAAAATCTCTAATTTTCGAAGGATTTCTTCCATTCAAATGATTATTCAGTACTTCAACTCGAACTTTCCGTAACAATGCTTTTATTAAAATTTGTAACGTGTAGAAAATCATTGAAAAGAAAGATCTGTTGCCATTTTTTTCTCGAATATGAAGAAATAAAGTTTGGTTTTTGCTTTAAGGCTTTTCCTGTAATCGGGGGATTTAAAATGTTTCCTTTTTGGATATTTTTCCGCAATCTGCCTCAAAATTTTACCGATGTTTTTAGTATTTTGTTTTGTTCATGCCTGATTGTTGAACACGCGTCACTTGACGTAACTTTTATTTTCGAGGTGGACCGTGCGAAGCCGGGCGATGAAGCTATTACTGTTCATTTTAAGTTCTTAAGATGTTTGAGTTGAAGAAGCTACTACTTACGATTACGTAACATTGGATAAGAAAGTTATAAAATATGGTCCGACATTCCTCTTTTAGACATACGCATTATATCCAAGCATTTGTACATATTGTCATCTGTAAATATACATTCAAATTCATTTCTCTGTTTTCACTATTTACGAGTCTCAACACTTATATTACGACGCATTTTCGCCAAGGTAGGAAGTAATCATTTCATATTATAAAAAATGGCTTTTCTTGAGTTCTAAAGAGGTATATTGCAAAGTGTTTTCCCCAAGACAGATAGTCATTTTGTTGCCAAAGTGATATATTTTGCTGAAAACAAATGCATGGGTCTGGTATAAACTGTTTTTTACCCTAAAAGGATTATGTCTTGCATGCAACAGACACAATGTAATTTAGGATTGTATCGCAGTCGTTTTGGAAAATGTAAATCATCTTCAAAAAAAAAAAAAAAAAAAAACGCAGATAAGTTTGTCTTGCACCAGATTCATAGTTATTGACGGAAATTTCCTTAAAAGACCAGAACAGGCCTATTGTTTACGCGCTTTAAAGAAGAGAAGATCTTCAAATTACGTTTATATTACACTTAAAAATAAAAAAAGAACATAGACGTATATCTATCAAACCTTTTACTTCAAGGCCCTTACGTATTACTCAACCAACCCTGAACTTCGGCAAGAAGATTTCAAATACTCTTAGAAATGTTTCCAATTTTCGCCAAGTGTTTTGACACTAATCGTCAATGCATCAAAAAATTATCATTATGCTTAATTCGCAAAGTCTCAAATATCGAAATACATTCCCAAGATAAACATGGCCTTTCTCCGGCGGATTTTATGGTAATGTGGTCCTTTTCCGATAAATAACGGATTTTGATTTATTACTTAACATTTTAACGCTGCCTTCAATTGCAAAAATAAAAAAGGAAATTAAATTAAATAATTTTGTAGAACTTATTTGACAGCAGTATTATGATAACGTGGTCGTGACGAGTGTTCAAAAATTTTGGCTCTACAGCCATTAAAAAAGTTGCATTAAAATGTGAAAATTCCGTCAAATTAATTTTGGTAAAAAAAAATCATTACTACTGTCAGACCACGGATTGAATGGAAAGGCAAACATCCGGTTTACAGGCAAAAATACACGCATCTATTAGTTTTTAGGGATGTCAGCTTTTGCAGATGTGTGAACGCCTCTAAAGCAGAGTTTTTTCAAACTGTTGTCCACGGACCCCCCGGAGTCCGCGAGCTCATGCCAGGGGGTCCCCGGTGCTATCCAGCTAATATGTTAAATATAATTGAGATTGAAGGACGAGTAACAATATTTTAATTCAAAAAAAGAAAAAAAAAGAACATTTATGAGGAATAAAAAAAGTTCTTGCTTAAGTACATGCAGGATGCAGCAGCTCCCCCCCCCCCCTCCTCGGAAGTATCGTCCGGGGACTGGTGGCCGGCAAAAAGCAGAAGGTGGTGGCTCTCTGTAAATTGAGGCAAACTTAAGCGGGAAGCATTGTGAAGGCTACGCAGATCACAGCATTACAACGCTGGCAAAAGTTTGCCGAAACCATAAAATAATTAAAATCCTAATACGACGTAAAAATACAACTCATATGTTAATAATTAAAATTCTCATACGACGTAAAAATACAACTCATATGAAAAATTGACACACCTAAACTAGACTAACAGTAGTTTGCTCACTAACTTCAAAAATTCATTTTTATTAGTAAACTTGTTGTAGAAATTTGGTGACAACATTTTGTATTCCTAAATAGAATTTTACTTCCATATCTCAAAATAATAATGTGAGAAATGAAATAATATTGTCTGCAAAATCTAAAGAAAAATGAACAAAGAAATTTGAAGGAAAACAAAAAGCGTAGAATATATTAGAAAAAAAAAAGATTTAACTGTGTCAAATCATTTATTTATTTATTTATTTTTAATTAATTAATTTATTTATTTATATTTTTTGCGCACCGGGAGCGGGGGTCCGCGAAGTTACATAATTTTTCCGGAGGGGGTCCGCAGAGGAAATTTTTACCTTTCTCCCTTATTCAGATAGACTTGTCTTATTTGCACGTTTGCCGATTTCATACAATCCGTGGTCAAACAGTATAAGGTATTAAAGTTAAAATTAACCGCCAAATTAGTAAAAGACAAGTTCTAATAACATTAAAGCTACTATTAATATGTAAATTAATCCCCCAAATCCATTGTTTTTGTCTCCAGTCTTGCCAGGCGACTACGTTAGCGCATTGGTGAATTATTTTTTATGAAACGTTTAATTTAAATTTTTTTGTGTGAGTGTTTTTAAGTATTAATGATGCTAATTAGGATTTTGTGGAATTAATGTCCATATTTTAAGGGCAACAATGGAGAATATTGTTCTTTTTTTTTTTTTTCAATTTGTTTTTTATGCTATCTGACCTTTCACTGATGAAGATTTTTGAAGTTTATCATGACGGAGATTTTCAGAAGGAGGTCGATGTTATTTAAAAACGATATTATCACCATTCTAATAGAAACTTTAGGGAATGTTTCTCCTTCCGAAATGTGAAGTTTTTTGTACTACTGTCCTCAATGAAATGGGAACTTAAAAAAAAAAAAACTGTTGTGGTCACTCTGATTTTAATGGTATATTTTTACTCTGGGCTTTTTGGTATTTCAAACAGGACCGTTGACGTTGTTTAGAAACAGTTGATTTCCTTCTGATGGGGGATTTTAAAGAGTTGATGTTCTCACTCTAAAGTGACATTATTAGAAAATCAGTATTTATAGTGACTGTTGACCCTATTTTGGGACGATTGCCATTTTAGGCGTAATTCTCCTTCTTTATTCAGGAGGTACATGCGTCACCAGAGCTCCATTTCTTTCTGCGGCAAGAAGCATATGCAATAATTTAGATAGCCGGCGTAGCGCTGCACACCATTTGACGGGGATCGAGATTATAAGGGAAATGTTTGACTTTATTCAAAAAAGTTGATCTCACTCGAATTAGAATTTTTAAGAATTACCTTTACTAACTTCTTTACTACACCTATACGTTTTCCTGATTTATATTGTGTAATTTTTTGGGTGTCTCCCTAGTTTCCACGACATTTCTACCCCCCCCCCTTGTTTTCAATTTTAATCATACCTTTTGATATATTAAAGGGAGGAGGGAGGAAATTTGAAATATCAGCGAAACTGGGGACAAACAAATTTTTAGTAATTATTTGACCCCTGCCTGTGTTCACCATTAACAAGAATCGATTGAAAAAATATACATCAACGTGAGCGAAGTCGTGGGTAAAAGCAATTTTTAGGGGGTTTTTTTTTTTGTTCACAACATGTGCATTCTCACCTCCGTGGCATGTCATACACCTTGTGTGACTGTTTATGTTGCTTAATAACGTGTTTAGTTAAAAGTATATACTTGTTTATTTATTATTCTTTTCACAAGTGTCTCAAATACTAATTGCTTAAGTTTATTTATTTTTTTAATATTGTGTTTTAGTTCATTTTAAAAGGACATGGTGTCATGTCACACAATAAACTCGCACCTCCGTTACCTAAACACAAAATGCCAATTCCTCATTAACGAGTGGCAGTGATGACATCAAATGTTATTTTCCAATGATACAAGGGAGCCCTCCTTGTTTATTTTCAGCCATAGTTGAAGTTGTGAGATTTTTGTCGAAGAACAAGATGATAGATTTGCTTTAAAAACATAGTGTGGTTATTCTGACTTCTCACTTCCGTGAACTTGCATTTCAGGGATGTAAAGCAATGTAAAAAAAGAAGTGAACATGTTTTCATATGCTTAACAAATGCAGATTGTAGCAACGAAGAAAAAATTATTTCTCTGAAAATGTATCCATTAGACCTATATTAATGGAAAATTCCTCACCTCCGTGAATCTCAACTCTGTGACGGACATTAACAATGTCATTATTTCTGAGGTGAAAATAAATGATAGAGGGGAAATACAATCAATCTTAGGCAGTCAACCAAAATGTAAATTGCCAGTACATTCTCAAATTTACTAAATACTATTTTTTAACACGCATTTGAACTAAAAGGATAACTACTAATTAATCCGTACTTTAATTAAGAGAGCTTAATGTTAGATTTCCACTAATCTTTAAAATAACTGTTTTTTTGCACAATTAACAAAATTTCTACTTTGATATTAAACTGGCCTCGATTTTTAAACATTAAAAGTTTTTTAATTTTTTTTTCGTAAACTAGGCATTTTTTAATTTTTTTATTTATGAGTAAAATAATTGGAACTTAGCAACGCCATAGTTTATAGGTACCTCTAGTAGTTAATACTTTCATGTAAGAATGAAAAAAAAAAAGAAAACAAAAGTTTTCGAAATTGAAAATTATTTGCGTTCAAAAGTTACATTTTCTGCAGAACGACCCAAACAGGATATTTCTTTTCCTTCATTTTTTATATGAAGTACTTGTGCAACACTGCCCTTTGTTAATTTCTTACCCCTACATCCAACTAGCAAAACCTGTCCAAACTTTAATGAATCCTTTGACATATTCTTATGTTTTGGTGTTTTTGATTCAGCTGTATCTTCATTTTCAACATTATTTATTGACTTTCAAAGTCAGTTTGTTGACTTTGCAGTGAAATATCCTTCGATTTGTTGAACTACTTCCTATATTCAACAACATAACTTGTTACAGGATTCAAATAGAGCATATTTTGTGTGTTCGGATGATAAGGGATATTTATTTTAAATCCTTTTTCCTCCATCTTTTTGAAAGTTGATCGATGAATTTACTGATCTCTTTCGTAGTACGTTTAACGGTTAAATCAATGCTATCAACAGTCCTTTCCTGTGACTTGTGGTAACAAATCTGAAAGCAGTTTCAATATTGTATTTTTCCAATATAAATTTGAAATTTTTAAGCAAATGTTTCTGTTTGGCTTGTCGTATCACAAACATGTCATACTAAAATGATTTTCACATGCTTAGGAGTTTTTAAGTGTAATTTTCATGATTTTCATCACTTACAAAAAAAATAATAAAATCACGAAGCAGATTTAAAAAAAAAATTAAATAAAAGTTAAATTTTTAAACAAAAGCACACATAATTTTTGTACAAATATTACTCATATATGTTATAAATGTGACTACTAACTTTAAATAATAGTTTGTTTTGTATTAGCATTCTAAAATTTTACCCTGT
Organism: Uloborus diversus; assembly: GCF_026930045.1. Taxonomy (NCBI): domain Eukaryota; kingdom Metazoa; phylum Arthropoda; class Arachnida; order Araneae; family Uloboridae; genus Uloborus; species Uloborus diversus. The sequence continues at coordinate 72,541,133 of NC_072736.1, read as the reverse complement.
ATCAGCTTATAGTTAAATGTCCTTCCGTTAGCGTATTTTTTTTGTCCTTCCGTTACCGTATTTTTTTTTGTCCTTCCGTTACCATTAAAAACCATTAAAAAAAACTATATTAAAATTCTACCTATACCTCCTTGACAAGGGACATAATTCCGCTTTGCATAAAATAAAACATTAGTTTCTATACACAATAGATTCTTGGTGAACTAACTGAGACGTAGTATTTTGGTAACGGAAGGACATCAAACTGTCACGTTAGTAATAGACCTATTTCATGGCTGAAAAAAAAAAGAATTTTAAATTACTTACCAAAATGCTTAACTAGACATTCAAAGGATAAAAGCTAACCTAAATATTATACGCTGATAACAAGTTCATTGAATTTACAGCATGTAACAAAAAAGAGATTTTTTGTTCTGTAAAAATACAAAGAGAAAATTTGATTTTCTAAAAGTAATCAAACTATTTGGGAAAAACAGGTTAATATTCAAAAAACTTATTTATTTCTGAAGTAAATGATATATGGCAAGTGACAGAATGTTATTTTTTAAAATTCAAGTGTCATGTTCCCTTTTTCCTGGAATTCACCAACAGTTTCCCCTAGTACCTATTTAACTCGAAAATTTTCAAAAATCGTCTAGCCTTCATCTTTACAAACACAAGCATAACGGCAAGTAGTAATACAATGAATATTAAACTACACAGAAAAGACTTTTTCTTTGGCAACGCAAGGGTGAGTGTGAACAAAGCGGCAAAACTTTAGTGGATGATAAAAATCATTTAAACAACACAGAGCATTCAAGAACATTTGGTAGCAAATGCAATGCTGACGCGTTACATGGTTATATTTGGATGAAGAAACATGCTAGGAAAGAATGAAAGTTGTCACTCTTTAGATGTATAAAACTACAATAGAACAAAATGTAGTAACGAAAACCGATTTTTAAAAATGGAGGGACCGTTGACACATTGACACAAACTGATACATTCAAAGTCAAAGATTACCAATCAAAGAAAAGAAATCCAGCGAAATATCAATTTATTTTCAAATGCAAACTAAAGCTACTAGTTATTATACGTTAATTTCAAGTAATTAGGGTTCGAGTTGCGTTGAAGTCATACATTTTTAGAAATTTATAAAAATTATCCTACTGTTACAGATTTTAAAAAAAGGTGCAATAGTCTCGCAGTTTTCCTTTCCTGCAGACTTTGTCGGGATTAATTATATCGGATCATTTGCTAGGTTATTTTCAAGGAACAGCTCGAAACTTATCTGGAACTGAGTGAGGTTTATTTGAGAGCTCTTGTCTATATAATTCAGATATGATTCGTTACTGGGCCATTGAATTGCTTGCGTGCCATTTTCTTTAAAACCAAGACCCCCTGCCGCCACTCCTTTTTCTTATTTTAGAAACGTATGAACTTGCGAAATTACATGATTATCATTTACATTGTTTGTTGAACAATTTTCCTCTTTCTCTGCATGAAAATCAACTGCCACTGTTTCAGTTTTTCAAGTTAAACGACCGTTTAACTGCATTAAATTGATTTTTTAGTACATCATAAATACTACTGAATATTTTGAGCTCATATTTTGGCTAGCCATATATAAGTGCTTCAATATTTATTTATTTATTTATTTCATGGAAATAAAACATTGTTTTCATGGGGGGGGGGTTTCATATTAATTTAGAAAAACGCAAATTTACATTTTAGAGACCGTAAATGACGTATAAAAAAATATTTTACAAACATGTTCAAAATAGATTTACCTCAAAGCCTCAACACTTCAAAGACGTGTTAATCCAAAGAAATTCAAAACATTTTATGTATCCTAAACTTTCCTCTTAGTTTTAGATATAAAGAAAATTAAAAAATCATTGCGTCGTTTTCCAAGCTTAAATCTTGTGCTTGAATCTTGCAGTGAAAGACATCTTGAATTTACAAGGAGCTAAAGTACTGATTTGCAGTGACTCTCTTTCTTCTATTTTTTTTCCCTTTTGAACTTCAGAAGTTTTGAAAAGCTCATTTTGGAAATTCAAAACATTATGAGCAATATTAGTTCACACGAGATTTGTAATGATTTTACCCATGTGCGAGTTCGTTCAGGTATTCGGGGAAATGAAAGAGCTGATGCTTTAGAAAAAGAAGCTACTCATTTACCTTTTTCCTTAGATGTATAGTTAAAGCTGAGTCACATTTGTATTGAAAATTGTTGTACTCTAATGAAGCAATTGAGAATAGGAATTCCTACTATCGGTTTTCGAAAATTGGAAATTGGACCAAACGCTTCTTTCCCACTATTTTCTTTAGATTGAAGCTGATACACTTCAAAACTATTTATTTTTGTCACTCAGTTTCTTACTGGACGTGGTAATATTTTAAAGATTATTTGCATAGATTCAATACTTTTGCTAGTAACGTGCGTGATTGTAGCCAGATAAAGAAAATTCAGAACAATTGTTTCATTGCAACCGTTTAAATTCTCAAAGAGAAACCCTTGTGAGGGAGCTGAGGAAGTTGGGCCTTGGGGTTGTTTCCTGGCCTCCTTTCCCTTCTCCTCCGGTTCAGGACTTTTTCTCTTTTTATACGTTTCATCCATTCAATTGTTTGACTTTTTACTTTCTTTTACAAAAAAGGAAGTATTGTATACGCGAAAAAATTTTCACTCAAAAATCGGCCTTAATTTCCACTTTGCTCGCCACTGAATGAATATTGATTTTTTTTTTCAAACCGACCACACGTGGATACATGCCTAAGAACGTATAGACACCTGAAGAATCCATTTTGACCATCCCGTAGTTAGTTACAACGAGTTTTCTCGTGACGTCCGTATGTACGTACGTATTTGCGTATGCGTGTATGTATCTCGCATAACTCAGGAACGGTTTGTCCTAGAAAGTTAAAATTTGGTACATAGACTCCAAGTAAGGTCTTGTTGTGCACCTTCCCTTTTGGTTGCATTCGGATGTTCCAAAGAGGGTCTTTTACACCTTTTTGGGGAAAAATCATTGCTAATTTCAGTGTAAACTCAAACGGTGCTATAATGTGGAAAACACTAGGCAAAATATCGCCAAGCTTTTGGTCGCCAACGAATTTGGCGGGTTTTTTTTTTTTTTTGAGCAATCACGATTGCTTATTGTTCTCATTTGACTGTTTTGAATTCCTATGATTTTATTTTCCCACCACCTCCCTCTACCAGCACCCGTTGCGTCGACCTGCGAAAACCGTCTCCAGGTTGCGTCCATATCCTACACACGCACGCATACACACACACGCCTACGCACACATGCACACATTCCTACACACACACATACACACACCCATGCCTGCACAAAGACACAAACACACGCGCGTACACACACAGCACTGCGTACACATGCATACATACACACACGCGCCCCCACACACATGCGCCTACACAAACACACACGCGCATCCATACACACACACGCTCGGGATTGCGAAAAACATAATTTGAATTCAAGATGCCAAAAATTCAAATTAATATAATTTTAACCTTTTTTTTTTTTCAATTTTTTTTATTTATCTGGTTTTAATTTGGCCATATTTAGAAATTTAACCATTGAACTACATTAAAACTGCAAATATTGCGAAAATTTATCTGCATAAAACGTGTTCTTTGCTTCGATTCGCAACAAAGTTGGGGTGAAAATATTTAAAGTGTTTCTTTGCTCACTCCGATGCACTATTATCTTTAAATTCGAGCAAAAGAAAGTCATGTGATGCACACATCAGCTCGTTTTGTACGTGTGTTTTTTACGTTTTTTCCCGCCTTTCTTTGTTTAATTATTTATCTATTGTGTTCACTTTATTTTGAGTTTTTTGCACTGTTGTGCGTTTTACCTTCTGCCTCATGTGATACTATGTGGTGCAAAATTTCATGCAATTTCGCAAAAAAAAACGCTTTTCGATTTGTTACATTTTGTTTTGTTTAAGTTTTTACTTTCTTATATGAAGTAAAGGAATATGGTATTCGGGAAAACTTCCCGTTAAAGTTACAACATTTTTTTTTTTGTTTTAATCAACCTCAATAAATTTTGAGTACTTAGTTTCGTCACGTCCGTATGCAAATATGTACGTACGAAACAAAATTTATATTTTGTCCTTCCTCCCCAACGACTTTTGACGTGATATCCAGTGTTTTACTTGGTGGAAGGGGGAGGGAGAGCCGTTCCCTTAAAATATTTGGTTACTATTAAAAACGAGCTGATGTGTGCATCACATGACTTCCTTTTACTCCAATTTAATGTCATTTCCCAATTACTGGCAATTTTAATGCGATTGAATTGTTTACTCTCCAAATATCACCAACAATGACCAAATTGAAACCAAATTTTTTTTAAAAAAAAGAAAAAGAAAAAAAACACTAAATTTGTCGCCAAGTTGGTGACAAAATTTGGCAACCAAAAGACTGGCGATATATCACCAAGTGTCCGACAAATTATAACACAACTTGAGTTTACATCGAAATTAACAACGATTTCCCCCAAAAAAGGGGCAAAAGACCCCCTTAGAAACATCCGAATGCAACCAAAAGGGAAGGTACACAACTAGACCTCACTAGGAGCCTACGTACCAAATTTCAACTATCTAGAACAGACCGTTTTTGAGTTATGCGAGATACATACGCACATACGCATACACATAGGTACATACGGACGTCACGAAAAAATTCGTAGTAATTAACTCGGGGGTCGTCAAAATGTATATTTCAGGTGTCTGTACGTTCCTAGGCATATATCTGCGTGTGATCGAGTCGAAAAAAAAACTCAACATTCATTCGGGGGTGAGAAAAATGGAAATTAAGGCCGATTTTTGAGTGAAAAGTTTTTCGCGAATACAATACTTCCTTATTTGTAAAAGGAAGTAAAAATAAAATAATGTAACGTTTAACCACTTTTTAAACCTCATTTTAAAGAAAATAACTAGTTTTCGGATTAAAGATGGAATAAGTAAACTAAACTAAGTTTTAAATTTCAGTCATAGCATCTATGCAATAAAAAGTGTGTACTTTTTTTTACTTCCTTTTACAAAAAAGGAAGTATTGTATTCACGAAAAAATTTTTGTTCAAAAATCGGCCTTAATTTCTATTTTGCTCACCCCCGAATGAATGTTGGATTTTTCTTTTGACTTGACCACACGTGGATAAGTGCCTGAAAACGTATAGACACGCGAAATATTCATTTTGACCATCTTCTAGTTAATTACAACGAGTTTTCTCGTGACGTCCTTATGTACGTATGTATGTATGTGCGGATATGCGGATGTATGTCGCATAACTCAAGAACAGTATGTCCTAGAAAGTTGAAATTTGGTACGTAGACTCCTAGTGGGGTCTAGTTGTGCACCTCTCCATTTGGTTGCATGCGGGTGTTCCTAAAGGGGTCTTTTGCCCGGGGAAATCATTGTTAATTTCGATGCATACTCAAGTGGTGTTATAATTTGGCGAACACTTGGCGATATATGGCCAGTCTTTAGGTCACCAAGATTTGTCGCCAAGTTGGCGGCAGATTCTGCGGTTTTTTTTTTTTTTTTTTAATCTTGATTTAATGTGGCCACTGGTGATGATATTTAGAGAGTAAACTATTAAATCACATTAAAATTGCCAATAATGGGAAAATGAAATTAAAATTGGAGTAAAAGGAAGTCATGTGATGCACACATCAGCTCGCTTCGTTGCAATTTTATGCTCCATAAGAGTTCTTGTTTTTCGCGGAAAACCCCAATGCTATATAATTTCAAGTCCTTTCCGCATAATGTACTTTGAACTTACATCATAAATTGGCTGCCAATAGTGTATGTTTTTCGTTACTAAGTTGGCGATGTATCGCTAAATTGGTGATGAATTTGGCACCAAAATTTAAATGGCTAATCCAGACTCAATTAGGTGATATTAGCAATATTTGGCGTGATTCCTAAATAACCAATGTTAAATATTATCTACATTTCTGTTATGAAACTCTGTTAAACCGTGATTTCTCGCGCGGTGTTCTGCAAAAAATTTCGTAAGTACGGAAGAATGTCTCAGTAAAAGATTGATGCATGCAGTTTAGTAACTCAGTATGACTTTGTAATAAACATAAACTATTAACTTGTAAGATTAATGCTGAACATCGTTTATACATCTAAAATATAAAAATCTCCTGTCCCGGTGTTAGAGTTTGAGCTAGTCTGAAAAGGCTCGACCAACTTTTATGAAATTTTTTATGTGTAATTGGTAGGTATGAGAGTAGGTTGTAAAGTATATTTCATACCGCTAGGTAATCAGACAATCTCCATCCAGAACTTTCTTTTTAAACCATTGTAAAAACCATTGTTGAAATTCATTGTAAAAACTATTGTTGAAAATCATTGAAAAAGCCTTGCTTAAAAAATTAATATCAAATATTTTATTTGTAGACAAACAGAAGATGGCAACATAATTTTTTTAAATCATTGAGAGTTTCCCGACGTTTTGCCGGAGCGTCGCGTCATTTGAATTTCATCTGCATTTGTTTCGTATTACAAAGCAGTGCATGCCAAATTTTGAACGAGACAAAAAATTTGTCTGTGTGTGTGTGTATTACTGTATTAAGAAAATAAATAGTTAATGTTTTATTTATTTTATTTTTTTGGTGACATCGTCTACAGTGCCCCATTCTTCTTTCTGTCAAAGATCTCATCCCCACAAACTTCCAATATATTTTTAACTAACAACCAAGATATTCATTAGAAAATATTTATATGGCGGAACAACGTTTGCTGGGTCAGCTAGTACTAAATAAAAATTCTGAATTATTCATTTTTAAAAACAGATTCTTTTAAGATTAAAAGTTCAATCAAAATTTTGTAATGGCTAAAGGCAAAGTATTGTAACTTACAGAAATTATGTTGAATTCGTAACATGGATTTATTTGATTACACCCAATCATCAATGCGATACAATGTAAATTGATATTAGCGTTCACTTTTCTATTCAAAGCTTGTTATGACCTGGAATTCTAGTAAATTCAATATTTCCAATTTAGCTATTAATAAATTTTGACTATTTTTCTCTATGACTGTCCCTTAAATGGAATGTCCCTCAAAAAGAGACAAATAAGTGGAAGTTCTTACGCAAAGACAAGGGAACCAGTAAAAATATCCCTTAAAGAAAATCGCCTGTTTATCAATAGTGTCCTTTTAAGGAGGTACTACTGTATTATAAATGTTCTTTTTCTGCCTTCGAAGCAGTGTTTCTAAAGCGGTGGTATGAGTAACTCCTGGGGTCCATGAAAATACGTCAAGTGCACGTAGTTAACTACCAAAGAATAATAACTTAAAGCAAATTATATTGATAACTGGCTGCATCCGCACGACTCTGGTCGTGCTGTAAAAATAATTCAAAAGAGCAAATATAAATTTCCATTTCCACTCTGAAATAAAGTCTGTTTTGTGAATTAAAATGTGCACACATAATTTTGTCTAAGCTCGAAACATATTGCATAATGTAATTTTAAAAAATCATAACGCATTTTTATGTACGTTAAATGCATTTAAACTGCGTATCTAATTTTAGTGAAAGGCAATTCCACGAAAATGACAACTTTAACGAAAGAACTTTTTTTTCTTCATTAATTTTATTGGAATAATTTTGTAAAGTATATCACTCATTATGCCGCATTTAGTATAGCGTTGGAGGTTTTCGCGGCTTTGGGGCAGAAACTTCGCATCAGGCTCCGGAGAACATGAGTTCGATTTCTATCGATGCGCTGAGTGACATTTCTTTACTTTGTGCTGAAAATCTGTCTCATGTTGTCTTATCTTTACTAACAATAAAGCTGTAAGTCTGGATCTCTGGATATCTGTCACGCACATAGTGCCTAGACCGTTCGGCCGATTATCATGAAATTTGGCACAAAATTAGTTCGTAGCATAGGGATGAGCACCTCAAAGCGATTTTTCGAAAATTAAATTTTGTTCTTTTTCTATTCCAATTTTAAGCCCATTTTACGTTGCAAATTATCAAAACATGGACGAGTAAATTATTATAACATAGACGAGTAAATTACCGAAACATGGGCGAGCAAATTAACATAGCCATATTGGCGAGAAATTCATCATCTATTATTTGTAAATATACACGCGAACCAAATTACCTATTAATATTAAATTATATTGATTCTATTCACGGGGGGGGGGGGGGGTACCGCTAGTGTGTGAATAAATAAAAAAGTTCAAAATCTTGAGGCAAGGTTACTCAACCTTTCCATGGTTATTAGCTACTAGCGGAACCCGCACGGCTTTAACCGCAGTAGAAAATTAAAAGGTCATTTGGTTCGCCTGTATATTTACAAATAATGGATGATAAGTTTCTCCCCAATTTGCTATGTTCATTTACTCGTCCATGTTACGGTTTCACGTTATGACAATTTGGTAATTTACTCTTCCACGTTATGATAATTTGCTCGGTAAAATGTTCTTAAAATTGGAATAGAAAAAAAAACGAAATCGAATTTTCGAAAAATTGCTTCGAGGTGCTCAGTCCTATGCTACGAACTAATTCTGTGAAAAATTTCATGAAAATCGGCAGAAGGGTCTAAGCGCTATGCGCGTAACAGACGTACAGAGATCCAGAGACACAGACTTCCAGCTTTAATATTAGTAAAGATGGACGCGTAAACAACAATAACAGTAGCATCATATGAGCCAAAGGCCACAATTTTTTACTTAATTAAAAACATGGTCGTTTTTTGTAAAAAATGAACTTTAAAAGTTTCTGTCACTCTACCACAGTCATTCCGTCACAACGCATAAACTTGAATTTGTCAAAATTAATTAGATTAGAAGTTTTATATTGTTGTTTCTCTATAATGAAAGTATTCATCAGTTAAAAGATTGAATTAATACATAATTTCACAAACATATCGTTTTATTCTAAGAAGTCCAAAAACTTGTTCAAAAAAGCGTCAATTCGTTACGAAGCAGAATATAGCGTAAACATTGAGAAAAAAGGTATAAATAATTTTTCCCTGTTTTGTTGTTCATATTTTAGCAATGGAGTGCAGAAAAAAAAAAGTGACAGCTTTAATGATAATAATTTCGCTGTAATCTCGCTTAAACCTTTTTTTTTTTTAATCAAAACTGACTTTCCGCTACACATGGAATCGCCCTGAACTAAAAGGCATCATTTTCCTTATTGTACTTTAAAAGCAGGGCTTTGGATCGCTGTAGAATAAATCCCAACCAAACATAAATGTGAAAATTTGCCAAGTTCGATCGAAATGAGGTCCTGGGTAGAAGGTGTCACCAACAAAAGAGTTAAGATCTTAACGGGTACTAAGTTCCATGGCAGTTCCTCATAGAAGTAGGATTGTCCCATATTCTTCAATTCCTACAGGAAACATTTTTTTTTTTTACTTTCTTTCATAGCGGACATTAAACTTGCGGCAAGTTTTGGTAGTCAATAAACTATTTTCAAAACATTTGACTACTCCAATTGCACAGTAACAGTGGGGGTACGCAAAATTAATGATACACAAAAAGGGGTACATTAGTTAGAAATGTACGAGATCCTCTGCTCTAAGGAACTTCGCGTTGTGTTTTTGTTCATTTTGCATATTTCATATAGTTTTTTTTTTTCTTCTTTTCCAATTTCAAATTTCAGACGCCAAGAAAAGCAGCATTTTTTACCCGACTGCGCGTGCGCGACGCAAAGGAAGGTAATGTGTTTATCAGTCTATGTATGTAAGTTCGTTTCTATGTGGCGTTCTACAGGCTAAACACCTTGGTCAATTTTGGTAATTCTTACGTCAATCGATTTGTCGTAATCTTGGGAGTGTCACTAAACACATGACAGTAATCAAAAGTACCATTTCAAAAACCGGTTGCCATTTTGTCAGTTCGGGATCGGCGCACGTTGGGTGTTTCACTCTATGTCACACGCTACCTGCGTGCGACTAATGTAGGTAGTTTTCGCTGCCTGAATTTTTTTGCTTACTAAGTCTACTAATTGGGGTCTCAATGGTCGAGTAGTCTAAGCGATTGCTTCTCTCACTTGAGGCGGTGGGTCAAGACACCCTAACTCCGGATGTACTTTCCCCTCTTTCTGACGTAAATTCTTTCATGTGTTCTTTATATGTATTCCGCACTGTAATAAAAAATATATCATGCGTAACGAAGGTAAGTCACTCAGATTGTAGTACGCATCAAAATAAACCCGTGCAATATAAGCACCAAAAGAAAGAAAGTCTACTAGTTCAATTTTCATCTCTAATATGTTACAATTGTTTTTACTTTGATTCAAGGGACTGAGCTTCGCGACGTGTACTTTCTTGAGAGGTTTTTTTTAGTTTTGCGAGAAAGTTTTGACTGACGGGGGAGGGGGGGGACGTTTCCGATTTCGCATTATCATGAGTTATACAGGCTGTTTATATAGCTGTGCTGTGGTTGACTTAAGTTCGCGCATTTTTGCCGAAGGTCAAGCACATATAGCTTTAAGTCGAGTTAGGTCCCTAGGGGGACTAATTATCAGTAGTTTAAACCACTGCAAGTTACTTAATAAAGCTCACGATACAAACAAACTCTCTCAAAGAAAAGACAAGGTTGCGAAATGTACCGTCTAAAAATCATAGTAACTAAGTCAATGAAAATTAACTAAAAAGTGTAAAATAAAAAATTATTAAATAAAAACAAAAAACCCGACTGCGTACAAACCAAAAAAACTAAAAAGGAAAACGTATAAGTCCAGTAGTTTAGGATGTGTTAATTACTACTGAATAACTACACCGTTGAAATAGTTTTATAGCCGTACACAGATAAGACAATCCATAAATTCAAAAGCAGAATAGAAGGATCAACAGTCGGGGCCCATTTCTTTCTGATTCAAGGAACCCCGTAAAATTTGAATGGGCCCGACTGTTGATTAAAAATCCGTTCTGTACATTCACCATACCTTAAAGGAGAAGGAAAATGTCTACAAATTCTCAAAAAGAAATGAAACGAAACAGGGTAAGTGCTCCAGTAGACGGCTACTAGGACATAAAACTGCTTATAAAAAGAATATGTACAGCTCAAAATCGGACATGATGCATTACTACATTCCTTTACCTGTGCCCAATTATCATCCAATAACAGTGAAGTTGTAAGTACTTTTTATTAAGTAGTAATGAGCCACTTTATTTTAAATGGTGTGCCCATCATCTAAGTTGGCGATTCTGCTTTTTTTTTTTGTTTAGAAGACATCTTTAAATGTGAAGTACTCTTTTTTTTCGTTCTTCTATAAATTCTGTTTTACTTATGTTTTAATGGATTGTATAGCATAACGTTTCAGTTACAAAATAAACTCCTTCTTCAACTCAATTATTTTTAGAGAAGCGGCAGAGCACTGAGAATTGAATTCTTATGCATTTCCAACAGTTGGTCATGGCTGATTGACTACTGGTTCTATATTGTTTGATTGATCTAACCCAGATCAAATAGTAATTAAAATCAAGTATTGACACAGCGGCAATTTAGCTGTTTTGATTAAAAATTTCCTTTCGAATGTCATTTCTTCAAAAGAAAATGTTTAAATTTTGTGCCTTAACTTTTTTCTGACAAAAAGAGTCGTTTCATCATTTTATTATTTCTAATGTTGATTATAGTTTAGGATTGTCAAAAACAGGTTTGAAAACATATTTTAAATTCAGTCCGTGCTTGTGTTTAGAATATAAGTTCTAATACTCAACTTGTCATTACCAAATGTTAATTTATCGAGGCTTCTTTCTTTTTTTAATCAAATCATGATACGTTGATGAAATTGAGAAAACAAATGATCTGATTGCATTTAGTATTTAATCGGCAATAAATAAACATTCCCATTGTATGGAAAGATGTAATACTTCAACAGTTCAGTTTTGTAAGCTCATATTATTTCAATGAGCGTTAAGCCTGTGATTATTCTTTCCATTGCCACCAAAGGTTTAAGAAACATGTACACTGGTGTGAAAAAATTAAGGACGAAGTCGAAAAATTAGCATATCAGCTGAACAAAGAGGCTGAGCGGACAGAAAGACCAATCAGGAGATTAAGTAAGGTGATATACGGTAGCACATGCGCAGATATGCAGGCAGACGTAATGGGGGAGTGTCTGAGTAGTATGAAGCATGTTGTCGGTGTAAGATTAGTATTTCTGGCAAAGAGATTGCACGCCGTATAGCAATTAAAATCACACCGAGTTGCTGCTTCAGCGAGAAATGGCGAGTAATCAATCTGTTAGACGACATCTGGATGCTTTTACCCGAGGTCGAATCATTGGGAAGTTGGAGGAAGGCCGCAGAGTGACAAGTGTGGCTGCAGAGTTCGGAATTGCTCACAGCATCGTTTCACGACTTTGGAGACAATTTCAAACTACAGGAACAGATATCCGGGGGTTCAGTAGTGGTCGTCCACGAGGAACCACACCCGCAGATGACCGGTATATTGTCTTACAGGCCAGAAGAAACAGGCGGTAGACAGCGGGAGAAATCGCAAGACACACGACACAGGCGACTGGACGACCGATATCGCGTTTTACCGTGGCCAGAAGACTGCACGGTGGTGGTCTGTTTGCACGACGCCCTATACGGTGTGTACCTCTAACGCCTGCCCATCGGAGAAGGCGTTCTCTGTGGTGCCGGGAACACTGGAATTGGAGAGACAATGAATGGGGACGAGTACTCTTTACAGATGAGAGCAGATTCAATCTGAGTAGCGATTCTCATCGCATACTCATCTGGAGAGAGCGGAGAAGCCGCAATCATCCCTCGAACATCATTGAAAGGGACAGGTATGGAGGTCGCGGTGTTCTCGTTTGGGGGAGGCATCATGCTTGGTAGTCGTACAGACCTTCACATCTTCGACGCAGGTTCAGTCAACGGGACCCGTTATTGTAACGAGATTCTTCTTCCATATGTGCGTCTTTTTAGAGGCGCTATGGGTCCGCAGTTCCTTTTCATGGACGACAATGCACCATGTCATCGCACAGTAGCTGCCGAACAGCTCTTAGAGAGTGAGGATATTGAACGTATGAATTGGCCGGCACGATCTCCGGATCTCAATCCCATCGAGCATGCATGGGATTTTCTAGGCAGACGCTTGGCAGCTCGTACCTTTCCACCAGTAACGATTCGGGAGCTTCGATTGGCGCTGCAAGATGAATGGGCAGCAATGCCTCAACAACTCATTGACACCCTCATTCTCATCATGGGCAGACGCTGTGAAACCTGCCTAGCAGTCGGGGGAGATCATTTCCCCTACTAAAGACCGGATGTTTCTTGCTGGACACCCATCACAGGGATGTTTCGGCCTTCAGTCGCTTTGCGCTCCATGCTACTTTTTCAATAAAGCTTCTTTTTATCCCTCTGATTTCTCTTTTAGTAAGTGTTGCTTACATTACACATGTCCTTACGTATTGGGGATCTTACGGTATTAAATGTGTTGATTTAGAAAGCTTTTGTCCAAATTTATATTGAAAAAACCGTCTCGTCCTTAATTTTTGCACACCAGTGTATTCTATTTAGACTAAGAATTCCATAAGTTGGTAGCACTTTTTATTACTGCTTCTAGCCAAATATTTGATACAATGTGTTTTCTTCACAAGGAAATCAAAAAAAATCTTCTTGTTTAAAAGTATGCTGAATTTGTTTTAAAATAACATGATTTCAGAGTTGCATTACGTTGCTACCCACTCCGTTTTAGTTTATTCATTGTTTACTAATGTTCTTATTGAAAGCTGTAATATTATCTTCATGACATACCCCATTTCTCAATTTCATTTTACCCACATACAGGTCCTTCATTTCAGAAATCGGAGGGGAGGGAGGGCAATTGACCCTTTGTATTTTCAAAACATAATTTAAATCTGCATTTTTGCTTGTCTTTTGATTCTTGTTTCCCATAAAATGCATTGAATTCATACCATTTGCCCACCCCCTCCCCCCAGAAAAACTTTGGAAGTACGGACCTGCAAACAAAATTTGTCTTATTTTAGTTTCGTTCGCAACAAAAGTACCATTTTTAATGATAAATTTCGTTTAAGATGTGCCATCGATTACCAATCTTTCAAGTGCTTTTCGAACGAATTTTTACTTGCTTTGTTATTGAGGTGAAGTTGTTTCCAAAACTACACAATTCCAGTCAAGTTTCAATCATATAATTCACTCTTTATCGATCATGAATTCTATCCACTCTTTTATTCAGTCCTTATCTTAGCATAGACAGTTGACACAAACATTTTGCGCCAATGGGGGCAGGGAGAATCAACGTTCTTATGTTTTCAAAATTACTTTTCTGAAAAACCCGAGTCTTTTTCATTCTTTAAATTATATTTTAGTTGATATGATACTAATTTAGTAAGTGATGTAGAATATATAAATAAAACAAATATTGCATGTGATGCACATGGGTCATTCCACGGTATTTTTGACATTTATGTAGAGTCCGTAACGTGACCTTTTTTGCCATAACTTTGTAATTTACTGTTTGATTAGCATATTATTTTATTTTGATCTTTTCCTACCAACACACGAGCTCAAATTAAAATAATTTGCAAATCAAACGGTAAATTAAAAAGTTATGGCAAAAAAAGGTCACGTTACGGACTCTACATAATGTCAAAAATACCGTGGAATGCCCCATATCCAAACTGGTTGCAAATTGAAAAATAATATCAATATAGATGTTACGAAGACATCAGGAATGCAGAATTCCTTCGTAATTATTGGAATCATTAATTTTGTAAGTACAATGCAGTGCTGTAAGTATCGCCTTAAATTTTGTTTAAATTTATGCACTCAGACCCCATAAAAGTCATGAAAATGAAACGGCCAAATACTGGGTTCATGCATGGCCGAGCACTAGATTTCTACATGGCCGACTATTGGAGCATTTTCTCGTATTAACAATCGGTTAGTTTTTTAAATAAAAATGTCTTTATTTCTGAAACAATGTAGTGAATCATTATCAGAAAGGTAAAGCCTAAAGTCTTAAAATGTTTTTGTTGTTGTGTTGATTGCTGAAATTTTTAGGTTTACAAAAAACTGCAATCGCTCTCTGAAATTGCCAACTACTGGAGCTCTTTCCCTATGCAATTTTAAAAGTAATGCATTTAAGAATTATATTTTCTAACGCGCGTATACGCTAAAAAAATTCCGAAACGTTACTGGTTATTTCCATGGAACGTTTCGGGATTTCAGAAGTTTTCACCTAATTCCCCTCAAAATCAAGTATCTTCGCAAAAAAATTTCCTGAATTGCTAAAAGATGCCCGAATGCAGACTTTTCACTTGCGTGAAAAATGTTTTTTTGTTACCAGTTTAAAGGTTGACTGAGCGTGTTAATTAAGTGTATCGGCTTTAGTTTTGACTAAGCTTCCAATGGGAGTGAATAAGTCACTGGATAGCTGCAGCTTTGCGAGACAGGAATATGTTTGGTTCTTGCTTGCAGATATTCACGTAGCTTTGGCCATGGCTGCGCAAATGCTTCTATAGCTCTCTTGGTAAACCAGGAAGGTTCTAATCAAATTCATTAAACCTATTCAATTTTTTTTAAAGGTTCACAACTGGCTTTTAACGGGGGGGATTTCGAAGTATTTCAGGAAGGTTACTCACTTTTACCGGAAAACGTTCCTGGTTTTTGTAAGACATGTTACTGGCTGAAATTGGGCACATCAGCTGCCTATTATTTTCCAGGAACATTTCTGAATCGTTTTTACAGTGTATTAATACACGCACTCATTTTATTTCCGTTACATAACAAGAAGTCCAGAATTAAACGAGTCTACTTTCTCGTATATCTACAGTGGCTCCCAAAAGTGTTCGTACACCTTGAAATTTCGTAGTAAAACCAAAATAACGCAAAACGAAATTCGAATATGAAGTCCAATTTTTTTCACACCATTCCTATGCCATTCTGAATAAAACCTAGTAGTTTTTTCCAAAATATTTCCAGATTTTATTTTTGAAATTTGTCAAAAAACGAAGAGAAAGAGAAAAAATGCGCCACAAAAGTCATCGTACACTGAAATATTTTCGAATAAATTTATGATTAAAATTATCTCATGTCGTTTTTTTTTATTATTTTTGCATTGTGTTGGCTCTGTAAAGTCATTTCTGTTTAATTTTTTGTTTATTTATTACCAAATATTCTACTTATTATTTTTAAATGGCTGGTATTAGTAAAAACAACAAATACCATTAAAAATTTTATTTTATTTTCCCTACAGTTTCTGTAAATTGGTCTGAAATGTCTCTAAATTAGTTGATTTATTCCATTCTATAGTAATGTGCTTGATAAAATGCTTTAAAGAAAGGAACCGGATCGAAAACAAAGTAATAAAAGGTCAACTGGCAAGGTTACAATGCGTGATTGGAGGTTTACAGTTAAAAAAATTATGAAAAATACAGATTTGAGTGCTGAAAAAGTTTCTGCAGAATTGAATGAAACCTTTTACGTTTCATTTTCACCTAAAATTGTTCGCCAAATTCTCTGATATCCTGGATTAAATGGGACCTCTTCCCGCAAAAATTTTCTTGTTCGTGCGAAAAACAGTAAGCTTACGCTTTCCGTCGTAACATCAATCTATATATATATAAATGGATGTATGTTTGTGGGTATGTGGGTATGTTCCTTATACAAATCCACAGTTTTTGTCGGATTTCTTCCAAGTTTGGCACAAGGGTAAATTGTTGCTCAGGAATTCATACAAGCGGGTTTTTGGAATTTAAAAAAGACCCAAAGAGGTCTAATTTTATATTTTGAGTCATAAAATTGCTCTTTTCTGCACGAACAAATTTTTGTGTAGTTATGAATTTAGTCTAAAGGAAAAGCTCGTAAAAAACTGCCCTAGATGAAGTTTCTTCAAACATTAACTTTAATTGTTAAATTTGCGAACCATGGTTCAAAGCAAATGAAAACGGTTATCAACATATAACCACCAGGAGCTATTTTAAATGCAATCAACACAAAATGTATCCTGAACGATGGCCGTCAATGCCGTTTAGCGATGAGCCCTAAAGCATGTTTGGCGAGGAAGACGTAGATTGTAAGAAATGATACTGTACATTAGGGTGGGCCGAAATAAGCCGAAAAATTTTTTTTTTCGAAATCAATTTTTGGATAGCGCGCAAAAGTTGCGTAGTGAGCTAGTTAGCACTCACAAAAAATTTCTTGGATATTAAAAAATATCTAGCCGGCGCTATTTGACATTGAAAAACCGTAAAAAAAGAGAAAAATGAATTTTTGTCGAAATTTTTTTAAAAAACTAAATTCCAAATATTTTGCTGGAATGCACCGAAAATGTTATATAATGAGTCAGTTCGAGCCCATAAAATGTTTCATTGATCTTAATGAGCATTTAACCGCTCCTTTCCGACATCAAAAATTGGAGAAAAATGATAAAATATTGAATTTCTTTAAAAACCAATGTGAAAATTATTTTTCAAAATTAAATCATAGACTAATTAATTAAATAGCACTATTAATCATAGTAATTATTATCACGCAATAGTATCATACATTTTCTAGAATTACATATATAGATAATAAAATTTTTAAAAAGAAATCTTCAAATTTGATTTATAATACATCATGCATAATGAATATTATTTTATGGAATAATATTGTCCCTTGTTATCAAATGATGGAAGTTCTTTCCTAGCATGAAGTTTTGCACGAATGTATCCATCTCATGCAGTTTCACCACGAACTTTTATTGCAGCTTCGGTTATTAGTTTCACACAACGTTTCACAGCTTGCGTGTGACAGGGAAATTTCTCGAAAGTAAACTCTGTAGAATGTTCTTTGCACATTTCTTTCTATTGTTGGTCTTTTAGATGCATTGTAAGAGTTGGCTCTATTACAACACAGTTTGCCCAAATAACTAAATCAACATAATCAATGGCTTCAAAATTGAGTTTAGGACGCTCAAAAAATCGTACACCATCCGAGCTCTTCATCTTCTTATTTCTAGAGTTCAGAATGCGCCTAACAGCTAATTCCCGAATGTATTTTCTTGAGTCGAATAACATTGTCAACAGTAGCTGTTCAGGATGAGCGAAATATGCATTACTTGAGAGAACTTTGAAAATTATCTCCTTAACGTTGTCTGGAAACTGCCTTCCAAGAGAAATCATTTTCCAAAAATGTTGGGCGCCGTACTGGCAGTTCGGTTTTATTTTTATTTCAAACCACATTGGAGCATAAACTAACATTACATACTTTACAAGTATTGTAAGATTTTCTGATGGAGTTGGAGTGCCTATATACAAGCGTAACAAATGGTTTGCAGTTGTCAGCCATCGCGCACGACTGACTGAGTTTGCCTGGGCTACTGTCAGCCACGCTTGAAGGACAACTGACCATCTTTTACGGCAAGACAGGTTCTATACAAATATTGTTGTTCAATACTTAAATTTTTTATATCTTCCATGTCCAAAACCAGAAAATTGCAGTCAATTTTATCAAATTTGACCACCGGATTTTTTTACAATCTCTAAGAAGTTGTTCGATAGCTCCAGAATATGAATGTGGACTTTGTGCAACCATCCAATTCCAGTATAAGATGCCTCAGTGGCAACTCATTGTGGACATTGGACGCAAGAGAGGACCCCTTTAATTGCTTAACTCCCAGCTGTGGAGGTGTAGAATTACAGCATTTCTTAAAGAAGAATACTTGCGTTCAATTCATTAATCAGTTCAAAGGACTTCAGAGGATTCACATTTTTTTTTTAATACTCAAGGGCTCTATTTCTCAAATATATATAAAATAGTTATAAAATAACCTTAGGAATAATAGAAGTAGTTGAGCGCCGTTTATTATCCCGAAGAAACTACTGGAACCAAAGATTAAAAAATTAGCATCTTATGTAACTATTTTTTATTTGAGTGTGTGCATTTTTTAAAATTGGCGTACAAATGTCGCATAAAATTGATTGAATTTTCACTGTTTTTTCTAGGTAACGTATTGCGTAACATTTCAGTACTTACTTATTTCGAAACTACTTTTTTTTTTTTTTTTCATTTTTCCAATGTTTCAGTCTTAAAAGAGCGTAGCTAAATATTCTACGAAATGTATAAAAATCTTTGAGGATTTCAACTAATGCACTGACAGATACTTCTAATGTTTGTTGAAACTAGCTTCAAACTTTTATTTTAGCCCACCCCCCCCCCCCCCCCTCTTTTTTTTTTTTTTTTTTTTTTTTTGAAAAAAGTGCATTTGTCGTTTTTTTTCAGTTTTTCAAGGTCAAATAGCGCCGGCTAAATATTAAACAAATTTAGCGAAATTTTTTATGGGTAATAACGGGTCTATATAGCAACTTTTCCGCACTATCCAAAAACAGATTTCCAAAAAAAGGTTTTTCGGCCCACCCTACTGTACATTATTTCTTAAACTGCGACCTACGAAGCCCCAGGAGTCCATTGATGCTACTCATGGTTCCCCTTTATTGCTACCGTTTAATTATAATTCTTAAATATTGTTTAATTATAAATTCCAAAACAGTAAGGTTTTGTGTATTTTTTGATCAGTGTTTTTCCCGTTAATAGCAGAGAAAATACAAACATGAGTAAGGTAATAATATTGCATTCAATATTGACGTACCATCTTCGACTGTTTCAGCATTAGACTACTTTTATTAAAACCACATCTATTTCATCCTTACAACAGAAATTTAATTTAATGTTCTATGATCCTTATCAAACCTATTTGCAATATGTAAATTTTCTTTATACCATTCCTTGATTTACGTCGAATCTTTAAGTAATTCGGTTCAACTATAACCGATAACCTAATTCGGTTTAATAGAAGTCGCTCCAAGCTGTCAAAGAGCAGGGGTAAAGGTACTAATAAAGCAAATAAATTGCAAAATAATTATAATAATGTACAATAGCGCATTCGGAATTTATCGTTCAAAGGGGAGGGGTGTGGTCAAGGCTTTCCTTACATGTATCTATATGTATAAAAATGTATGTATGTTTGTGGGTGTGTGGGTATGTGTGTATGTTTCTTATACAAATCCACAGTTTTAGTCGGATTTCTTCCAAATTTGGCTTAGAGGTAAATTATTGCTCAAGAATTCATATAGGCTGGTTTTTGGAATTTAAAAAAGATTCAAAGAGGTTCAAGTTTATATTTTTAATCATAAAAGGGCTGTTTTCGACATAACGAATTTTCATATCGTTATGAGTTTGGCCTGAATGAAAAGCCTGTAAAAAATGCCCTAAATGAAGTCTCTTCAAAGATAAACTGTAATCGTTAAATTTGTGAACCTTGGTTCGAAGCAAATGAAAATGATTAGCAACTTATAACCACCAGGGGATATTTTAAATACAATCAACACTAAAGGTATTTTCAACGTTGGCCGTTAATGCCGATTTGCTACAAGCGTCGAGCATGTTTGGCAAGAAAACCGAACGATAGCGAAATGCTGTTCAGCGTTTTTTGATTAGTATTCTGCAAAGCAGGAATGCATTGCGGTCTCCGACGGTTCTGCTTGCTTTGGTATTACCGTAGCAGAATGGTAAAACGGAATTATAGATCGGTATTTTCCACATAAACAGCCCAGAAAATACTAAAATTAGTTGGGTATCAATAATTCATTCATTATCCGTGTACAAGCTTTAACAATTTAATATTGTATGGTCTTTAAAACCAACATGCATATGTTCTTTATACTGTTCCATGATTCACGTCGGATCTTTACCGAATTCGGTTCAACTAAGTTAAATCACTTCAGGCTATCATCATCAAAGAACAGGGGTAAAAAATACTAATATAGCAAATAAATTGCAAAATATTCATTTTTGTGCATAGTAACGTAGCTGGAATTTGTCTTTCAAAGGGAGGGGGGGGTCATGACGTATCTTTAATGCACATAAACTACCATACTAGGATTCCCATTGTGTGCTAAAATTAAAGGTTGTGCACCTTTTTTATCCGCAAAACTGCACGGAAATATAATTTGGCGGAATTCATACAGTTTGGGAGGGTTGGAGTTTAAAGTTTGAAAAATATGCAAATAAATATTAATTTAAATTTCAACTGTTTTAAACTGCAAAAAATTGCTACGTTTTTTATATAAACAAATTTTTTCATTTGAAATTTTATATTACCTTTACGCTCGAGTAATAATGCACCTGATGAAGCATCTTCGCCGACTAGCAATAATTTTAAATCTGTTAGAGGGTATGATGCAACTTTTGACACAGAAATTATTATTCAAAACGGCATAATGAAATATTGCGCCACAAAATGAAGTTTTTTCTTCATCGTGAAATAAGTTGAACAAAACTACATTTCCAATTACAAAGCTCAGTGCGATAACTGCTATTGTAAACAATCGAAAGTTATTGGAAGTTTATAGATACCACTAAGCATTTCAACCGTCATTGAAGAAGTGCTGTGAGATATATATGGAAAATTATCACTGTAAATAGCTTAAACTCTCTTTACCAGTATAGGGATAAGGTGAAACACTTTGTATCTCACATGTAACCACAATGGACCTTTCTTAAACTTCAAGAGATTGCAATCTTCAGTGAGATTTCCGTTTTCTATCACGAGCAACAAGACATAAGAGCAGTCAAGTGCTGTAAATGCATTTGAGATGTAACTATTTTCGATATAGATAGCTTTATATTACTTGCTCAGTTGGTTTCACTCAAAAATGTTATTCTTCTTGCTGCTGGGAGGAGGACTAAGAACAATATTTAGGAGAAAGTTTTGGGTTAAATTTATGGATCAGAAAAATTTGAATCATTTAAGTTTAAAATTTTTAAACTACGTTTCAAAACGTGAAATACATTTCGTTTGCTTTTAAGCTGTGGATAAGGGGAACAAAATATGCAACAAGATTCTGTAAAATATATACAAAAGATTTGTCGATTATACCGTTGTAGGTAGTTTATTTTTAATTTCATGGCCTGCAAATAATTTTTAAAAAAAATCTAACGCGGATAGTGACCAAAATGCGCACGCCTACTTCTTTCTCTATAACGCAGTTTAATTGACGGTTTTTAAATAGTTCGTTCAATAAGTTCACGTTCACCTACTTCCATTTTTATTAATTTAAATAACTTAAAATAACAACTGTAATGTAGTCAGTGGACCCATTCCCACCACTCACGACGACTGTGTCTCAATAAATTAAAATTTTGGTGTTCTCTAAGGAATACTCTGAATAAAGCAACAAAACTTATACACGTGCTCTCTCTCTACCTGCATCAGTATGAGATATCATGTATAACATTTACGGCAAGCATTAGGTTTTAAAAATTTGAACTAGAACTTAAATCTTGACAAATTTCAAATCGTTACAAAACATTAATTTTACTCTCTAACTAACTATCATTTTTACCTACGAAAATAGAAATTTGACATCAATCGTCAATATAAGAAAATAAAATGTAGCTGACGTGCGTCTTTTTAGGAAAGTTAAACTTATCCAAGTTTACTCTATGGTTTGGCACTAAATCTCCATGTTAAGAGCAAGCAGACACATTTTGTAAAGTTTTTTATAGTAAGCAAACTTTTTCTGCGAAATGTGCTTGCCTGAAAACATACAAAATAACGTTATCACTTGATACCTTCATTCGAAAAACACCGCCGGAAAATCCGTAAAACGAAGTGTTATCGTCTATTAACAATACTGAATGAATTCTTTATTTTCCGTATGGTGGACTATCTGTTTAGCTTTTGGACATTGTGGATGATTTTAAATTAATCTGAAAATATTGTAACTGTGTCCAAGAAGACTATTTTTTATATATTTTTGCCTGATAATAGGGATTGCCTCTTTTTTTTTGTAAGCTCACGACTCTTTTTAAGGAAACATTCAATGATTTATTTTCGAATAAAATGTACGTGAAAAGTACTGTTGCATTTTTTTAAGTCTTGGGGAAAGCAAAACCTACAAAGGCGGCACAATGTTTTTCTTTCGAAGCATCACGTAAAAGGTTGTCCCACAAGATGTGCAAAAGACAATCATTTGTCTTTGCATTAAGACAATTTATGTACCGCCCTTCTGATTCAACCTCAGACAACGTACCAGTGGACACTACAGATCCTAGACAAAGTGCCTCATACTTTTTCGCTTTAAGTTGATGCTACTTTTTCGGCAAATGCTTGATTTTCTGTACTATAGAAAGTCTTTTGAAGATTTGAGCCTAGAGAGTGGTGCGAATGCAATTTTTTACTCTCATTTAGATAGAATTCATTCATTTGATTATCCAAAAGATATGTTGCATTGAAAAGCACCCGGGCAACGCCGGGTAATAAGCTAGTGGTAAATAAGCTCAAAACGTTATGGAACAACGTCTTACTTATAGATGAAAATTAATTCAACATTTCGGGTTAAATTGTTGTATAATTGTAAATAAAAGAAAAAATGAGGTGTTAAATCTTAGGAACTTAGTTGGATCAGTTAATCAGGACGGTGAAGGTGTTTTAGTGTAAGGGTGCATTACAGCATCAGGACTTGGAAATTTGTAATTTTTTGATGAAATAATAAATGATTCTGTTCATTTAAACATTTAAAAAATAATTTTAAACTATTAGCCCAAAGTTTGGTAATCGGAAACAACTTTGTTTTTTATCCAGGTAACGATAAGAAGAACGCGTTTGTGTTTGGTGCTTCAAACATTGTCCTTAAGCTTAGAAATATCTCCTCAATCGCTAGATTTAAACTTAATGAAACATATTTGGAGATATCTAGTAGCTAGATTACAAAAATACACCATTGAAACGAAAAGTGAACTAGAAACAGTAAGACTCGAAGTGCAGCTGAACACTTACTCAGAAATTGCACAAAAAAAGGAAGAAAAAACAATGAAATCTATTCTCAAACGTTTAAAAGCTGTTGTTGATACTGCATGATATTCTACTAAATAATAACTTTGTAAAAAGTTAGAATATTTACTAATTTTTTCATATTTTTTCAAAGTGTACAAAGACTTTTGAGAGATAAAATTTCCGAAAATTTTTGGTTTTTGATTTTTTAAAAATTTTGTTTTAATATTTTATTAAAAATTTTCAGGTAATTTTGTTAAGAATAGATCATAGATGTTATAATAAAATACTGATTCCGAAATATTAATTCTAACCAATGAATAATGGCCTATTTCATTGAAAGTCGTAGGTGTGCGAACACTTTTGGGAGCCACTGTGTATCAACTTTCTAATATCTGATCAATATTCTCAAATTTAGCTAAAATCGCAAATTATTTCAAACTTTTTAACATTTTAAGCTTATTTTTAGAAACAAAATAGGGCTCGCTCATCCAAAGAAATAGATGCGTAGAAAATAAATAAACGAACAAATGAAGTAGAAGAACCTTTTAAACAAAGCAGCTAAAATATTATTTTCCATGAAAGAAATCTTTTATCGTTTTCAAAAAGAATTAAAATTATATGCTCATTATACAGTTATCAAAAACAAAATCGTTTGTTTTTCTCCGGTTGCCAAAAAATTATTAAGGAAAGGAATAAATGTTGTTTCAAAAATAAATAAAGAACAATAAAATGTAACCTTAAAAAAAATGATTTTTATCTTCAAAAAAAAATCGTCTGCGCTTATCTATAGGTTAAACTTAAAGGACTCCGAATTTCTTTCCGAAAAAACCTGAATACGTAAATTAAATCTTTAGAGTGTAAACAAAAACAAATCATATAAACAATAATAATTTCACAGTAAAGACTTGCAGTTGCGAAGTCAGAGTCGTTGTCAATCTCATTTTTGGATAAGGAGTCAGGGTCGGGAGTAGAAGGTTTTTAGTTCAAAGATACGGAGTCGGAATCAGTCATTTTCCCTTAAAGTCCGTAACTCTGCCAATGTTTGCGGAGTCGAACTTGTTTCGGAATAAAAAAAATCGGAGTCGAAGATTTTAAATTTCAAGAGTCGGAGTCCGCCATTTTTTCTCCGGGTCTAAATTTTTGCCAAAAGTATGGAGCCAGTGTCGGAGTTAACGAGTCGGAGTCTGACTAATTTTCGTGTACAGGAGCCAGAGTCGACGACCCAAAAATCCTAGGAGTCGGCAGTTGATCATCAAGAGCTATTTCCAAGGAACCTTTTTTGAAGTAAGTCCGCCTTTAAGTTCGAGAAAGCGAGATCTATATTGACTCTTAGTTTTCCCCGTAGGCGCTATTGTTAAAGGATTTAACAGTTCAAAATTGAACGAAAAATTGTTCAATTCAAACATATATTTTCTACACATGTTCATCATCACGAGCTTTTTCTAACCAAGTTTGTTTAAATAAAATTCACCTATAAGTGAGGAATTTATAATTACCTTGTATTCCCCGTAGGCACTAATGCCAAGTTTTTTTTTAAACTATTCAAAATTGGAAGAAAAAAAAATTGTTCAAATCAAAAAGTAAAATATGGGAATGAGGTGTCCTCGCCGAGATCTCCCGAACAAAAAAAAATGTTTGTTCAAATCGGACTTTTCATTCTATCGTTGTTGAGGGGGGGAGGGCGGATAGACAGACCGACAGTCATTTTTTCCCCATCTCAAAACCCCACATTCCAATTTTTAATTCAATATTTATTTATTTATTTATTTTTTTTTGAGCAATCACGATTGCTTATTGTTCTCATTTGACTGTTTTGAATTCCTATCATTTTAGTTTCCCGCCAGCACCCTCTGCCAGCACCGCCGCGTCGACCGGCCTCACATTGCTGCGCCTCTTGCGAAAACCATCTCTAGGTTACGTCTATATTCTACGCACACGCGCATACACACACACGTCTACACACACATACACACACTCATGCCTGCGCACAGACACAAACACACACTCCTACACACACACACATACACACACTCATGCCTCCACACAGACACAAACACATATGCCTACATACACACACCACATACACGAACTCCTACACACACACGCGTACACACACAGCACTGCATACACAACACTCACACACATGCATACTTATACACACACACACACACACGCACCCACACACATGCGCCTACACAAACACACACGCGCATTCATACAAACACACGCTCGTGATTGCGAAAAACATAATTTGAATTCAAGATGCTAAAAATTCAAATTAATATATATATATAAATTAATTAATATATACAAATTAATATAAAATATTTGCAATATTTTCAAGCGGCATAAAGCCTTCTTTCATGCTTTTTTTCTTCTTTGCTTGACTTTTACTGGGAAAGTAGGCTAAAAAATATAGTTTATTTAACAAGCGTACAAGGATAGCACCTGATATCCACACCATATTTTTTCAACATAGTTATTGAGAAGATTGATTGAGAAAGATATATGCATCAAATTTCAAAATATTATTTTAGTAATAGCGAAGTCTAACTAGTAAAAGCTTAAATTTGAAAATATTACATGTATGAAGAAAGTGAAAATAATGTAACTGAAATGAGGGAAAAAGCATGAAACTGCTTCTAAATAAGAGGATTGTAATATTATAATGTAAGCACAAGAAAAAAACCTCGACTTCCACTTGTGCACTGAGGCAGTTAGGAACTATCCAAAAGCGGATGAGATTAGCAATAAATGGAAAATGTAGATGTAAAAGTAATCCGGTAGAGCAGCAAAATGCTACAGCATTGCTTTCTGTTCGAAAAAAAAAAACAATGATCATTTGTAATCAGAAGCTCTATTAAATGGTTGTTTTGGAAGAACATCAGTTTTTATGAGTTGGTAGAGTAAGAACACAAAATGCAAAATTACGACATTTTGGTTTAAATATTTTGGATTATTAGTTTTAATGTACATGGTAGAAAGGTTTTTTTTTTTTTTTCAAATTTTTATTTGTATCTTAATTTCCATTTTAAGCTGAGTTTTTTAACTTACATTTAATAAAATTAAAATTCTATTATCCTTTTCATGATTTTTTACAGCTTGTTGCACACAAATCTAGAGTTGTAAAGAGATATATATTGGTCACTGACGACGATAGAGGTACATTTTAAAAATTGCATTAGAGAAAATCAATGTTTTGCGCAATAAATATTATTTAACCGATTTCTTGTCAAGTAGGGAAATGTGGGACGAAGTAAAATGGTTAAGATGACTGAGTTTTTTCAAAATGAACAAACCAAAAGTTTGTTTTGAAAATTACAGTGCATAAAAAAGAATATTGCATTTTATAATAAAACTTGCGTTGAAACAGTATTTCATATTTTTGGCAGTTACAAACTATTTCACTTTGCCCCATCCACTTTGCCCCTTATGTACTTGACTAATTGTACAATTTATTTAAAATAGAAATAAGCTTAATATTAACTAAATTAATATTGCATTAAATATTAGAAGGTCTCAATTAATATTTAAAATATTAATAACAAAAACTTTATCATTTTAAAGTAACAAAAAAATTTTTTGACTTACAACAAAATATTACAATATGAGTATCATTTTTTTTTTAATTGCCTGTACAACCAAATTCAAAATAATGGAATACTTACCACTTTTTGGAAAAAAAGTTAATTCTAACCAAATATTAGTGCAAATTAAGTACTTAAACGAACGTGCCACCTTTCAAAGACTTTAAAGTGTGCATTTCATTTCAAATATGATCAATTAAACATAATCTTAGACAGAATAATTATAAGTTTATAGCAATGAAGGTTTACATTGTGTCAAAAAATTAGAATATTCAAACTAAAGGGGGGAAAACACTTAAAAAAACAATATCAATACTAGAATGCGTCATTTTTTGCTGAATTCATGCATTAATCCTTTCACACTCGGGTTCTACCAATTGTTTACATCAATCGTTTCTCTCTCTCTGACACTTCATACTCTCTTCAATGCGGCAACGAGCTCAATTTTGTTGACGAGCACCAGGTCTTGAACCGCTTTCTTTAGATTTGACGGTACAACAAATTATTGAACGTATTAAGTTTGGTAGAGTTGCTTGTCCAGTTTAATACCGAAATTCCTCTTTCTGTCTAAAATATATGTGTCGATTTAGGAGACGTGGCATGGAGTAGAATCTTGCTGAAAGATAAAATGTGACACTAAATGTGTAACTGCTGTGCCTCAGATGAAGTATCATGCAGTATTATTGATAAACAGCGGAAGTCACGCATTGTTTCATTTTAAGATATATATATAATTTCCCAATTCCCTCAGCCCTCATGCATCCACAAGCAAAAAGGATGTGTCAAATCAGAGAGTACGTCTTACACAAGATTTTTCATACGCTTTTCATTTTAAACGTCAAACTCGAACCCTGTTTTTGTTCACAGATATTTCAAAAAGAAGATTCATCACTGAATATAATACTTTTCCAACCTTGTTGCCCCTGTATGAGCTTCTCTTTGCTTCATAGGAGAGTCTTGCACGTTTCTGCTTCATGTTTATCTTTAGTCTTACTTCGTAGATCCGCAATTAAAACTGCAGTTTATGCAACCGTCCAAGTGTAGTTAACGGGGACAAGATAACTATACATTTTTTCCAACACTTATTGATGTAAGAAGCATTTTCAACAATTATTTTGGACGATTTACTTTAATTTGGGTTCATCTCAGCCAGGTGTTACAATTTTTCTACCTCGTTTACTTCGGCTACTTTTTAGTTGGTCAGTCCTTCTATTTTCCTTTAAAATCTTACATACCGCAGACTGTAAAACGTTCATTTGAATTGAGATAGTTAAAAAAAATTTTCTAACATTCAGAAATGATACAATATGTAACTTCGTTTTTTTTTTTTTTTCTTTCTATTTATCACCTTGAGGACCCACTTCGAGCAATAAAAGGCTTTTAAAAGAGCGTAAAATTATACGGACGCCAAGTTCCATACTTGTGACCAACTATAGGTTAACCGGTATGCAAACATTTTCGGTACTTTTTAAAATTCACATTAAATGAATAGATTATTCTATTTTTTGACCCATACAAAAAATCTATTTTTCCAATGTGTTAAAGATCCATAAGTTGTTAAAATAATATCTAAAAAGTTGTTTATATTGTTTTACCCATTCATGAATAACGAGTTTTACTCTTTTTAATTTGCATGTGTTCATTTTTCCCGACTCAGGGACAAGTTTTGTTCAAACAGTTATGATATTCTATTATTTTGAATTTGGGTTGTATCACCAAATGCTTTAATCATTTGCGGTATTTTTTTCCTGACTGGAATAGACTATATATGGTACTACATAGCTAAAATAATATCAAATAGGTGGAGCTAAAAGCAGAGTAAATATTTCACCACTTCACTTCGCCCCATGTTCCCCTACTACAATCAGACTACAATATGTGCAATACATGTATGATGTTATGCTTACTGGGTTGGTTTACGTAATCTCAATTCGTCTTGTCGAGCTGGGTGGCCAATCCATGGTACGCTGCACAGAGGAGTATTTCAGCCAAAAAAAACGGCCAAAAGACGAATTGTCAACTTTGCTGATTGGTGTTGGCCTTAAATCTCAAAACAGGTGGAAAAACATACCATTTTGTGGAAGTGTTCTTTTTTCATTGAAACTATTTTTAAAAATTTATCAGCAGTCGGAACTGAGCACTTTGATGGTTCGTTTGTAATTGTTTACGACATTCGAGATAGATCTTTTAACGTCTTATTTTTCGCATTAAAATTATATTAGAAGAAAAATTTATCATGGGTAGGCTTGAGAAAGGTTTGTATTCTATCATTGATCAATTTCTACTTTTTAAGACTGTAAATATTTTTTTAATGCAATTCTTGAAGCCTCACAAAATTATATCATCCATTTTTTGAACATTTTTATGTAAATGAATGTTTTTAACACTGGGCACCCATTTGTACTACTTCTAAGTTATATCCTATGTTACATTCGAATGTCAAGCTTGATCATCTGCAGTTAATGTTTGCCCGAATTTGCCCGAAAAAATAATAAAGCTATAAATATAGCACATTATTATTTTCATAATTTTGATTACATTTAGGTCCTATGGCTTCAGTCATGGGTACAACTCAAAAGCAACTACACAATATTATAAAAGACAGTACGTAAAGGCTATTTGATGCAAATTTGATAAAATAGAAGTGGAACTTGCTGAAATTATGAATTTCTCTTGAAAATATTGAAATTGAAAAATATCATCCTGTTTTATTTCAGGGTCTGACTTTGAAGTCAGTCAGTAGCATCAAATTGTCTTTCTATAGTCTAATTTATAATATCCTGTAGTTGTTTTTAATTTATGCACCTGACTTCTGAACCCAAAAATAATCGAAAGAAGAAAAATTTATGAAATAGTGTGCTCTATTTAGAGCTTTATTATTTTTCTGTGCAAACTTTTGCTGCAACGTGTCAAAATAGACATTATTATAGGAAAACTTGAAAGTAGTACAAATGAGAGCAGAATATTTAAAAACATTATCTTACAAGAAAAAAAAAGAGGGTGATGTGATTTTGGGAGGCTTGGAGAAAGGCATTAAAAGGAAAAATAAAAATATATACATATAAATTGATGAATAATCGAGTAGAAATCTTGTTCAAGCCCTTCCATATATTTAATGTTTCGTCTAATATCACTTTAAACGTAAAAATTAAAACAATGAAGGTTTGTTAAAAAACTTAAACGTCCCAAAACAAAGACGACTGAATCATAAAAGTGTTAAATTCCGGCTGCTGGAAAATTTTTATCGTTAGTTTCAATGAAAAAGGAACGTTTTCACATACTGCCACGTTTATTTATCTGTTTTGATACTCAGGACCGTAAATAACCAGTAAAGTTGGCAATTTCGATTTTTGGCCAGCTTTTTAGCTCAAATACTCGTCTGTGCGATGGCTACACGTGGCCCATTGAAAGACATGTTGTATGGCCTGCGGAGATCACTCAATAACGTTTGCAAAACAATCAAATGATTTAAAAAATTAAAATCATCTTCGCTTTATCCTCTTTCCTCGTAAATCTGAAAATATGCTAAGTAAAGTGTGAAGATGATAGCAATGCAATCAAATTTTTGCCAAGTTGATCAAGTGTTTTATTTGTAAGAATATGAATCTTCAGAGAAAAAACTTCGTACCTTTTTCTTACTCCGTAATAAGCAAAATAGAAACCACACAATAAACGGTTGCCATGTATGCTTCTGGGATGTCTGAATTGAAGCTCGAGTTTGAAGCCCGATTACAAGATTTTAAAAACCATTATGTGTTTTTTTTTTTTTTTTTTTTTTTGTGCCTTTGAGACATAGTTGTAGACGTGTATTGTAGGACACTTGAGCATTGAGAACTGTTTTGTAATACACAGTTAAAAGAAGAAATCCATTATGTTGCTTTAGAAGAGCTCTATAAAACATATTTGGACAATAATAAGTATCCTCAGTCGCTGGCGCAGCCGAGTGCGGAGATATTTAATTTCAAAGTCCGGTGACGTTTTGAAAAGGTAACTATTTTTCCCCGCTTTTCTTTACTTTCTAGCGTCTACGAAAGGATTATATATCACTTTTCGTTTTAACTCGGACCCTAGATCAACATTTGTGGCCCTTGAAATTGAATATATTGACGCTTATAACACCTAAAATAAAAAATACCTGTTTAAAAGTAATTTTATGCTCTTCAATTCATCATAAATTGTTTTACCTGAAAATAAGTAGCTTTTGCGATATGAAACGAAAACTGAAAAAACGAACGCAGAATCCAAGAGAACGGCGCGAGTTTCCCTTATGTCCGACCATATTTTGACAAACAACAAGGCGAAAACATATTCATCATAATTATGTATAAAATTGTGTTTTGTTCAAAAGAACAGACGGGTGTAGAAATGTCCTGAGGAATTCCGTTCTTAAAGGGGTTGTGATACGTTTAGTAGTTCGTTTTTCGACAAGCAATGATTTTAATCTTTTAAACACAATGTTTAAACTCCGCCAAACTTCAACTCCAATATACTGTGATATCAGTTGAAAGTAGGGATTGCAATACCAGACCAAAAATTCAGTACCGATATTCGGTATTTTTAAAAAGCGATACCGGAAAACCGGTGTTAATATCGGTATTTGAAATTTCTCAAAAAATGCGTGAAAACATATTGCTTTGTTGCCACATTTCATTATTTTGTGCAAAAATTGTATTATTTATGAAAACGTATCACTAACAAATATAAAACGAACGAACAAATGTCCTAATAAAAAATCAATAATAGTAAGCAACATAATGCATCTATTGAATTGTCTCTAAACCTGGAACTCATTTTAGTGCTCAACTTTCCTACAGTTGAAACTTCTCTTCTTGAATTCACGCAGGTCGGAGGCACCGCTAACAATGCGCGATACACCTCCTCTAATTGTCTAGAAGTCCTTCATCTTCATAGTTCGGTCTCTGCGTGTTATTTTTGGATAAATCTTTTTGTGTGTGAGTGTTTCTATTGTATTGTTTTTTTTTTTTTTTTTTTTTTTAAATTTCGAAGCTAGTTGTTACTTTTTTCTGAGCGACGATACTTTCTAATATTAATATCATTTTTCTAGTATTAATATCATTTTCTCCTGAGCAGGAGAGGTATGTGTTTGCTTTTTATAAGCCCTTTTGCTTGAAATTTGAGAGAAGTTTGACGAAATGTGATCTTGTTCGTTTTTCTTATTCGTTTTCGCTTTCTTTTCAAAATTCTTCACAAATTTAATGATGTAAATATCTGAAAATATGTTTCAATTGATCATGGTTTACCTCTATGCAAATTTTCAAGGCACCATATAATTTTTAAATATTAGATTGCCAAGCATAAAGCCAAATAGCGAGACAGGACAACAAACCAATACCGGTAACAACAAATTACCATTTGTTATGCTGACAAGAAACCATTTTTGTCAAAATTTAATACAGTTAAGACAAATAATTTAAAACGAAATCATAAAATAATGATATAATTGATGGTTTAAATAAAATGTTCATAGGACAAATGCATTCAAAATCACACTCGAAATTAACTTTCACAAAAAGGAAAGTGAGTGATTAGGGAAATGGAAAAAATAAAACATGGTGTACAAAAGCGCACGAAAATGCAATTCATCTAACCATCTTGTAATGACAATATCACTTTGGAATCTTTCCACTGTTTTTGTTTAATCATATTCTTTTTATTTTGTGCTTTTAAAGCCAAAATTTTACATCAATCGATTGATTTTGGTTCTGTATCACGGAGAAAGAAATGTACAATTAAAATATAAGTTTATAGTTAATAAATTAAATTGAAAATTCTTTAATAAAAACTAATTATTCCTTTCAGCTAATACCAAAAATACCAGTATTTTACCCCAACAAATATCGGTATTATGAAATTGGAAAATTGCTCGAAATACCGGTATTCGGTATACCGGTATCGCAATCACAATTTGAAAGCTAGTGAGGTGAACCAGTTTTAAGTAGATTTGACTGGTTGTAGCTTAAACGATTGTTTTTTAAAATGCCGTTTACAGATTTGGGCGCCAATTCAACTTTGAGTGCTTCGAACGTTTCAAAACTTGTAACATGCTGAAAAACGTGACTATCTCGGTAAATAAAAAAGTTTTATTTTATAGGATTTTGTCTGCTCTTTTTAAATATGTTCTTGTTTTATGTGTAGATATTCTAGATGTTTTAGAAATCGGTCTTAATCTCAGAAAGTTGTCTTTTGGCTCATTTTTATTTTTTCTACCCTAACTTGGTTATGGTTATGAATTGGATACAATAATGGGTAATTCTATGCTCCACTTAGGCTCCCCCCCCCTTTTCGTTTGGCAGATTAGGTCTAATTCGCCCTGTATACACTGTAAAAAATTTCGGAAACGTTTCTGGATATATCGGAAACGTTTCCGAAATAGTAGGAATCCTTCATCCAATAGCGAATTCCTCAATATTCAGAAAGCTTTTTGTTATTTCAAGATATCTAGAAGCGGAAGTGATGACGCAACGCTTCGAAACCTATTTCATCCTTCCAACACAGGCGCCAATGAGTCGGAAATAACGAGAACTTCTTTTTTTCTTATGTATGGTTGCTGCAGAGCATTGGATTGCTTGTTATTTCATGTCTAGAGAGTAGTAAAATGTGTCGAAACTAATTTTACGCCTTTGCATTTTGGACTGCCCTTGATTTTTTAGACGATGTACGCAGCTATTAAGTTAGTTAATAACCATTTGCTTCTTTACAATTTCCAATGCGACCATAATTAGATATATATTGTGTGTTCAAGCGTGAATAGTTTCAACATCTGTGTTTATACTTAATGAAACGAAACCGTTTGGATTACTTATTCAGTTGTAATGGAGGTACTTAGATTTTCTTCCGCTCATGTTCACTTGTAAGTATTAATGAATATTTTAAAACATGTTGTTATATACATTTATATTTTTGTTGATTTGCATTTGATGAGGCTCCAATTGTAACTGTTTTTGGGTTTATCGAATTAATTTAAAGTTATCCTACATACCTATGTGCGCGGTGTACTATTTGTTGTAACCAACTGAAACTGATTAATTACGCAAAAGAAGTAAGATTTATATTTGAGAAGCAATCACAGAAAAGTTATTTCGAAATACTTGGATGTACATACATTTTGGTTCAAAAAGAAAAAAAAAATCAATTGTTTAATTCATTAGAAATATGGTAATGCAAATATTTTCTAGTATTGTAATATGCTTCACAAAAAATGTGCCGGTATAATTTATCTTTTTTTATTATAATTTATTCATTCATTTAAAAATATTTATACCATTAGAAAATGACCATGTTATCTATTAGTAAGAACATAGTTATGAAATTAATTCATCTGCTTATTCATTTTGTTAAATGTGGTTAACAATAAAAAAATTCCTTGACATTAGTTCCGAAAATAACATTTCCTTCGTGGATATACTAGTTTAATGTAGGACAGTCAGGAGAAATGAGTCAGTGGCAAAAATGGAACAGCTGCATTTACATGCTGAAATAAAAAGTAATATTATTTCATGTCATCGTTTTAAAAGTGATCAGTTTTTAAATACTATGTTATTAATATGCAATGCACATATGGTGAGAAGACGAGGGGCGTTCACCACGCAGACTGTGCCATTGGCATTTTCAAGGGGTTGCTTTTTTTTAAGGTGGGGGGCGCTTTATATCATTTTATGGGTGCACCATCACTCTTATGGTGTGGGGGGGGAGCTCTCGTATATATGAAATGGAATAATCATGTAATAGAGTTCAATGTTTTAATAAATAAAATATATAA
The DNA here is from genome assembly GCF_026930045.1 of Uloborus diversus. Taxonomy (NCBI): domain Eukaryota; kingdom Metazoa; phylum Arthropoda; class Arachnida; order Araneae; family Uloboridae; genus Uloborus; species Uloborus diversus. The sequence goes on along the minus strand of NC_072736.1, from coordinate 72,505,981 downwards.
TGCATTTTGCGCACACTCTAAATCAGTAACCTATTTTGATTAAGTATCTATATTTGTGATAAACTGGAAAAGGGCAAGAACAGAGGAATAAACCCGAATGGTTCCAGCAGGGGGACTTTGGTGTCATATTTAAATTCATCAATTTCTCTGTTGGTACTTTTCGGTACACTTTGTTCGTCAAAGAAATTGACTTGACGTGAAATAATTTCGGAACGAAAAGTGTAGGTACGTTCTGTCAAATTTTATCCGAAAATAAAATCTATCAAGTTTGATACAAGATATGTTTTTAAGTTCTGCATTAAAAATACAATATGTTGATAATTTTGTCTTGAAAATATTGAGAGAAAAACTGAAGTTTAATATTGTTTAACAAACAATCCCACTTTTGAGAAAGTGCTCCCCTTCCCTCCCCCGACGATTTTGTGATTATGAATGAAACTACTATATTATTTCAGAAATTTTCAAAAATTTATAACTGTGCATATGTTATGCTGTTAACCATGCTATTTGTCATTAGAAATTCAGAAAAAAAAAATCCACGAATGATTCTAAAATTGCTTGTTTCATTGCTCTTAGATATCAAAGAATTGAAACTGATATGGCATGCAATACTATTAAAAAAGAATTATTTTTTAGAAAAAATCACGGAAAAAGGATTCCGAAATTCTCAGAAACGTTTTTGAAAATTGTTTGGAGAATTCCGAAATACTCGGAAACGTTTTCGAAACTTTCATGAACCACAGCTGCACAGAATACTCAGAAACATTTCTGGAAATTACGGAAAGAGGATTCCGAAATACTCAGAAACGTTTCTGAAAATTACAGAAAGAGGATTCCAAAATACTCAGAAACATTTCTGGAAATTATAGAAAGAGGATTCCGAAATACTCAGACACGTTTCCGGACATTACAGAAAGAGGATTCCGAAATACTCAGAAACGTTTTTGAAAATTTCATGAACCGCAGCTGCACGATATACTCAGAAACGTTTCCGAATTTTTTTTACAGTGTATGTATGAACACTATTAAATAAATTGCTTTCTATCTTCCCTTCTTAAAACTGACAGGCATTATGAGTACCGCATAGAGAAATTGGTATACTTTCAGCAAGCAATTGAAATTCTCAAATAATTTGACTTTCAAGTTAAATTATTTTCTGTTAAGAATCTTAACTAGTATAACAGTTACTGAAATCAACGATTCAACTTATCACAGTTTCTCTGATTCGATTTTACAAGACCAACCGCTAAGGTGGGTTTTAATATGTATGGTAACTCAAGATAAATTCATTCATAAATTAATGTAATCATGCCTCTCAAACTTAAAAGCCAGAGTCTCCTAAAATCTGCACATGATTTGAAATGTAAAAAATGAAATTTAGTAAAATGTTGAGTACGAAGTTGTGTTGGAAACAATGAATAGAAGTAACATTATGAATGTTGAGTGTTCTTCAAAAAAAATCAATTTTTAATTTTATAGTTTCTAGTTTATAATGTTTAACTTGCATAAACTCTAACATCATTTGATTTAATAACTGCATCATACTTTTTTATGTTATGCTTGCTTTTTGGTATATGTTTTATAACACCATTACTTACGAAGACTTATCTAATTCCTTAATTTATTTGTTCATTGTATGTCATATGTCCGCAATAAATATCCATACTAAATGCATTTTTGGTATAAAATTAAGAAATATGGACACAAAAAAAGTATAATTTTTATCCTTTTTTGAAACAGTTTCTAATATTGGTATCACATTTTTAAAAATATCGAATACTGGTATTGCATTTTTGGCCCGACATTGCAATCACTATTTTTACCATGCTTGCTCTATCGCTGCTTTGAAGTCCTGGATCAAAATATATTGTCTGCATTTTTTTAATAAAATTTTCTTCTCACTTTTTCCTTTACATTTACGTTAGGACTAAGTGATGACTAGTCCATGATACTGATAATAATATTAATTAAATGGCCCTCTAATACTTGTTAATATTCTTGAAAGTTACATTTTTTCTGCAATAATTTGCCAGATAGGTTTGCCCATTGAATCCAAACCCACAAGAAGTCATCATTGACCCTCCACATTGCTGTTAACTAGAAATGCTTCTTTGTTCGCTTCGTTTTTACTTGCATAAAATATCGACTAAAGTATTCCCACCAATTCGCCACTGATCCGGCGGTCTATTAACGATTCACGGAAAACTTCGACCTGATCTGATATTATTTACCTGTCCACACATTTTTATTGCTATCCTTTAAAAAAAACTTCAAAAAACACAATGACTTTTGCTAGAAATGTTTTATGATAATGTCATAACTTTAGAAGCTACAATATGTTATTTGGTTTTTGAAGGTTTGTAACATTGAAGGGCAAACATTTGCATTTTTTTTAAACTAGACTAAAAAATTTTGTAATAGTACTGCGTGGTTTGTTTTTCAATGTTTTTTTTTTGCTCATCCTAAAATATGTAATACCAAATTCACTGATCGAGTAACGCTGACGTAACCAACAAATGAAACTCGCGTCATAGGATGGTAATTTGATAATATTTTTAGACAATGTTTGACATGCAGGGAAATGCTTTATTTTGACAAAGCGGAACTGGTTCCGGTCACTTAACTGTTTTACTGGTAAGACTCATTTTAGGAGAAAGAAGAAATGAAAAAGTGACCAACAATGAACGCTATCTACTGGAGTTTGGGTTTAATTCTCTGGAGTTAGTTGATATTTTGATAGCTGAAAATTTAACCCTAACAGGCAGGCAATTGCTTCGTTCACATATAGAAGCAATTTTCACTCGTCATACCTTGACGGGCGATTTTCTAGAAAGTAATAAGAAAAATCATTGCCTGCCTTTACATTTACATGACATTGTAAATTAATGAAAGGAAAACTACTGATATTTCTTCGAAAAGAAAAGTTGAACCAACTAAGTAATCTCGTCTGGACTCAACAAAAAGCGCCAACCAACTAGTTGACAGTCATCATCATGAAGTTGATTCTACTAAACGCATTGTGTAGATGGCTGCATTATTATGATTACTTTTAAGTAAATTTTCCCGATTTCTCAAATGTTCAACCGGTATATCGGAATGCTCCCCCCCCCCCGAGTCGCTAGTATTCAAAAGGGTAGTAGGCACTTTTGACTGCTTTTTGGAGTGTTTTATAGGACAGTGCTCAATTATAGGCTCATTGCTACGAATAAATGGTTACTAATTAAGAACCTAAAACAAAGATAGTAAAAAATGACATAAGCAGATAAAATTTGAACATTTCATTCTTTAGATGTAAATATTTATAATTTATTTTAGTTAGAAAAACACTTTAATTGAGAAATAAAAAATTGAACAATATTAATGTATACTTTTCACTTTATAGGACTTTTTTAGACAGTCTTTTTTGGTTTAATCTTGTTGTAAAAATCCTCACAAGCTAATCCTGTTATTATTCTACAAGTCAATGTTACAAATGATAAAGTAATTATCCAAAATAATCCAACAAAGTTAATTATTTTTAAACCTTTTTGGTCATTTTTAATCAAATTTATTTTTTTTCGGGACGCGAAGTAAACTGACCGGGACACTGAGATTTTGTCTGAAAACCGGGACAGTCCCGGTCAAATCGGGATGCCTGGCAAGCCATCTTTTAAGTAAGTAAATATTCTCTTGTTCTTTCAACTTTACATAATATGCTTAGTTTTAGTTTTTAAATAAAAACTATTTGCTAAAATGTTTGTATAATATTATATTGGACGTCATATGGATGGTCTTATGCTAGAGTGAACCATCAACCATAATGCTTATTTTTCAATGAGAAGATTCAAACTTAGCTTAATATAGAAAAATGAACATAAAATATATATGTATTTTATAAACTAGGAAGGCAGTACTACCAAGTATTACTTCACATGTTTGTATTTAATTTGTGTAAGACAGAAAGCAACATTTGTAGCATATTTACAGCTTAAAGTAGAATTTTAAAAAAATCACCTAGTTCACTTTGGCATAAAACCATCCACATGATACTTGAAAAAAAAATAGGTAGAAAATTTTTTCAAAAATACGTTTTTTGTATATGATTTCCGGTGACGTTTTGAAAAAAATGATAAAATATAAATTTTCCTGATTTTATGGTAATTCGGTCCCAAAATTTAAATAGATATAAAAAACCTCTTTTGCACAGAATTTCATATGTTACCTACCATCTTTGTTTGGATTATTTTTATGATAACACGTACCGTTAATGCAATTTTTGCGAAAAGCTGATTTTTAACCTGTGATCTTGCTTAAAATTTGAAGTTCAAGTGGAATTGGAAGAAATTTTTCATATTTCATTTATGATGATGTTTTCGAAATCTCTGCTAATTTTTCCCTTTTTTCTTTTTTTTTAAGTTGTTTATTTCGACCTTTGACCTTGCACATAATTTTTAGCGCACATAATATTCTCGACATCATCGTCATTCTGGAACTTTTTCCCAAGTAATAACTCCTTCAGTGAAACAAAAAAATAGAAATCAGAGCGTTCTAAATAGGGGTTAAAAGAGGGATGAGAAAGTACCTTTCAGCCCATTTTATCAATGGGTTTTACTAGTTAAATGATCAACGTGAGGACGTGCGTTGTCTCGCTGAAGGATCCCACCTCTCCTCTGATAGTTACGACTTTTCTCTCTCATTGCTAGATTACCCTCCTTTGATCGCGTATATGAGTAGTATTGAATGTTAATTGTACTCACTAATTCGAGTTTGAAGTGGAGAAGTTGGAAATTTAATAGACCGGTCAGAAAAGTGTTCGTCAGACTGATTCTCGACCACTTTTGAACTGCATACATTTCCACGTTGTTTCATACAGTTTTATAATACACTTAAATACGCATTAGTCCGGTGTTTTCCTCCAACAATAAAAAAAAACAATGTGGAATTTTCAAGAAAACCAGATATCGTTCAGCTTAGTTTTGAGATCATGAACAAAGCAATGTTGATCAAAAAGTTGATTAAAACGCATCTCAGTGATGCAACTTAATATCCCAAAGATATCAAAGTTGTGCTACTCCAACAGTCTTTTCCCTATACCAATTTGTCTCTTCAATTATTGAAAGTCCTCGCACAAAAGATTCACAACAAACACGAGCAATAAGATAAACTAGGGTTCGCCCAGCGGTCGAAATTCGACCATATTCATTACTGAATATTTGAGAAAACTTATGTGAATTTTCCGGTTTCTAACATTTTAATTTTTACTCTTGCACATTCCTTTATTGTACATCTGGGAACATATTATTTTTACTTGTACTCACAATGCCAAACATTAATAATTTATTCTAATTTTGCTTTCTGTATGTGGCAAAGCATAGCCCATTAAGGATTTTGCGCCAAAAAAAAAAAAAAAAAAAAAAAAAAACAAGCAATCAAACCAAAGCTTTCTGTATGTTAATCTCAAAATAAATGAAGAAAGAGGATATTTCGATTATTGGAAATATTGGTTCGGCTGTCAAATTCTTGTCGGGAAGAATTTTCTTTTGGATGCCATGTTGCCCTCTGATAATCCTATATATATTTCTCTAGTCTTTGTTTACGCATGCAAAGGAAAAAATATCTCGCGCGGGCATTGGTGCCAAAAAATTGACGCCAATGGATAAAGATTGCCAATTTCCCAATTACCGAAATCTTCCCGAATGAAATGATACTGCAAAACTCAGTTTATACGTAAAACTTTTGTTTAAAACAAACTTCTTATAAAAAGTCGACTATCATTGATTAAGTTACCTCGACCTTTGCCATTAGAAGTGTAAAATTTCGAACAGTCAAGTGAACCAACCCTACTTGCTGCATTAAAAATTGTCAACCCGAAAGCACTGGACATCGCAATAATCGTACAATGTAAAAAAAGTTTGTCTTTGTTATTTATTTAAGGGGATGTGCATAACTGATGTCACACTTTTCATCGATATATTTAATCCCCCCCCCTCTTGTTTGTCACAAAGTTTCGTACTTCACTATACTCCTTCTCTATTTGGCATATTCACGCTGTTTTTTATAAACATTCTATTTAAAAAAAACACACGTGATAGCACATTCTCCCTATTGGTCGTCTCTTTTGTCATTTCTTTCCAACCCCTTGTCACAAACTGCTACAATTTCATAAACCCCACCTCAGAGCATGACTTCATTCTTGGACAGTACAATGCTTTGTGATAACCCTGTACAACTAGATATTTCATTACTATTTGTTTACGTATGCAAAGCAAACACAATTCTCGCGCTGGCATTGGTGCCAAACATTTGACACCAATGGATAAAGACTGTCAATATCCCAGAAAAATTGAAAGCTCACTGAAGGAAATGATACCGCAAAATTCTGCTGATGCGTAAAAATTCTGTATATACAACATTCTTTGTAAAAAGATTACTTAATCATGCCAACTTATTTAATATTACTGAGTATATGAACAAACTCTACTCGCGACAGCGTATAAATAATTAAATATTCCAGTTGTGAAAACCTAATCAAAACGGAATGATTTTAAATGTCCGTATTACCTACGATGCCTCATAATAAAAACTAATGCAGGAATTTCATATCTTTAAGCTCAAGCGAGAAATAGCAACACATAATATTATCAGGCAATTCCTTCACGCTAACTATGTCGCGTGAAAAAGTAAATAAAAATGAATTTTCGCTAACTTATAATTGCATCTAGCACTTTTTCTAGTCAATTTCGCGGGTTTGCGTTTTTGAACCGTATCACGGGGTAAACGTCTTTAAAAGTATTTTTCTCGAGCTTTCCAACCGTACCAAGCTCGAACGCATTTTTTGTGTAAAAAGAGCGGTTTAAAAAATTAATTAAAACTTATTGTTTCAAGCTTCCAACAATGAATTTCAACAATGAAAAAGAGTCAAAATCAAAATTTTTGAGTTTCGCCAACTAAAAAACGCTTATAACTTCTTTCCTAGTTGATTTAGGTTATTGGACCTTGAGCGCCCTGAAAATTTCTTCGTTTCGAGTATTTTCAGACCTTTCCAACCATATCAAATTCGAAAAAAATTGGACCATCCTTTCGCGTAGAAAGAGGCATTTAGTTCGAAAATGCGTCTTTAATTAATATCTCCGTTAAATAGCGTCTGATTTCAAAAAATTTTTGTTGATAACACTAAAACACGGCAATAGCTATTAAACAAAAAAAGAATGAAGAAAATCGGTTCACAAACAGAGGAGAAAATGGTACCGAAAGAAAACAGCTTGCCTATTAATATATAAAGGTATGTAATATTAGGCTTGCCAGATTTCTGAAATGCTGAACCGAGACACTAGAATGACACGCCCCCCCCCCCCCCCCACCCGTCACAGTGTCGTGTGTATTCAAGGGTACAAATCGCTGGCTGGTTTTTATAGTGTAGTTTTTTTCTCAATGCTATAAAAAATGCTATAAAAAATTTTCAATGATATAATAAACTTAAATTACGGGTAATCAAAAATGACACAAGCAGATGAATTTAAACATTAATTTTTTTACAGGACAATATTTATAAATTACTTAAACAAGAAGCATTTAAAACGGGGAATTAAAAAAAATAACAATATTTTTCATTGGATAGAAATTTTTTCGGAAAGTCTTTTTTAGATTTAATCTTATTGTAAAAATCGGAACAATCCAATCTGATTGGCATGTCATTAAGCCAGTAACCATCGTTTAAATCAGCATTACAGGGGTTAAAAACAGTACTTCTACTTCTGTTCAATTATTTTCACAACAGGAGATTTTCCTTTAAAATAAATATGTTTTCTAAAATGTCCTAAATATATTAGTATGGAAGAATAGATTTTCAAGAATAAAATGATGCAAAGTTAATGAGTTTAAAATTAAAAGTGACTGAAACATGTTCATCACTAAAAATGCTTACAAAACGAACGTTCAAGTGCAGGGGGGGGGGGGGGGGGGAGCGGACGCGCAAAAAAAAAAAAATTGATAGATACAAGTACAATATCGTTTGAAAAAACTTTTTCAACAAAATCTTTTTCGTGATTTAGCTACTTATTGAGCGAATAGTGTTTTTGCTGAAAAATTCAGATTGAAGAATAGATTTTTAGGAATTAAATAGTTTAATATAGAGATGCATTTCGAGTGAACAGTGACCAAAATATGCTCATAATCAGGAACGCGTGAAAAACCAACTTAAGAGGTTGGGGGGGGGGGGTAGGGGACCAAAAGGGGAGGGGAACTTTTGAGAGAATACTCCTCTCCTTGATACTAATTACGAGCAAAAAAATCAGAATGTCCCTAGTTTCTTCCGACAGAAACCTTTTATTGACTGGTGCAAGAAGAAAGCTTCTATTGCGTTAGCAAGTTGGTGCTTGCCGTCTTGTGGCGCGTTCTATGCGTAAAGTTGACTGTATAATTCTATATATGTAGATATCTTTGAAAAGCTTAGAAACTGCTCTAAAAACTACGATGCATTTTTTTTTTTTTTTTCAAATAATGAATATTAGACGTGAGAAGCCCCCAAGATTACATCATTAATGAGCTGATGTGTGTGCATCACATGACTTCCTTTTATTCCAATTTAATGTCATTTCCCCATTACTGGCAATTCTAACGTGATTCAATAGTTTACTCTCTAATTATCACCTACAGTGGCCAAATTGAAATCAGATTTAAAATAAAAATTAATTAATTAAAATATAATTTAAAAAATTGCCAACTATTGCCAATCTAACTTAATGCACAATCATTAAATGTAAAACTTTTTTATCGGATACTAACAGATATCCCTTTTCTTTCCCCCATGGGGGAAGTAATCACATTTAACAAGACGAGCTTATTATGCTAAACGAACCCAAATATTTTGTATACACTTGATATTTTTGAAATTTTCGTGAGGTGACCATGCCCTCCCTCCGGCATTGTTTTCATTCTTGTTAGACTTCACACGAATTAGAATGAAGTTTTTTTTGTTCAATTTTAACTAGGAAAGAGGGTTTAAAAAAATATACTTGAAACTTCCTCAGTGTGGTTTTATAGCTCCCCGGCGTTGTTCGACTTCGAGAAATAATAAGGATTTTTTTATATTTAGCTCTAAAAAGGTTTTTTGACTATTTTTGAAATTTTTTCAGGGTTTCCATGTTTCCCCCCTCTCATTGTTTTCCTTATTGTTTTACTTTGTATGTATTATAAGAGATATTTTTTGCATTCTTGCTTAAAAAAGGAGGATTTTAACTATTCTTGAAATTTTCTCGGAAGGGGCCATGGGGGCCATGGCCCCTTCCTGGATCCGCCCATGACTGAGCTTTTAGAAGTGACAAATGGAGGCCAAAACCAGCTAGGATACCGATGTCGGTGACGCACAACCAAAAACGCAAACATTGAAAATTTTGGGCCATTCCTAGACAATAGAAATGATCTTTCTGATTTATTAGTGAAGGAAGATTCAGTCATCGAAATGACGCAAGTGATCATGGGATGCGTTAATGCTTTGCAAAGAATTACAGAGAAAAATTCTTAATAACTGCCAAAAGCTCCTCTTGATAAACAGAACACGAAATTAATTTATGTTTTCTTTATGCATGTTGTGCATAAAAATCGATCTAAGTACACGTTAAACTTGTTATAGAATAAGTCATTATGATAAATTATTTTGTTATCTACGGAACCAAACCCCTATTTTAACAAGTCAAAATAACACTTTGGATCACTTAACATGGAATGACCCTAAGATTTTTCCCTCACCTTTTTGTATTTCTTTGAAATTTGACTCATCATTTGTACCCTTCTAATTAATCAAAATTCCAAATTTTTAGATTTTTATCCCTTTTATTTTTTTATTTATGAGACTGATTTTTCGAAAAACCCTCTTTTTTTTCATGAATGCTTGAACATAAACTAGACGTTTAACTCAGCACCAAATATAGATAGAAAGATTTGGTAAAAAACATTTTAAAGTACATTAGTTGCTGTTTAACAGGATATAAAACATGACTAATTTCAAAAAAACCTTCATTTTTCAAAAAATAAATTTTAGTTTTAAATTTCTCAGAAAACGTACAATGATTTTTCTTTTAAAAATTCTCAAACATTTGTGTGTATTTTATCTTAATTTGTGCAAATTTTCAAGTTGGGATCTCTATGGGATCATATTTTTATGAATTTTTAAATGAAATTAGACTAATGACATTTTTCAGATTCTGACTAGTTAAATAAGGGGTTCTCTTACTGGGGATGGTCTAGTAAGTAGTAATTGATCATGCTTGAAATGAGCTGACGTGAACTTTCAGATTGGTACAACCTCTGCCCTCCCCCTCCCCTCCGCTACACAACCGCTTTTTATCTTTGTTTTTTCTTCAAAACTCTATTCAAGAAAAAAAAAAGCTGACACGTAAGAGTTATAATCATAATAAACTGAGACGTACGCTGCTAAACATCAGTTGTGACTAAGGATTATAAATGGGGGGAGGGGGTGTCAGAAAAACTTTAAAAGAAAAATTGAACCACTCACTTGCAGCATTTTTTTCGTTCGGCAAGTGGGACGGTAGGGTGAGAGGGAATGGGGGGGGGGGGAAATCTGGAATGAAGCTTAACAACATGGAAGGTTAAGCTCAAACTGGCCAAATTTGTTTGACCTATAACTACTTTTAATATATGTATAAATAGATCTCACTGAAATTAATCTCCTTTACAACTGAAATTAAAAAGAAAACTAGCATTAAAGAAAAGAAAAAAACAGCTGCACTCCTAATGTTGTAGAAAGACAGTTTTTTGCGGCCAGACATTTGATCTGATACTTAGATTTATTTTTAGTTTAGTCTGAAAAGAATGGAAAAACAGTGAAACAACACAAGGGGAAACACTACTATTTTGATATGATCTTGGGGCAAATTATTTCTTTTCTCCCTCCAAAATTGAAGGTTGGTGTGGGGTAGGGATGAAATGAATCATAACTTTCCTTATCAGATAGTGAATTAATCAAGTACACTTTGTGAAGTTCGGATTGAAAAAGAAACACTTGGTCTGAAAAAAAAAAAGCATCAGGCGAGGCGTGATACTAGTATAGTGTTAATCGTATGTTTGGGTGAGGGGGTAATGTACTTTGTCTTGCTTTACAGAAGAACATTTAGCAACTTTTAATACGTTTTCTATTCATTTTGTTTTACTTTATTCTTTTATTTATTTTTTTCATTTTGAAAACAGTTTTGAAAAAAAAAAGTAATGGTGCGGGAGGGGGGTCTTGCTTTAAAGAAGAACATTTAACAACTTTTAATATTCTTTTTTTTTTTTTTTACTTTTTTTTTTTCTTTGCATTTTGAAAACTGTTTGGAGGAAAAAAAATGATTAAAAGTGGTGGTGCGGGGCTTACCAATCTACAAATTTCTGTCAGCTCATTTCAAGCATAGTCACGATCAATTACTACTTCCTAGACCATCCCCAGTAAGAGAGCCCCATATTTAACTAGTTAGAATCTGAAAAGTGTCATTTCATAAGTCAAATTTTATTTAAAAATTCATAAAAATATGATCCCATTAAGATCCCAACTTGAAACTTTGCAAAAAATAAAGATAAAATACACACACATTTTTAAGAATTTTTTTTTAAAAATTCATTATACGCGTTTTCTGAGAAATTTAAATTTAATATTTTAAATATGAAAGTTTTTCTGAAAATAGTCATGTTGCATATCTTATTAAACAGCAACTAAAGTACTTTAAAATACTTTTTACCAAATCCTTCTATCTATATTTGGTGCTGTGTTATCGTCCATTTTATGTTCAAGCATCCATGAAAAAAGAGGGTTTTTGGAAAAATCAAAGTCTCATAAATAAAAAATTAAAAGAGATAAAAATCTAAAAATTTGGACTTTTGATTACCTTGAAGGGTACAATCAATGAACCAAATTTCAAAGAAATACAAAAAGGTGAGGGAAAAAATTTCCCAATTTTTGGATACTTGACATGGAATGATCCACTAGTATTGTCTCAATTTACGCGGAATTTCCGTGGAACGTAACACAGTGTAAAAGGAGGGTCTACTGTATTCTAAAGCAAATGTTGAAGTAAATACAGAATTAATGTTCTGAATGAGCAATTTAGAATACGATTTGAAAAAAGACAAGATGACATTCATTTGAATAACCAATTTACTGTAAACATGTTTCAAAACAGTCTTTTTTCTTTTCTTTTTTTAAAGTAAACATCCGCTTTTTAAACTAAAATTGGCGCAAGTTGTCAAAACTGACTTTTTTTGGCCCCAAAACAAACAACTGTCAACCATGATATCTACATAAAAGAAAAAAGTGCGTTCCTTGAAATATTTTTTCCAGTTATACAGCAAGCACTGTATAAGTATTACCAATAAACCATGTACAGCGAAAAAAGTAACAAAAAATGTATCGGTAGCTCAGCCGGAGTACCGTATAATTTAAGAAAAAGGACTCGCTTAAATATTAGGGAGCTTAAAAATTATTCCAGAGTTCCGATGAGAGCAGAAAAAAAATTGCAACACCTTTTTAAGAGGGGAAAAAAATTACGCAGTAATAATCCTTATTAAAAATCTCTGGACATTGAATGTTAAATAAGTGACTTGGAAATCGCAAACCAAGATAAAAATAAAGCCAAATCAATATAGATTGTAGTTGATAGAGATGTTATAGAAGACAAAAGGATCGCCGGAAAAGTGATTAAAAGTATTTTTAGAAAACATTTTGGCGGAAGAAAGCGCAAGAAGGATTTTAACAGGTGCGTGGGGCATGAAGTGGAAAGTCCAAACATTTTGTTAGTAGCCCAAACAAATTTCACAAAACATTACTAATTGATATATTGGAAAATTGCAAATGAAATTCAATGGTTTAAAAAAAATGATGAATAAAGAGAAAGTAAAAGAATTCGAAATGAATATATTGTACTGCCCTGAGAAAAAGAAAATTTGACATTGATTGAGAGTTAAAAATTAGAAGATGAATGTAATTCAAAATTAAAAAAAAGTGATTTTATCACAAGTCTGTTTCTACAATGTTCCAAACTGCTCACCGTTCAGAAAAACGGTCGTTCATTTTTTCGTGAACGAACGGATCCGTTCATTTTGAGGATTCGTTCGTTTTCACTCGTTCGTTTATGAACGGCATATCCCAAGTTATAATCAAACGCGACCCAACAAACAACTGTCAACCATAATATCTATATAAAAGAAAAAGGTGCGGAACTTTTAATTTTTAGGAGGGCAGAAATTCTTATTTCTTGCTGAATGGAACTTTAAATTTCGCCGAATGATCATAATTTTAGCAAAAAGAACTAACTCCAAATTTTGCCAAATGATGATAATTTTGCTGAATCACCAGACTCATCCCAAGTGCTAAAGTACCACCCTGCCAAGCTTGACTGAGATCCGACGTAAAATGTGGATTTAAGTCCGTAACACATGAAATACCGTGGCCGTATACCTGTTTCCGGGGGTCATTCTTACCCTTTGCGAAGAAATCTGCATAACAAAATGTTACACAGGGTTAGCATGCTTGCGTTCGACGAGTTCAACCAATAGCGACCGGTCAATTGATCACGTGACAGCTAATGACGTCATCCAGTGCTAAAGCATTGAAGATGACGTCATTACTTGTCACGTGATCAACCGACGGGTGAGCTACCGGTCGCTCATCGAACACAACCCATAAAAGAATTTTCCAGTTTTAAAAAGGTATATTTCATAAACTATTACACTTACCACTATAATGATACATAAAAAAAGATTAACTGTCTAAGTTTCTTTGAAGGTACGTAACTACTTAAATTTGCACGTTCCGCATTAACGCAGCCAGAAATTCCTTCTGGAGGGGTTTTTTGGTCGTAACAGTCCTTACACGCGTATTAACTACTGTATTAGAATTGGCACAATGTTTAAACCAAGACATCTGGGGGGGAGGGCCTCACTTCGCTGCGCCACTGACGTTTCGCAACGCCGGATTGGCCGTGCCGGAGATGATGATTTGTGCTTTATGCATTGGCCAGCCAGATAGCCAAACCAAACCTATGTGACTTTTCTCAATGAGGTTTCGTCAAAGATAGTGTTTATACACCACCATTGCCTACAACATTGCAAGAACCGAAAGATCGCATATGTGTAGCATTACGAATAATTGACAGTAAAACACTCCAAAATGTATGTTGTAGATGTGTGTCGCTTGACGAAAGGCGTACACATTGAACATTTATGAGTGAAAAATACTTTCACGGTTTATCTTTATTTTTGACTATCATTTATAGTGTTAAGTGTAATAGTTTACGAAATATAGATTTTTAAAACCGAGATATTTTTTTGTGCTAACTCTGTACATTTGTAAGAATTAGTTAAAATAAACATATTTTTAATAAATATAGTTTATTTAAACGATGCAGAGATTTTTTAGACTTAAAATGAAGGGTTTTTTTTCCAAAGTTTAAAATACCTTTAAAGTACCCAGAACTCTTTCAGTCGCATTAAGTTGCATTTCTGAAACTAGCGACTAATGCTCCCTATTATGTACAAAAACATCATAAATGCTTCAAGTTCTAGCAATGATATGTGTCAAGAGGCATTTTTGAGTTTCTGCTCTGTTTCAACATCAGTGAATGTATTTGCATTTCCTTTTATAGCAAAGGAGTCGAAATGACACGTGCCCATACTTCTAGCTATACAGTCAAGTGCCCATTTTTGAAACAGTACCCTAACTTGGAACATTTTGCCGAATTTAGTTTAGAGGGCTGGTACACCTGTCAGTATTTCTCCAATAAGAAATAAATGGCGTTAAAGAATAAATGAATAGCTATTTTTTGAGACTATGAAAACTAAACTTTGATATTTTAGCTTTATGGATTAGTTTAATGATTTTGAAAACTTCGAATAAATATGAGATTTTTAAACATGGAAACAAATTGGTCACCGACGCTAACTGAGCGGCGTTTGTTTGAATTTGTTTCACACTTCATCTAAGCTATGCAGTACAAATAAGGCTAACCTGTGCCTTATTTGGACTAATTATTTTCTACTTAACTAATTTAGTTAAACTAATTTATTCATAAATTTGAGATATTGCAAATACGCTCCAAACTTGGGACACCGTTCTAAGTTAGAGTACTAAGGCATAAAAAGTGTCTATAAGGAATATTGAGGAAATAAAGAGTATAAATGTATTAAGAGAAAAAAGTATATATACAAGTATTTTAAAAATGAATGACTATTTTGACGACAACTAAACATGTCATACAGTAACTGGACAGAAAATTTGTCATTATTAAAAAAATTAGAATTTATTGATGAGCAAAAGATGTTTTGCCAAAATATTACATGTGTTAGTTCTAATAATGAAAATGAGTCTCAAAATATAGGTAAGACTAAGTCATTTGTTGTGAATTTTACGTATTATGAAGGAATGAAAATGAATGTGAATAGATATGAAAAGAGGAAGGTATCACAATTGCTTTTTTGCTTCCAAATATAGAGGGAAACGTGGAAATATTGCATTTAAAAGAATTAAGATGGCAATAAAGGAGACATTCAGAATTTTCAGGAGCAAGTATCCATTCTGAAATCTTCGAACGTTTTCAAGATTATATTACTTCTATCTGATGATACTTTTTTCTTAATTCATTTGTAAATTAAACTTCTTTAAAATGATACTTGGTGTCCCGAACGATTGTTACATGAAAGAAAGATCAAGATGTTAAGTGTCCCAAGTGAGGGAGGGACAAAGGACCCTAATTAGGGACAATGAATTTTTTGTTTCATTTTTAAAAAGAGACATATCTACACATCTATATACCTTGTCCTGAGGGGGAAGTACTAAGGCACATCCTAAAAATGGAATACTTCGTTCAAATGGAAAACATGATTAATGTGCTACCTAAAGGTTAAAAGTTGAAAACTGTCCCAAGTATGGGCATTTGACTGTAACCTTTTAGTTTGGGCTTAAAAGAAATACAATTTTCTCGAACACTTTATACACTAACTACCAATAAGTATTTGGACACCTATGCAAATGTCGATATCTGCGGTCCTAAGGTACGTCACGGCCTCCGCCGGTATTTATCGTGTAGGAAACAGCATTGGCTTTAGTCGAATGCGAGATGCCTCGCAGTTCGGAGCTTTCTGATTTCGAGAAAGGTACAATTATCGGGTATCACAAATGTGACAGATCCTTAAGGGAAATTACTCGCGATCTAAAGTACCCAAAATCGACAGTGACCTATGTGATCAAGAAGTGGAAGTTGAGCGGTCATTGTCGGAATGTGTCCCGAGTCGGCAGACCCAAGAAACTGGAAGATAGAGACTAGTGATGGGCATAATCGAGATCTTTTGATAATCGAGATCTCGGGAATCGAGTACTTCTGATAATCGAGTGATTGATAATCGAGATCTTTTTAAGTCGATCACTCGAGTGATTGATAATCGAGATCTTCTGAATCGAGTACTCGAGCGATTGACATCTCGAGATCTTTGAAATCGAGTTCTCGAGCGATTGACTTCTCGAGATCTTTTGAATTGAGTACTCGAGCGACTGACTTCTCGAGATCTTTTGAATCGAGTACTCGAGCGATTGACTTCTCGAGATCTTTTGAATCGAGTACTCGAGCGATTGACTTCTCGAGATCTTTTGAATCGAGTACTCGAGCGATTGACTTCTCGAGATCTTTTGAATCGAGATCTCGAGATGTTTTAAATCGAGATCTCGAGATGTTTTAAATCGAGATCTCGAGATGTTTCAAATCGAGATCTCGAGGCGTTTGAATCGAGTACTCGAGTAGTTCATTTTCTGAGCCTTTCCAAAATTGAGTTGACTGCTACGGGGGTGCCCACTAAAAGGGGGTGGGGCATGGCGCAGCCTGTGCAACTATAATTTTTAGAGCTGGTTTTTTGAGAGGGTTTTTTAAATCTCATTTTCGGAAGTGGGGGAGGGGGTCCATGGCGCAGCCTGCGAAACCGAAATTTTTAGAGGCGGTTTTTTGAGATTTTTTTTTTAAATCTCATTTCGGGAGGGGGGGGAGAGAGCTTTTTCTAGACGGATGCTCCGTAACATTTGAGAGGGTGCGCCATCGCCCTGCGAAAGGGGGGAGGTGGACTCCCTTGATTTCAGTTGAATTCCCGAGTTGTTTTGGCAGGGGTGCGCTCGAGATAGGAATGTGACATTTAGCCTACCATTTAGGGGTATAATAAGGGGTGAACCCTCCTTGCTTTTAGAAGTTTTAGGTTAAATTGGGGGGTATTGACACCCCCCTTTTAGAAAGGGGATCAATACCACTGCCCCCAAATTCCATGAAAAATTCTAGTTTTTACATTTAAGTGGGTCTAGTTTTTTGTTGTTTTCCGATAAAATGAGCAGATACACCTTTTGTCCCCTTACCCTCCGGTAAAGTTCGAAATGCAAGCTTGTTTTAGGGGGTCGATTCGCTAGATTTTAGTCTTCATTTTGGGGTCGCAATCCTTTGGGGATGCAGGTTCGACTAAATTCCCTGTTAGCTGGTCAAAAACTAGGAGCTCGGCATTTGGACGACTGAGTGATTTATTCGAACGGTTATGCATTAGAACTAATGATTTTCAGTTATCACGTGATTATTTCGAATGGTTTCAGGCTCTCATACACGAAGTTAATAATGTAAACAAGTAGGGGAATAGTTGCTCTGCGCAAAAGTACTCATTTTTCCCTAGTTTATAGCTTTGCTTTTTTTTTTTTTTTTTTTTTGATATTCTTGTTGAGAGTAGTTAAGTATATTTATCTGACTAATACATGAGGAGGGAGGGTAAAATATTTCTGATTGCGTTTTCCAGAGGATTAGGATTCCCGACGCATTGAAAAGTGTACAAGTGTGGCTTGAAGTGCATTGAAGTTCATGATTATTTTTTTTCTTTCTTGATCCGCTCTTTTTTATTTTTCTTTTTCATTCGTCGACTTTAGGAATATGCAATAACAGTAAAAGTGTTGGGAGTGAAGTTGAAATGTTTCTGAGTGCATTAAAAAGAAATATTGAAGTTTGTTGCGTGGGATTAATTTTAGCTTCCACTCTTCGGCCCAATTTTTAAATAAAAATTACATTTTATACAGATTTTTTTTTTTTTTTTGAAATTCCGTACGCAAGATATTTGTGACTTCTTGTGTGCGTAGCATTTATTTTCGCGTGGGTAGTTAAATTTAAGTATTTTGCTTGTTTTACTCGCTTCTGTTTATGTCATATTCCTTATAGTTTCGTAAATGTTGATTAGTATATTTACTCAACTTAAAAATTTTCAGTCAATTAATGTGCTGATTTTATGGTTTTTTTTTTTTTTTTTTTTTTTTTTTTTTTTTGTAAAGTTGAGGCAAAACTGCTGAAAATGCTTAGGCTCGCAACGATCCATTTCGGAACTTGAGGTCCCGTAGCTACGTTTCATTTTCCGTGCGCTGGTCCTCAAAAAGGTTAAAATTAATTGTCAAGTTTCTCTGAAAAGCAGATTGCGTATTCGGTTTTCAAATCATCCGAGATGCTCGATAACCGAGCATTCCACAACAAACAATATATTATACAAGAGAGAGCACGGGGGAGGGGGGTAAATTGCGCAGATCGTGTCATTGAAGTTTTGAAGAGGAGAGGGTAACTTAAGCGGGATTTAACTTATTTTAGGGGGTTCAACGTCGCATTTGAGGAATGAGTGTCATCGCCATGGGGGGGGGGCACCACTGCATTATAAACACCTTGCGTTTAAACATTTCATAAACGTTTTAACATGGCTGCCACAGCGTTAACAATCGCTTTAAAACGTTTACTCAACGAAGTGTGCTCTCTGAGTAACCCCATTCGAAAAAAAGCAGAAGGAATTATTTGATTCAATAACCTTATAGAATGACAGGGGTGACACATTTGAGAAGCAATTATTTGATTCTAAAACCTTATAGAATGACAGGGGTGTCCGTCCACCCCTGTGAGCAATGGCAAGCTTTTTATGACAATCCCCCCCTCCCCCAAGAAACGATAATCCGAAAAACGACTAAGACTACATTACATTTTTAATTACACGGTTTGTACCATACCGGTCAAGGGCGCCCATATGCAAAATTTTAAGGGGGGAGGGGCTCAGATATTTTCTCCATGGTTTAATAGGATATTTTCCCTATAGAAACCGATTTCAGTACAGATTAGAGTTATTAAAATTCGACATTTTTAATAACTTATTGATTAATTGCTGGAGAAGAAATGATTTTACATTTTTGCAAAAAAAAAAGTACTAAAAGCAAGGATGTCCTAATTTCAAAGAAGAGGGAGGGGGCTTGAGCCCCCACTTCTTCCCCCCCCCCTATATGGAAGCTCTTCATACCGGTTTAATATATTTTTAAGTTTAACAACTCTCAAGTTTAAACCTGCTAGTGTCGCCCAACGACTTGCCCATATTATCATTATCCCTCACTTTTTAATAAAAATTGTACATACGTACGTATTTAATCTTAATAACTGTCAAGTTCAATACAGTATGGAAAGCGTTTCTCTATCCTTTGTTTCAAGATTTCACCACCGGATCACACCAGGGGCGGATACAGAAAACCACTTGAAGGGGGTGGGGTTCATGCTGAAGAAAGCCCTCCCCCATGAACGAAATTCCCGTTTTAAGTACGAAAAAGTTCTGAAACTTTTTTGGGGGTCAATAAAAAGCCCCAAATCGGTCAGGAATAAGGCACATAATTGGGGATAAACGTTGCAAATTAATTTCATAAGCAATAAAACAAAATAGTAGTTCAAATATTTTCTTTGAAAAATAATTGATGTATTGAAAAGATAAGATACTGTCATCGTTTGCATTTTATGCATAAATTATTTGAACACAATGTGTACGGATACTATTCTCGAGAGTTCAAGGGGGGGGGGGTCATGACCCCCACGACCCTCCATTGTATCCGCCACTCACACAACACATGCCCCTCCATAAATCCGCTCATATGATAATTAACAATTTTCGTTCTAAAAATTCGTTCGATTATTAAGGAATCTCTCAATTATCGAAAATTCGAAGCCAAACATTCAACTATTACCCCATTCGAATAAAGCAAGAGAAAAGCAATCATTTGATTTTAAAAATCATTCCAAATCTATCCATTCCAAGAGCAAAGGGCACCACCTATGAAGCTCTTCTCCCAAGTGCACAACCCCCAAAAGAGACAAAATCCCCTGAAAATTACAATCCCGCATTTTACGTCAAAACTCCCCCCCCCCCTCCCCTCTTATTTGCACCCATAGGAATGAATTACACGAGAAGTTAACCACTTGTTTTATTAAGAAATAACTAAGTACCTTTGTGCCGAGAAGTAACATGAAATAACAAACGTTTTGTATCCCAAATATACAGAGTACTGCAGAAACGTGTTTTGGAGTTTTAAGGTACCCTTTTTTCAACAAAATAGTAAGCTTTTACATATAAGGGGCCATTCCTTTGTTACATATGGATGATTTTGGCCATTTTTGACCCCTTCCCCCCATGTAAGGGTACGTAAGGTTTTTCAAACCCCTCCCCCTATTCCTACGTAAGATTCCATTTCGTTTTTCGAAATAATGAAATAACTAATCTAATATCACTGGAATCGAAATTGAATTCACTATTATTAAATTAAACCTTTTGGTGTGAAGAAATATTTACTAAAAAGTTGGAATCTAGACTGAATGTGTTTTTCGACATTTTTTTGTATATGATGCGATAGTAGTTAAAAATAAAACATGCCATACATAGTGCAATTCTTTTATTATGTTTTACATTATTAATTCTTCGTAAAACAAATAAAAAACAGTCATCCTAATACGTTTTTATTTTCTAGACGCAAATGAAACAACGGCTTGAAAATACTGCGTAAGAATGCGTTTGAACCCCTCTCTCCCCCCCCCCCCAAGTATGTAGACATTTTTCCAACCCCACCCCCTCGGGACCCTTACGTAATTAATGAATGGTCCGTAAAGACATTCAGTAATGTCCTTACGGCCACAATCTCACTATTTTGCGTTGAAAAAAGGGTTCCTTGAAACCCCGAAACATGTGTCTGCAGTGATCTGTATATTTGGGCTCTAAAACGTTTGTTATTGCCTATTACACTTGTATCATTACCCAATCGTATAGTCGAAGGCGAACGTAAGGGGGAAGACATCCCCTCAGGTTTTCAACTTAAGTATTCCCCCTTTTTACCTGAACTATACTTTTAAGGCCTCTCAAGTTAGAACCTTATAAGCTCCTCCAACCTTTACTTCCACCACCGGGACACACAACACATGTCTCCCACAGACCCGTCCATGTGTTCATTCATTAACACCTTTCGCTCAAAACATATCATTAGACTACCAAGCATTCCCAAAGAATCATTTGATAATCAAGCATTCAACAGTATGCATTCAATTATAATACTATTCGAATGAAACATTCGAAAGGCAATTATTTGATTGTAATACCATTTAGATCGCAAGGGTACCTATTCCTCAAGTGTGTGGCACACTTTTTAAAATTAGGGATCCTCTCTCCCCCTCAAGAAGGACACTCCCTAAAAAAGTCTAACGTCCATTAGGAATTTCAATGGCGCAGTCTGCGCAATGACCCACCTCCCCTGTGGGCTCCTCAGCGGAGCCCGTCTTTCTGGGGGAAGGGTTAAAAGGTTTCAATGCTGCAAATTTTTTTCGGAAGACAGAAAAAAACCATGCTCATTCATAAGTAAAATCATTAACTTTTCAAAGCCAGCCCTTCGACAGCCTAAATGACGGATCCGCCCCTGCAACTAAAACACTTCAGAAGCAAGGGTGCCCACCCGCCCTGAGGTCAAGCCCCCCCCCCCCCCCCACCCTCAATATCGCAGAGACCTCCCCCCAACAAATGAGAAAAATACCCCTTAAAACACCCCCCTAAAATTTCAATGTCTGCGCCATGACCCCCCCCCCCCCTCCATAGGTGGGCACCCTTGTCAGAAGTCAACTATATTAAGAGGTTCATTCGATTATGAAATCGATCGAAGAATACACTGCTCGAGTGTCTGACATCTCGAGAACTCAAGATCTCGAGAACTCAAGATATCGAGAACTCAATATCTCGAGAACTCAACATCTCTAGAAGTTCAAAGCGAGAACTCGAGCAGTTGATCGCTCGAGCACTCGGAAAGCGACAATCGAGAACTCGAGCAGTTGATCGCTCGGAAACTCGAAAAGTGATAATCGAGAACTCGAGAAGTTCATCGCTCGAGAACTCGAAAAGAGATAATCGAGTACTCGAGAAGTTCATCGCTCGAGAACTCGAGATACGATAATCGAGAACTCGTGGTAATCGAGTTCTCGAATGATCTTGAATAATCGAGTGATTCGATTATGAGAACTCGATTATGCCCATCACTAATAGAGACCGACGAGTGCTGTCCAGAGGAATTCGGAAGAACCGCACCCAACCGATGGCCCTCATCCGCGAGGGGTTTCAACATTCATCCGGGTGTATTGTTTCATATAATACCATCCATAAGGAAGCACATCTGCTTGGTTTTCATGGTCGTGCTGCTGCCCGTAAGCCTTTGATCACAAAGTCTAACCGCGCTGCTCGGTTAATGTGGTGCAAAGCTCATCGAAATTGGACCGTAGATCAGTGGAAACAAGTTCTTTGGAGGGGCGAATCAAGGTTCACCCTTTACCGTTCGGATGGCAGGGTCTGGCGTCTACCTGGAGAACGTCTCCTTCCAGAATGCATTCTGCCAATAGTCAAGTTTGGCGGAGGTGGAATTATGGTCTGGGGGTGTTTCTCTTGGTATGGGTTGGGACCCTTGGTCCCCATTCATGGTAAGCTCAACTCCGATGCCTACTACATTATTTTGGATGACAATGTGCTTCCTACGTTATGGCAGTTTTACGGGCTGGACCCCTGTTACTTTCCGGACGACAATGCCAGTTGTCATATTTCGACGTTAACTAAAGCTTGGTATGGTGCCAATGGAGTTCATCGAATGGACTGGCCTGCCCAGAGCCCAGACCTGAACCCTATCGAGAACCTCTGGGACGAGTTGCATCGCCGAATTCAGGGGTGCACTCCCCGTGCAAAATCGGTGAAGGAACTTCTATGCCTTCTCCAAGCTGAGTGGAAGAAAATACCACTAGCTGTCATACAAAGACTTGTGGAAAGTATGCCCCGGAGGTGTTCACGCTGTAATTGCCTCTCGTGGAGGCTCTACCAACTATTGATTTTGAATAAAGTTAGTTTCTCTTTTCTATCACAGGTGTCCAAATACTTATTGGTAGTCAGTGTATTATTACACAGCACGATGATTTAGGAAAAGTCAAAGAACGATTAAGCTTTTTGTGAAAATACAGAGCAGTTAGCAAAAAAAGTTTGCTTGTGGTCAAAATGACGTCTCCCGTAATTCTAGGGCTAAAAATCGAGGTATAAACCTCCAATTAGAATGTGAAAACAACTTAAAATGACGAATTAGGAGATGTACTATTTGTACTTCGAATTTCGCGTGAAGTACATCTTGAGAAGCATTTTAAGAGTTTTGACATGTTGCAACGACCGAACAAATATGATCCTTTTTCGATAACAGTCTCTCAAATTTATAATTTTCTTTAAAATTAGAATTAAAATCAAGGAATACTTTTTTTTCGAAACGAAAGGTACCCCTATGCTCACACCGGCTACCCTGACAACGTGTATAAAAAATTTCATGACGATCGTTCGAGTAGTTAAAGCGTGAAATGACAACAAACAAGCAAACAAAGTTACTTTCGCATTTATAATGTTAAGTAAGGATTGTATTTTATTTTGGCGAATTTTTTGGAATAATTCATTTGTGACCTAAGGCGCTCGCTAAGTGGCGGGTGATGCGGAGAAAAGTAAATCATTTGCATAATGTTTTCTCTGGTTTCTGCTCACTTATTTACTGAAAAAACAATCTTGAATTTGAAATACTCGTATTTAAAAAGTCATATTTTATTTTCAGCGGTTGTTTTAACCCTCAAAAATGTATATTTGGGTAAATGTGAATTAAAGTCTTTAAAAGAATCCGGGAGTAATGGTCTTCAGCTAGACTATTTATGTTGAAATCAAGAAAAGTCTGCCTGTTTAGTTCTGGGAGAACTTGCTTTTTATTGAAAGGGTTTTTCCGAGATATCTGCAGATGATATAGCATGAGCCACCAATCTGCCTGGGAACGCTTTTGTAAATTTACCTTTGTTCAAATATTATTTAAAATATTTGTA
The DNA here is from genome assembly GCF_026930045.1 of Uloborus diversus. NCBI lineage: Eukaryota > Metazoa > Arthropoda > Arachnida > Araneae > Uloboridae > Uloborus > Uloborus diversus. The sequence goes on along the minus strand of NC_072736.1, from coordinate 72,481,799 downwards.
TACATTGTCGTGATTGAAAAGAAAGAAGCTATATCTGATTTCATTTTAGGGTTAATTGGATTATGATCATATTTTTTCATAACATCCAATTACTAGTTGTTGCAAACTTGAACTAACTTTGACAATTTCCGTTTCTACTTCTGACACACTTTCTTTGATTGATTACATCCTTTTATGATAGGAGAGAAACAGTGATGGTGCTGCCTCATAGCACGAAATTTCAATTCAAACAAAGTTGCCGTAATTAAGAAAACTCAGAAAAGATTGTGGATGTGGACTATTCATTTTAAGATGAATCGCTCGATAATTAGACCGATTTTTAAAAACATGTCCCGTGTTTAAACGTATGACAAGTGTTACGCACCTATTCGATTTACAAAAATTTACAAGAAAATTTAAAGTTGCTCACCGACGTTAAATTTATTCTACGTTATAATTTTAGTTATAAGAAGTTCCGTTCAAAACTAAACGAGCCTACCTTCCCGTATACCCACATCGACTTTCTAGTACCTAATCAATATTCGAGGCTGCGAACTATGTCGAACATAACATTTCAACAATTTAACCTTATTTCTAGAAAGAAAATATGCCTCACTCATCTAAAAAAATGGACAAGTAAAAAATGAGTAAACGAACAAATAATTTATTAGCACATTATAAACAAAGCAGCTAATACATTTTTTTCTACTAAAAATAATCTTTAATCGCTTTCTAAAAGAAAAATATTAAAAATAATCAGTTTATTAAAATAAATACATTATATCAAAAAAAATCCTCGTTGCCAAAAATATATTTAAAAAATGGCTAAATGTACATTTAAAAATAATGTAAACTTGGGGAAATACTTTTCATCATCAAAAAAAATCATTTGCGCAGCTCTTCAAGTAAACGCGTAAAGGACTTGAAAATTACATGAGTCGGAGTCAGTTACTTTCCCTTCAAGTCTGAACCATTTGCCAAAGCTACAGAATCTGAGTCAGAGTTCGACTAATTTTGTGATACAGAAATCGGAGTCGAAGGCCCTTCCATTTTAGGGGTCAGAGTCGGGAGTTGTTCATCAAGAATTATTTAAAACAAAGTTTGCTTGTAGCAATTCCGTCCTTCAGTTCAGGACCTATATTATATTGACTTTCAGTTTCCCCGTAGATGCTAATGTTAAAGAGTTTGAACTGCTCAAAATTGAACGGAAAATTGTTCAAACCCAAAAGATATTTTCTATGCATGTCCTTCATCAAAATCGTTTTCCAACAAAGTTTGTTTGAAGCAAATTCGCCTCTAAGTTTGATGTTTATATTTGCCCTGAATTTCAACGTAGACGCTAATGTTAAGTTTTATTGAAATGTTCAAAATTGAAATTTTAGCGATATTTTAAAGATGCATTAAGCCTTCTTTCGTGCTTTTTTCCGTTTTTCTCTGACTTTTACGGGGAAAGTAGTCTAATAAAATAATAGTTTAAAAAACTAAAAAAACACACTTTCGTAGCAAAATGAACTAAAAAGTGAAAAATAATCTTTAGATGATAGTAGTTGACCAATCACTTAATTTTAAAGTAATACAAAAAAGCGTGGGGTGCTGTCTATTTACATTTTTGCTTGGACAACAAATGGAAGAAATTCAAGACAACTGATAAGAAGCCCCCCACGCTTTTTTGTATTACATTAAAATTAAGTGATTGGTCAACTACTATCATCCAAAGATTATTTTTCACTTTTTAGTTCATTTTGCTACGAAAGCGTGTTTTTTTTAGTTTTTTAAACTATTATTTTATTTTTATGTTTTTTAGTCTTATGTTGGAGAATTATCAGGCGACGACATTATTTATAAAACGAGTGCGAGGTAATATCTTAAAGTTAAGACAAGCGCACCTCGATAGGAAGCTACTGTGAGTCATCGATGTTTGTTTGCGGAAATCATATTTATATTACTTTGAAAATTTGAGATGCATTTGAATAAAAGTTTTGTTCAACAATGGCCGGATCAGCAATGAATCTCCAGTTGAAGGCTCACCTAAATTTTGGCATGAAATTAGTTAAAAACAATTATATTTCATGTTCTAATTACCTCGGATTATTGGAAAAAATTTTGACTGATGCAGAAAAATTAAAGGTTTTTGTAGATATTTTTAAATAATTTTTCCGAGCATTTTTTAATATATTTTTTTAACTTTACCCTTTTTCACGATGTTGGATTTATGCCAAAATATTGATTAAAATTGGAGGAAACTAACAATTAAAAGAGTTAATTAATTAATTTGATTATAGAATATTGCATTGTCATCGGGTCTGAGGTCGCGGGCCAAATTTCAAAAGAATCCGATCGCAGGAAGTGGGCGAAATTTGAGCTGCAAGATTCCGTTACAAGATACATACATACATACATACAGATGAAGCTAATAAAAGCGTGTTAAAAAGTGAAAGAAAAACACATCGGAAAATTTCTTGGATAAGTTATCTATTTGCATCAAAATTCTTCTCCATCAGTCAAGAAGGTAAGGCAAATGAGGCGCAGAGAGCTGCAATGTGTGGCAAAAAGATGGCAAAAGGTGCAATAATGGTCATCGTCGAATACTATCCGTGAAAACTTTGGTATAAACTCATGACAAGTGCTTTGTGTTCTTATTTTTCAGTTCTTGATTTCTTGCAGATTCAAGCTTTAAAACGTCCGACTATATTTATGACTCTTTCTAATATATATAATAGCGAATGATCAAGTAACGCTCCTGACGTCACCAACAATGAAACTCGCACCATGTTACGATAATTTGATAAAAAATTTCAGTAATGTTTGACATGCAGGCAACTGCTTTATTTTGACAAGGCTGAACTGGATCTGGTAACTTAATAGTTTTACTGGTAAGGCTGTCATTTTGGGAGAATGAAGAAACGAAAACGTAGTCAATAATGAACGCTTTCTATTGACGTTTAGGGTTAATACACTGTTTAGCTATAAAAATATCACCAAACATGCAATTGCTTCGTTCAAATGTAGAAGCAATTTTCACCCGTCATATCTTGACGGGCGATTTTCTAGTATGTGAAGATATGTTTAATTGGTTTGAAATTGCAATTTAGCACTTATTTTCACATAATCCGACCTACATTTTTAATGTTCAATTTAGGATCGTGCTTCTTATGGTTACTACAGTGGTACCTGAACCAACGTTCTAGCTAACGTGTTTTCACCAGGGTTGCGGATATGAAGGAAAATAATCGACTCTCACTCCGACAAAGCCTCCCAACTCCAATTCATTTTCCCCGAAATAAATCTAACCTCGAGTTCGCAGCTGTGAATTAAGAGGAACCAACTCTGACTCCTGGAGTTTTAAAACCTCCGACTCCATGACTCTACAGTAGGCTGGGTCAAAAAAAAAAAAAGAAAGAAAATTTTCGAGTTGCAACTTCTAATAGCAAAAAAAAAGTTGTATATTGCCATCCTAAACATTGTAAAAATAATTTAAAAAATTAATATTTACGTCTTTAGATCGTGCATTGGCAGTAAAATTTGAAAAAGGTTGAAAAAATGTAATTTTTTAATATTTTTATAAAAATTTAAATGTTAAATTTTTTTGTTCTAATACCGTTTAAATACTTTCTTTTAGCAGTCTTTTCATATATCTTTGAAAATATTTACATTCCTTTACAGTGTTTAGTTCGCGCAAAAGCCGCCCATTTACGTTAAATTAGCCAAAAATTAACCCCCTGTGTTGCACCTTGCAGTATTTCGTCTTTTTGATCCCACTTATATTTTTTTTTACAATAAATGTGCACTATACAGCCCTTTGCTGCAAATGTAATCATATTTTTTTATTAACAACCCGGAACCTACCCCAAGTAATTGGTAGCATTTTATGTTCCTCCCTGCAATTCCGAAGAAGAGTAGTTATTTACAGGACTTATACGTATGTTTGTAAAGTAACTTACATTCACAATAACTACATATATTATTTTAAACAAGTTTCTACGTTTGAATCAAAGTTTGAAGTTGGACTGGTGACTTAATTTTTACCTTGATTACAGCGAGCATAAAAATTTTCACATTAATTCATATTTTGTTTCATCCCAAAATCCCTAACCTACCGACTCACCCACCAGTTTAATATTCCTTCCAACAGCCGTAGTGTAAAAGAGGAACATTTCCTGAATTATGGGTAAAGTTTCAACTATTATTGTAAAATTAAGTATTAATAACTTCGGAAGAACTCAGTTGGGAAAAATCGAAGTATTAAAAACTGACTTAAAAGGCGAGCAAAATAATATTTGATGGACATTGTCAATGTAACGCAGAAAGGGAAATGTTACATTGAGCTCGCTCATCACATCTTTAAAAATTATGCTTCTATGTTTCGATAAAATTAAAATTTAAAGAACAGAACAAACTTCCGTGGACCTGTACACTTTGTACAGGTCCACAGGTTGTTTTGTAACTTAAAAGTTACAAAACCTACAAGTCAGGTGTATGATCTTTTAAACATTGTGGATCGGGTGATTCAAAGAAATTCTTACTTTGCAATTTTTAGAAATTGTTATTGGTCATAGCACTGGACTAGAGGCGAAATACAAAGGTATCGGAATTACACTTAAGATGTACAGTACAAGGCAAAACATTACGGATCAAGAAACACTTCGAAACACTTCTACAGCTAACAGCTATATAAGAATTTCTTCCACCAATATTAAGATTTGAAGCTTCTAACTATAAGTGACGAAGTAGAAAACAAGAATATTTTATCATTTCTAGAAACTATACATTTGCTTAAGTATGTATTCTTAAATTTCTATATTAGGCCAGTGGTTGGGGAGTGGAAAAAGGTCGAATACGGAAGTAATTGGTAGAAAACTAGAAATTGCTTTAATCCGTGCCGTATGGGTCTGGAATGACCATACTAAGTTCTCCCCCTTCTACTAAGTGAGCTTTAGCCTTGACGTCCAAATAAGTGACGAAAAACACCTGTTTTTTCATTAATATAACGATATCTCAAAAATATCGCTTCCAATGGCCATACATACCAACAAACAGAAAACTTGTAGAGATTAAAATTCTGAACAAAATGAGTATCTACAACATATATCTTTGTTAAATACCAAGCGCGCAACTTAATTTCGAAGTTCGGCTAAAATCACTAATCAAGGCTTCAAGCCAGAACATACATTTCCCACTCCCACCGGCCCTCCTGGAGACCCCTTGGAACAGAACGCCGTAACACTAAAACATATGGCGGTGCTTTATTAACCTACGGAAGTAGCTACACATATACGTATCCATCAAGTTGACATACTAGATGCTGCTGAAAGCTATTTTATTACAATGTAACAAAGAAATGAAAAAGGATACTATCTTCATACAGAACTTATTTTAGTTCTGAAACGGAAGCGCAAAAATACTGATAGGTTAATTTCAATTGGAAAATCACTGATTTTGAGTGACATAATTAGAAATAGAAAATCATTATTATGTTCGAGGTAAAAAAGTTTTCCAGTTCACTTTTAAGTAAATTAATTTTTCAATTTACACAATTTAAATATTTTATCTATAATAAAAAATGTTTTGCTGTGAGACTTGGTATTATATAAGATGCGGTTTAGGAAATAAACAAAAAATATTACAAATTCAAAGTTTTAACGAAATGCGGATTAAAAACAATAGATTAGTATGTGAAAAAAAAATGTATTATTACAACAAACGCAGCAACTTTAAGTAGTTTTCGATACATAGCTCAAAAGCTTTAAAAATTCAAACACATAAACCATAAACGAAAGAATTTGCAAAAATTACTATAAAAAAATGGTTCAGAAATGCAAAACTCGTTTTTAGGAGTATGTATTATGAAAATACATTAGATTTTTATTAAGATATTTTTTGCTAGATCACAGCAGCAATTCATTAATAGATATTCATCTTTTTAACAAACGATAGACGATAAGTAAAAAATCACACCTATTTCCATGAATGCTCAAATTTTGCATTTCACCAGTGCGTAATTTCTTCAACGCATACAGTTAAGAGAAATTAGAAAAGTATTTGACATGTGATTATAAAAAATTATGTTATTACGATAACTTGAAGTACAAAAGGCATCATACACTGGCTACCATTAAGTATTTGGACACCTGTGATAGAAAAGAAAAACTAACTTGATTCAAAATCAATAGTTGGTAGAGCTTCCACGTGAGGCAATTACAGAGTGAACCCTCAGGAGAATACTTTCCACAAGTCTTTGTATGACAGCTAGTGGTATTTTCTTCCACTCAGCTTGGAGAAGACATAGAAGTTCCTTCACCGATTTTGCACGGGGAGTGCACCCCTGAATTCGGCGATGCAACTCGTCTCAGAGGTTCTCGATAGAGTTCAGGTCTGGGCTCTGGGCAGGCCAGTGCATTCGATGAATTCCATTGGCACCATACCAAGCTTTGGTTAACGTCAAAACATGACAACTGGCATTGTCGTCCTGAAAGTAACAGGGATCCAACCCGTAAAACTGCCACAACGTAGGAAGCGCAATGTCATCAAAATAGTGCAGTAGGCATCGGAGTTGAGCTTACCAAGGGTCCCAGCTCATACCAAGAGAAACACTCCCAGACCATTATTCCACCTCCGCCGAATTTGACTGTTGGCACAATGCATTCTGGAAGGAGACGTTCTCCAGTTAGACGCCAGACCCAGACCCTGCCATCCGAACGGTAAAGGGTAAACCTTGATTCGTTACTCCAAAGAGCCTGTTTCCACTGATCTACGGTTCAATTTCGATGTGCTTTGCACCACATTAACCGAGCAGCGCAGTTAGACTTTGTGATCAAAGGCTTATGGGCAGTAGCACGACCATGAAAGCAGATGTACTTCCTTACGGATGGTATTATATGAAACAATACTCCCGGATGCCTGTTGAAACTTCTCGCAGATGAGGGCCATCGTTTGGGTGCTGTTCTTCCGAATTTCTCAGGACAGCACTCGTCGGTCTCTATCTCCCAGTTCCGTTGGTCTGCCGACTCGGGGCACATTTCGACAATGACAGCTCACCCTCCACTTCTTAATCACATAGGCCACTGTTGATTTTGGGTACTTCAGATCGCAAGTAATGTCCCTTAAGGATCGGCCACATTTGTGATACCCGATAGTTATACATTTCTCGAAATCAGAGAGCTCCGAACTGCGAGGCATCTTGAATGCGACTAAAGCCGATGCTGTTTCCTACACAATATATACCGGCGGAGTCCGTGACGTACCTTAGCACCGCAGATATCGATTTTTGCATAGGTGTCCAAATACTTATTGGTAGTTAGTGTAGAAAAAGTCATCAGGCATAAAAAGTTACGAACAATATATAGTATACACATGGGTCACCTAAAATAATACGCTGAGCACTGCTAAAACCTTTGAAAACATGCGAAAATTTAACAGTGCGTGGGATGGTGATAGAAAACAATGTAAATTTTTTCGCTTAATTTGACATGATAGTATTTTATGGCTGCTTTCAACAAATTTTGCAATTTTGCAAATTCTTTAGTTTATGGTTTATGTGTCTGAATTTTTAAAGCTTTTCAGTTATGCTTCGAAAACTACTTAAAGTTATTGCGTTTGTTGTAACATACATAATACATTTTTTTCAAATACTAATATATTGTTTTTAATCCGCATTTCGTTAAAACTTTGAATTTGTAATATTTTATGTTGATGTTCTAAACCGCTTCTCATATAATACCATGTCTCACAGCAAAACATTTATTATAGATGAAATATTTAAATTGTGTAAATTGAGAAATTGATTTACTTAAAGAAAAGTGAACTGAAAAACTTTTTTACCTCGAACATAATAGTGATTTTCTATTTCTAATTATGTTACTCAAAAGCAGTCATTTTCTCTGGATAGTTCTACTTTAACCTATCAATATTTTCGCCCTTCCCTTTTAGACCTAATATGAGTTCTGTATGAAGATAGGATCCTTTATCATTTCTTAGTTCCATTGTAATAAAATAAATTGTTTTCAGTAACATCTAGTATGTCAACTTGATGAATACGTATCTGTGTAGCTGCTTCCGTAAGTTAATAAAGCACCGCCATGAGTTTTAGAGCTACGACGTTCTGTTCCAGGGCCGGTGGGAGTGGGAAATGTTACGTTCTGGATTGTAGCGCTTGATTACTAAGATATATGTTGTAGGTACTCATTTTGTTCAGAATTTTAATCTCTACAAGTGTTTTGCAAGTGTGTATGGCATATGGAAGCGTAATTTTTGAAATATTGTTATATTAATGAAAAAACAGGTGTTTTTTGTCACTTATTTGGACGTCACGGCTAAAGCTCATTTAGTAGAAGGGGGAGAACTTAGTATGGTCATTCCAGACCCATACGGCATAGTTTAAAGCAATTTCCAGCTTTCTACCAAGTACTTCCATATTCAACTCCCCAACCACTGGGCTATATCACAATAGGGCAGTTGAAAGGATTGTGGAACTGGTGAGTGAATCTGCAGAACAAGGTTTGAAGTATTAAGACGCTCGCCAACATCAATGCAAAAACTGAGTCACCAGTCCAACTTCAAACCTTGACCCGAACGCAAAAATTGTTTAAAATAATATAGTTATTGTGAATTCAAGTTACTTTTTCAAATATATAAGTCTGTTAATGATTACTCTTTTGGTAATTGCAGTGTGGAACACTAAGTGCAACCACCTGCTTGTAATGAGTTCTGGATTGTTAATGCAATAAAATATACTTACGTTTCCTACAAAGAGCTATACAGTGCATATTTGTTGTAAAAAATATATAACTAGGATAAAAAGAAGAAATACTGCAATATGCAAAATAAGCAAAAAACGTCGATTTTTGGTTAGTTTCACGTGACTTTGCGGCTAATTTGCGAACTAAAATCTGTAAAGGAATGTAAATATTTTCAAAGATTTATAAAAAGACTATTTAAAAAAGCATTTAAATGATATTAGAAAAAAAAAATTTAACATTTAAATTTTTATAAAAAATATTTGAAAATTGACCATTTTTTACGTTTTTTTTTTTTTTTTTTTTTTTTTTTTTCAAATTTTGCTGCCAATGCGCGATTTGAAGACATAAATATTTTTTTTATTATTTTCCTTACATTTAAAATGACAATACACAACTTTTTTTTTTTTTTTTGCTATTAGAAATTGCTTCTAGAAAATATATTTTTCGGTCCACCTGACTCTACAGTCCTGGTTTTCACACTGCGCTAATTTTTAACTGCAGTCGAGTATCGACAGTCTAATATGGACCTAAAATAGTCAATTTTCTGAAAAATCAGGTTTATACGAAATACGCTTGCAACTGGTTTTCGGCATGGGTTTTCTCACTTTGTCTTCGAAGGACTTTTTTTTTATGAAATGTTCAATGAAAAGAATAAAGTAGGGAGGAAGAAATAAAGTAGAGTAAAAAAATTAATTATATTAAAAAATTTTGAATATTTTGTTGTTTCGTTCTAATAAAGTTTATTTCTGAAGAAAATGCGTGTTTTTTTTTTCCACAAATATCCACAGTTTTACATTAAAAAGGAATGTATCTAAAATAAAATTGCCAATTTAGGTCTGATAAAATTGAGGAAAAATCACTAAACTTCTGCCAATAGTCACTTGTTACCCACTTACTACTAAAACATTGTGAGAAATTCGAAATTCTGACAGTTAGTGTTTGTGAGCAAAACCTTTTTTTTTTTCGTTTTACCTAAATGTTCGGCCTTCTGCTGTTAATGTTATTCTCTGAAAACGCTTACTCTGTATTTCATTAAAATTTAAGATGATTGAGGTCATTGATTACATTTTAACGAAACTATAACTAAACAAGGGAGTGCCGGCACAAGTAAACAAAGACTTACAACATTTTACAACTTCTTGTCTGCTGGATGGCGTAGTGGCAAGGCATTCGCCTCGTTTGCCTTTGGTTGCGGGTTCTGAAACCGCGATCCAAGTGTTCAGCCAGCGGATTTTCGTGACATAGAAAATCGATTGGAATCAAAAAGGAAGGTGGACATCTAGAATAGGTACGAATAGTACTAAATACAAAATTTAATCGTTAAACGGCTAATAGTAGGGGGGCATTCTACATTCCGTGGGAAATTTCGTGAGGAAATTATGAGACAAATTCTATTGTGTTCCTTATGGCCTGTGTAACTATGCCTCACCGGGTGTTTTGCTTGAATTTGTGTCAGACGGCCTGTATGACGTCATCAATCCAAGATGGCGGCTGTAATGAGTTTTTGCAATTATGACTCAATTTTTGGGTATTTTGTGATAATTTTCTGGTAAATTTGCTTGATTAATATTCTATTACTTTTCTTATTATAAGTTGAAAGTAAAATACTTAAGTTATTTGTTTATTAACTCATTTTTTTTTTAAATTCTGAAGCCTTTATTTTTGACTTTGGCATTCGGAATAAGCTAGTTTCAAAGTACCTTGGATGAGTTTTTGCAGTTAAAAATACTGTTAATTTTCAGGCTAAAAACATTAAACATTAGTACAGTCGAATCTCGTTAATTCGAACACGCTCATAACGAATTACTGCTAAAGCGAACTACATTTGCGATCCCCGTCCTACCGTACTAACAATTAAACTTTTTTTTTTTTTTCAAATAAAGCGAGCTACTGTTGAGACAAATTCACTTTTAAAATCCATTTGAGTTCGTTTTAATAAAGTTCGACTGTATAATCGTTTAACAGAATTCCTTACAACCTGTATAATTACGCCTTAGGAGCTTTTCTTGCATCTTTTAGATTGCATGTTTAATTTCATCAACGCAACTTACATTCATGCAGAAACTGGTACATGTAACTAAATATATTTTAGGGGAAAATTTAACAACAGTAATCGCCATGGATATTGGATTATACAAACCAGTTTTAAAACTTGCCCTGCCAAACAAAAACTTGTACAGGTCTTGACGACAATTTAACTGAGTTATACAGGGAATCTGTAGTGTCAAAAATTCTTGCAGGAAAGTGTGTTAGACGGACTACAGAAGCACATTCTGCATTAAGGGTTGAACTATTTAAATGTTACTTCGATGCTTTTTATACACACATTGAAGAAATGAAATTTTAATGCGATGATAGAGTGCAAAAATTTATTGCTTTCAAGAAAAAAGTATGGTGAAACAAAATAATTTTCCTCAAATGTAATGCAGATATTACTAGATTCTAAAATACATGAAAAAATGAAAGATTTGAGGACACAGAATCAATTGGAAGACCAACATTTAAACTACACGCATATGATGGATACCATGTTACTTTTATTCGGTCTGTTAGATCAGGAAATTGGGAATTACACATTTCTTCATTCGAAGGTTTCGTTCCCTATTTCTTTGCTTTGAATTTAACAAATTATGCAGGTATGATATCACGGTACTTGACTAATATGAAGCGTCTTAAAGTAAAACAACATAATGTTCTGAATGAATTCATGGAAGGCAATTTGGCTGTTAAAAAGTCTTTTGTACCATTTTGTGCTTTAGGGTTAGACGAAGCTTTGGAGCTAGAGAAAAGGAGTATGAAAGTAATTGGTAGAATAGTAAATACATAACTCAATAGAAAAATAGTTTAGGTTAAAGAGTAAACATGATCATTTGACAAGTTCAAGAGGAAAGCGACTACATGAAGATGTACAATGTATATATAGTGCATCAGAGTATCAACAAGCCCTATAATATATAAAGGAAGTGAACTTATTAACACAACAAAGTCTGAACATAATGAAGCCGTACAAACAGATATATTTAAGGCATTTTAAGCAAAGGCCGTGACATGTACGCCACTTTCAAACGAGTGAGAATTAAAACTGAAAACACGAATTTCTGGACCCCAATGAAAAAAGAAAAGCTAAATCTATGTAAAAATAGCACGAAGAAAGTTGCAACAAATATAGCTGCCACTGTTCTACAGTTAAAAGCCAATCGTTATTTAAACTTCTGCTAGTTGTATGAAGCAGTCGAAACAGATATTGATTTAAAAACAGCATATGAATTTTAGGCTGTTCCACAGTTTACGTTTAATCAGGCTGGGTAGATAAAATTGTCCCAAAACAAATCAAAGTTAATGAAGATTTTAGAAGAATGTAGCTTAGAAAAAGTAGACAGCAGCATCGAAGATTCTTTGCGAACCCCATGAAAGACTCAAGCATACCGAAGCAAATGGACAGAGAATCTTACAGTGTTGCTGTTCTTTATGGAATGGCACAGCTACAATCTTAGAAGAAACCAAAGGAAGTGAAAACATGTAATGATTTAGCTGCAGAATTTAATAATAAGATCAAGGAAATTCTTTTAAATTATGATGAAACACACTTAGTGTTTGACACATGCATTGAAAAACTCGCTGAAATCTGCCAATCTGCCATGCGGAAAAAAGAAGTACATTAACACCTACTGAGTTCAAAATAACCGATTGTACTAATATTAAGAACGTACACATGAAGACCCTACTTTCTCATGTAAAAACAAAGGATAACTTAACAGCTTACCTAGCGAATAAAACGTTAATATACATACGCAACATTGAAAAAAACCTAATCGTTAGCTGGAGAAATGAAGCCAAATCATCATTAAAGGTGATGTGACGGCACTGCAAAGCAGTCATGGAGAGGCGTGTTAAAATAGTACTGGACTATCTTCATGCTTCTAGAGAAAGAGCAACCAGTACTCATATTTATTCGCCTGACTCCGATGTATTTTTGCTAGCATTGTTCTGGTTAAAATCATGTCACTGTCCATGCACATTTTTGACTGGGGTACGTAGCAACTGAAGGCAACATTATGACCGCATTAGGACTAGATAAAACAAGAGGAATCTTATGACTATATGCTGTGTCAGGAAATAATATAACAAGCTCACTTGCTTTGAAGGGAAAACCTTCTTTTTGAAAAATTTATAAGACGGTTGACAAAGATACTCTCGACGTTCTGACTCATCTGGAGGTCAACTGAAGAATTCGGTACAAATGATAAAATTGCTATTGAAAGAAGGCTTTATTTGTTCTATATGTGCCGCTGACAAATATTTCTGATATTGGAGAATTTCTTTGGTTCATATTTTCCAAAAAGGAGACTCAAAATGAAAATTTGCCTCCTGCAAGAGCATCTTTATCACCTTACATTTTAAGAGCGCATTATCAGGTATTGAAACGACATCTTGCTGACCAGCAGTACCCGAATTTAACATCACCATCAGACTTCGGATAGGAAGAGAAAGACAACTTCTATGTTCCAGTTATGTGTACACTTTTTTGTGCTTCTGAGTACATTTTAAAACTAGTTCGATGCAGCTGGGTAAAGGGAAAATACATTGTTTCATGTAAATGCAAATCTCAAAATATTTCATGCACTGAACTTTGTGTGTGAAGATGATGAGGACTTCTGTGAAAATCATAGCCAACAAAGCGATGTTGATAACGCTTCAGATGAAGATCTTTAAGTAAGAACAGTTTGTTTACCTTTAAATCTATATTTTGAATTAAAATCAGAGTTTAAGATAATGAAATCAATCATTCATTACTTGAATACATAAATAAAATTATCATTATATCTAATATTAAGTAACGGAAGTTGTAATTTTTTCTACATTGAAAAAAAAATGCTTCTTATAACCCCGAAACGCGTGTATGTAAATTATTTTACAGGTTTTTTGGAATAATAAATTTGATTTTATCGTACAAGCGTTCCAAAATATTTTTTAACTGTTACTGGTTACTAAAAATCTGCATCTAAACAAAAAAAAAACCTAAATGAATAACTTATTTTAAATAGGCAATTAGTTTTCAAATTTGAAATATAATAGTATTAAAATATTAATTATATAAGATAAATTGAAAAAATGTCATAATATGCCTGAAAAAGCCAGTTAAAACCGAAAATTTTCATCAATATCTAGGGCAGCCGCCATCTTGGATTAATGACGTCACAGAGGCCATCTGACATTAGTTCAAGCAAAACACCCGGTGAGGCATAGTTATATAGGCCATAAGGAATGTATTAGAATTGGTCTCACAATTTCCTCACGAAATTTCCCACGGAGGGTCTTTTTCCTTAATTATGCAACTGGACTATAAAAGTATTTGAGTTATTTCTTGACCCGCGGTGTCAAAATTTTCAGGGAAGGGGTACAACAAGGATATACGGAAAATCTACTTGCAACTTGTATGCATAAATGATATTCGAAAAGCCTTTGGTCCCTCCTGGTCCCCTTAAATGGCGTGTCTGTCTATGTCTAGATAAGTAGACATTTCAAAGCATGTCCAAAGGAATTCAAGTTTGGTCAAATTGAATATTTAATTGCCCATACGTACGGACGTTGGTACTAATGGACAAACAGCATGACAAAACAAGCCTATTGATACGAAATGATAAAAGCTGAAATTTCAGCGAAAGTTCAGAAGCTGTATGTCAAATAAATTCTTCAAAATAAAATGCTTTCTGAAACCAAAACATAAATATCCAAAGCACTTTACGATTTCCACAAAGAACTAAAGGCAACCTTGAGCCAGCGACCGATTGCTCGCTATCGCTCGCCTACCCCAGAACTGCAAGTAATTCACTTTGAATTGCTTCGCGACCCAAGCTTCTTGCGATTGCTCGCCAGACACTACATCATTGTAATCTTGCAGCTTTTCATCAAAGAAATGCTTATGAATGTTTTCTTAACTGACTAATTTCAACAACAAAGGCCACACGTAACCTAAAAACATGTATTTTATTTTATATCCTTCCTTCCTCAGTGGCGCGACAGCCCTGGGTGGGCCCTGGCCTGCTCAACAATTTTTTTCCAGGCCTCTCTCTTTTCGGGCATTTTATTTTATATAAGGAGCACATATAGGGGAGAGTGGAGACTAATTGGGACAAAGGTCTGACGGGGCCAAGGGAAATTAGTAATATGTGCTGAATAACATATTTTTATTAAATATTATCTGACATGGCAAACATTGTTCTGCCATATCAGTAATTTCTAGTGAATATTTTAGTTGGTAATTCAAAAACAACGAACGTATTGTAAGTGTATGGGGATGGGATCTATAAAAGATGACAGAAGGAGAAATAGAGCGATATAAACTATGATCACCCATGAAAACAAAAAATAACTCAATACAATGTTACGTAACGAACATTAACGTAACGAACAAATTCATAGTTTGATCTCTTCAAAGGTTAACGTATTGTGGAAAAATTATTTATTTTACCCTAAAGTATGGCAATGAAATAAATTAGGTTTGCCCCAACTGTAGTCACAAAGACATTGATCAGCTATAGTTTATGATGTAGCCAAGAGAGATGGTTTTTTCGAACCAAATTAGAGTCTAGAAAACTTATGGCACAATGTAAAACACTTAAACCAGTAATCAAGTTCAACAATCAAGTTGATGGTCAAGCCAACTAATCGCTTCGAAATGTCAGTTAAGTTCATAATTTTATGTGTTTATACTTAATCTTTATTCTCTAACCCTGTTGTAAAGTTCGTACACTAAGCGGAGCATGAAGTTATTGTTAACTATGTAAGAAAATGCGTTTGCTGGTGGTTAAGAAGTACAGAAGCCCTATAGTCTATAAAATTGATTTTCGTATATATAATTATCCAGAATTCCGTCTCTCCGTTTTCGCCAGAATTTCTTTTACTTAGTATTTAAAAGTAAAGAAGCCCTATAGACTTCAAAACTTATTTTCATGAATAAATAGCCAGAATTCCGAAGGGGGGAGGAATTCTCATAAAATTGATGAAAAGTGCAGTAGTTAAGCTCGTAAGCTCCTACGCAAACTAAGCTCCTCTTTTGTTAGTCAGTTTTTGTATGTTATGTATGAGAACTAATACTAAAGGTAATGTTGGCACAGTTATAACTTCTAATACTTTTTCTCATAGTATTGGGAATTATGATGTTAAGAGCCAGTTTTTTTAAGGATCAGGCAGGCTGGATAAATGACATTTTTGATTTTGCTGAAATTTTCAGGATATGTCTCTTATGTAAAACTAATAAACACGTGTGTTTTTTTTTTTTTGCAAAAAAAAAAAATCTTTAAGTTTTTGGAGGTTTAAGTTGGACTTCGTTCATTTTTTCAAGAAAAACGTACCAATTTACATAGGTCAAAACTTTTTACTTTAAGAGTGAACCGTGGCACTTTTTTGCAAAAATAAAAAATACGTGTTTATTAGTTTTACATAAGGGACATATCGTGAAAATTTCAGCAAAATCAAAAATGTCAACTATCCAGCCTGCCTGATCCTTAAAAAAGCTGGCTCTTCATTTAGACGCGGTGTTGGTCAATTTTAAAATACGAATGGAATATCTATATTTCTACTATAAAGGGGAAAGATCTTTTTGTTCGTTTGTATCAAATAGGCTCCAAGACTACTGGACCGATTTTAACCTTCTTTTTTTTTTTTTTTTTTTTCACTATAGAAAGCTACATTACCAGGAAGTATAAGAAAGGCTATATTTTTTTTTTCTGAAAAACATAGTCTATAAAAGTTATTTAACGTTTGATGTGATTGTAAATTCGATGGCTCGCAAAGGAATAAGCGTGGACTGTATAATTTTAAATAACTATTTTATTTTATCTTAAAGCAGAAAACTATTAGCTCAGTTAACATGAAACCAGAAGACACAGCTGCATTTCACATAACATAATGGTTGAAAGACAAAACACATGGCTTGCAATGCTGAAAAAGTTCTTACAGTTCGTTGCCAATCGGTAATAAGAAAAACAATAAATAAATGCAAAGGCTTTGCACAAATATCGGGAGGAAAGTTGGATAATTCTTTTAGGTAAACAACATCCCGGGCAGCCTTGAAATATTCAATTTCAAAAGATATAAATTTTAATTTGAAGGAGTTATTTGAGCATTATCTTGAATTGGAAGTATACAAATATTGGAAATTGATCTTTTAAATAAACCATTGCATGTACGCACTATGACCACTCTTACCTTACCATCTTTCCCAGGTATAGCTTCAGTCACCCGGCCTGTAAACCATTTCAATGGAGGCAAATCAGGATCTTTCAAAAGTACCATCATTCCGACAGTTATGTTGTTTTTATTGAATAACCATTTAGATCGTTGTTGCATATGGCTTAGAAAATTATTTGACCAATTTTTCCAGATACTTTGCGTCATTTTTTGTAATTTTTCCCATTTTTTAAGTAAATTTTCATTCACATCAGTAAGCTGTGGTTCAGGAAGGGCAGTCAATGGCCTACCGATTAAAAAATGGGCTGGTGTTAATATTTCAAAATTTTCAGGATCGGAAGAAAGAGGTGATAGGGGGCGTGAATTTAAGATGGCTTCAATTTGTATGGTAACGGTTAAAAATTCTTCAAAGGTTAATCTAGATGTACCTATGGTTCGTTTCAAGTGGTACTTAAAACTCTGAACTCCTCTTTCCCACAATCCTCCAAATGAGGGGGAACGTGGAGGAATGAATTCCCATCTAATTTCTTCACTTGTCACAAAATTAGTAAAGCATTGATTATTTTTTGCAAGTTTAATTAAATGTTTAATTTCCGAAGATGTACCCTTGAAATTTGTGGCATTGTCACTGAAAATGACTGAGCTTTTTCCACGGCGAGCGAAAAATCGCTTCAAAGTAGCCATAAGAGCGTCAGCTGTCAAGTCGGTTACAATTTCAAAGTGAACCGCTTTAGTTACCAAACAGATGAATATTGCAACATAGATTTTTTGATAAGTTCCCTTTCTTTGCCCTTTAAACTTTATTTGAAAGGGGCCACAAAAATCAAGACCCACATTCGTAAATGGGGGACTAGGCTTTATTCTTTCACCTGGAAGATCTCCCATGATTTGACTTACACTCGAGGGTTTTACTTTAAAACATCTTACACATTCATGTACAATTTTTCGCGCAGTGTTACGTCCATTTAATGGCCAATAATGTTGTCTAACGGCATTTAGTAGACCCTGCGGACCAACATGTAAATTACATAAATGAAAGTGCAAAAATATGATCTTAGTAAAATTTTCATTTTTAGGCAAAATGAGAGGGTGTTTCTGATCATAGGCAAGATCAGAATTGGACAATCGTCCTCCAACTCTCAATAAACCATTTTGGTCTAGAAAAGGGTTAAGAAACCTTAACGGACAATTTGGCTGTACTGGAAGTGATTTCTTTAAAGCTTTAATTTCTGCAGGAAAATTCTTACCTTGAAAATGTTTGATTAAAGCATATTTAGCATATTTAAATTCTTCAGTAGACAGAGCTCCACTTAACTTACTTACATTTCTACAATTATTTACAAACCTAAAAATAAATGCTACAATACGAATTATTTTTACAAAATTATTGGACAAATTTACTATATAATCAAAGAAATCACATTCATTACTTGAAATTAAACTAGGAGAAGTGTTAACCTTAAACTCTTGTTTAAATGGTTTTTCGAAATTTTCATCGAAACTGATGTCATCATTTTTGAGCATTGATGAAACATCAGGACCATTAAACCACAGTTGACAGTCAAGTAAAGATGAAGCGTCTAAACCACGTGACAAAACATCAGCGGGATTAAGTTCAGATCGAATGAATTTCCACTTGCAGTTTGCAGATAGCTCTTGAATTTTACTTACTCTATTTGCAACAAAAGTTTTGAGCAAGTGCGGTGATGTCTTTATCCAGTTTAGAGCGATCGTTGAATCCGACCAGAGATTTATTTCAGCTATTTGGATCTTGAGAGACTGGATTACTTTGCGCATAAGTTTCACTAAGAGCAGACAGGCGGATAATTCTAACCTAGGAATGGTTAGAGTTTTGATAGGAGCAACTCTCGATTTGCTACAAAGAAGTCGGCTGGAACTTTCACCGGTTTCTGAGTAAACTTGTGTGTATATCACTGCACCAAATCCTTTTTCAGATGCGTCACAAAAACCATTGAGGGCAATTATTTTATAATTTAAAGTTAGTACGAATCTTGGTATTTTCAAAAATTCAATAGTAGGGAGCTGTTCAATAAATGAGAGCCATTCTTGCAGAGCAGGAGCTGGCAAAGGATCCTGCCAGTCTAGCTGAAGGAGCCAAAGCTTTTGCATAAAAAACTTGACTTTGCTGATGAGGGGTCCCAATAATCCAAGTGGGTCGAAAAGACGAGCTATTTGTGAAAGAACATCACGCTTTGTCGGCTTTGTATTTGTTGCTATAGCAACCTTGAAACAAAAGGCATCACTAGAATTGT
Organism: Uloborus diversus; assembly: GCF_026930045.1. Taxonomy (NCBI): domain Eukaryota; kingdom Metazoa; phylum Arthropoda; class Arachnida; order Araneae; family Uloboridae; genus Uloborus; species Uloborus diversus. The sequence continues at coordinate 72,462,619 of NC_072736.1, read as the reverse complement.
TCCATAACACTCCTAGAGTTTTCACTGTGGCTTCAGACTCCTTGTCGAATGAGAAAACTTCAAAGCCATAAGGTACGTTGGAGCTGCACCACTTATGAAGCGTCATGCCTCCCCGTTGAAGTAGCTCAACTAAATCATTTTGAAGTGTCCTAAGCTCTTGTTCGTTGGAAGCGCCAGACAAGCAGTCGTCCATGTAAAAGTCGTGCAAAAGGACGTCAGACGCACGAGGAAATTCCTTTTGCTCGTCTAATGCTAATTGCTTTAGCACTCGTGTTGCTAAGAAGCTTGCAGGAGCAGTTCCATACGTAACAGTTTTGAAACTAAAAACTGATACAGGTTCACTAATATCTTGCTTCCAGAGTATTTTTTGAAAGTGAGTTTGATCAGGGTTGATTTCAATTTGACGAAACATTTTGCTAATATCAGCGGTAAATGCAAACCGGTGCTTACGAAAGCGTAGCATTATAGCTAAGAGATCATCTTGAATAACACCTCCTTTATAAAGAACATCGTTCAAAGAGATATTTAAATTGCTTTTCTGACTTGCATTGAAGACTACGCGAAGTTTGGTTGAAACACTTTCAGGACGCAGTACCCCATGATGAGTAAGAAAATATTCAGAATCTTAGATATCCTGAGAATCGACAATTTTTTCCATGTGACCCCAAGTTTGATATTCGTCTAGAAATTCAGTATACATGGCTTTTAATTTAGGATCGCATTCGAGAGTTCGCCATAATTTATCGAGTCTCTTGGAAGCGATTTGTTTTGAGTTGCCTAAATTTATTGCGTTTATATCCGATTTGAAGGGTAACGAAACCACATAACGACCATCGGGTTTTCTATAATGAGTTTTCGTGAAGTAATCTTCACAATACTTGAGTTCATCACTTATAGGCTTTTCACTATCTGGAACATGTTCTATATTCCAAAATGATTTTAAAGTGTTGTCTAAAGAGACCATACCTTTAGTTAGAAAACAGTGATTGCCTTGATTGGGGTTTTCATTTGAATTTGGAATGGAACCACTAACAATGTGACCAAAAACTGTTTCTTGCAAAAGTAGATTACTTCCCTGAATTTTAACTTTATTAGGCATTAAAATATCAAAGAAAAATTCACAGCCTATCAAGCAATCAATTTCCGAGCAATTACACCAGTTAGGATCAGCAAGTGTAATATTAGAAGGTATATTTAAATAACGAATGTCAATTCTTTTCGAAGGATGACATTTAATAATTTCTGAAGCAATTAAAAAATCAACATTTTGTTTGAAACTGCCTAATAGGTTAGAGACTTGAGCAGTAACGAAATGTGAAACTTTAGAAAGTGAGTTATTAATACCAGTAATTTGAATATTTATTTTTTTCTTGACTAATCCTAGACCGTCGGCAATCTTTTTAGATATAATTGAGTTTTCAGAACCTGAATCTAAAGTACATCTAACTGGAATTTTCTTGCCATGTTTATCAGCAATAAATATTACGCACGAGTTAATTAAACCACTACTTTTTGTTTTCGTAGTTGAAATAAGCGAGTTCGTAACTGAAGGTTCATTGACGGAATTTTTTTCCACAGCTGAAATAAACGAGTTCGTAACTGCAGATTCATTGAATGAATTTCGTTCGTCTTCCCTTGGCGCAAGCATTTTTCGATTCTCATTCGAAAACCAGCAAAGAAGTGACGAATGTAACGCGTTTTTATTTTGCGAAACACAATTTGAGCAGCGAAATTCAGATCTGCAATTTGAATCAGTGGTATGATTCAAGCATCGAGGACATATATTATGCGCTTTCACAAATTCAATACTTTCCGATAACGACTTAGCCTTGAATTTAGGACAGCGGTATAATTTGTGGATTTGTGCACACTCGCAAGGATTATTTTTTCCTTTTGTTACAAGCGATTTGGATTTGCTATCGAAATTCGGTTTTTGCTTGTTGGGAAATGGTTGTTTACTAGTTGAAGAACAATTTTTTAGCCCATCTAAAATTCTAGCTCGTTCTTCTAAAAATTCTAGAAATTTATCAAAAGTGGGAATTTTCGTTGATTTGTTTGACATTTCAAATATTTTCTTGGATTCTAGATCTAATTTCTGACTTAATACATTCAATAGAAACGCATCAGATAAATTATTTCTATCGAAACCCAAATTTTGAAGTGAGCGAAGATGTCTTTTTACATTGTCAACAAGCAATCTTAATTGGTAGGAGTTCTCAAGAACCTTTTCAAAATTAATTAAGCTAGTTATATGTGCATCAACAATAGCACGTTTGTTCTCATAACGACTATCTAGCGCTTTAAATAGCGAATCGTAGGTGTCTTGGGGACTTTCAATAAGCTTAGCATCGGCTTTTAACGAAGCCCTCAAATAACACAATTTTTGAGTATCGTTTAAAGCGTTATTTTCTCCCATAACGGTAGTGAATTGAGTTTTAAAGTTCTGATAATCTTCATATTTACCATTAAATGTTGGTAAAGGAAGGTCAGGAATTTTCATATTAGCTTTAATGTTTCCATTTTTAACTTCTTCATTATTCAATTTAGAAAGTAAAATTTTATATTTTACCTCCAGTTCTTCAAGTTCTTCAGCGATAGCCTCCGCTAAAGTTAGGTTATCTTTGATATCCACGGAATCAGGAAGGTTGCAATATCCGTCGATTAATTCTGTAGCGACGGTTTTTGCAGAATACACAGCTTCCAATTTAGTTCCAATAATAACCAAGTCTTGGTTTTTGTCTTCTGTTGGCTCAAAGCTTTGAATAAATGAGGCAATTTTGCCGATTTTGGTTCTAAGTACACCTCGTTTGCGATTGAGTGTGTACAGTTCCATTTTGAAAACGTGCAAGTATCCGGCTGCGAAGGACCATGTAAATTCGATGGCTCGCAAAGGAATAAGCGTGGACTGTATAATTTTAAATAACTATTTTATTTTATCTTAAAGCAGAAAACTATTAGCTCAGTTAACATGAAACCAGAAGACACAGCTGCATTTCACATAACATAATGGTTGAAAGACAAAACACATGGCTTGCAATGCTGAAAAAGTTCTTACAGTTCGTTGCCAATCGGTAATAAGAAAAACAATAAATAAATGCAAAGGCTTTGCACAAATATCGGGAGGAAAGTTGGATAATTCTTTTAGGTAAACAACAGTGATTTTTAGCAGTTTTTAGTACTTTTTATTTCAAACCAATTGCTTCAGAGAAATATTTTTTGTACTAAAGTGTAGGAGATTTAATTTTAAGTATGACGATAATTATGAGTAAAATTTGAAAGTCTTTGCAGATAGAGCAGTTTTTGTATTTTTTATGAATTTTTGAAAAATAAAACTTTTATTTTTTTATTTTTTCCTGAATTTAATTTTTGCTAAACTCATCTCGCGAAAAGTATAAAAGCCTAAAATTTATCTATGCAATGGGAAAAACATTTCACCCTATTCAGAAAAAAAAAGTTTTCAAAAACACGCAATAGTTTCATATATATATATATATATATATATATATAATTTTTTATTGCAGGGCACTGCAAGACTTCCAAGCATAGCCGTAGTTCTAGCGATCTTCAATTTACAATGACGTCATGTATGGTCACGTGATTTAACTGCAGCACTTGCTTTTGCTTAATTTTTTTCATTATGGGATTTATTCCTTCCTCCCTCCCCCCCCCCGGGACGTTTTGCTCTGTTTATTTAAAGTTACATGTTTGTGTGCATTTAACTCAAGTAGTGAGTTTATTAAAAACAGCGAGTATCTTTATCTAATGCACAATGCAGGGAATGGCGGTTAGGTTAAAATAAATAGAGATAGATACGAAAATTTAAAGATAGATCGCATAGGTTAATAGAAAGATCGACACCAAGTGTAATAAAAATTTCGAATTAATGCTTATATACATACAAAAATACTGTTAATTACCGTCAAAAGTACATATGCAGGGATCGTATAGATAGATAGATAAGTATAGAAGACGATATAGGGAAACGATCAGTAAGAGACTAATAAGCCAGTCATTTAAGGAACTTCTACGGAAAATCAATGCCCCCTCCCCCCATGAATTTGAAAAACCAATGCATTCACATAAAATTGGACGGGCTTTTTGTTATTTTCCGACAAAATGTGCATTAAGAGTGTACACCTTTTCTCCTCTTCTCCTCCTTTGGGGTCTGCTTGCATAGAAAGGATAATGGTGTAAAAAGACAAACCAATTGGTCATCGTAAAATGCACTTTTATAGTAAATAATCCACGCAAAAAAGTCTTTTTTTTATGCATTTTTACGACCGAAATTTATGAAAAAAATTTTCTTTTTCAATATGTGAGTTGATTAGGGATGTGTCGTTCATGAACGAACGGGTCAAAAGAGAACGAATCCTTAAATTTAACGGATACGTTCATTCACTTAAAAAGTGAACTACCGTTCTTTTGAACGGGAGCTGTTTGGAACATTTTATTGATGTATTTGTGATAAAATAACATTTAAAAAAAAATACATTCATCTTTAAATTTTTAACTCTCAATCAATCTCAAATTTCCTTTTTCTCAGTGCAGTACAATAAATTCATTCGAATCTTTCTACTTTCTGCTTTGTTCATTGTTTTTCTTTGATCGCTGCAGCTCATTTGCAATTTTCAAATAGATCCATTAGTAATGTTTTGTGTAACTAATGTGTGTAAACAAATATCCGAGATTTAGGCTTTCAATAGCTTCAGCATTTAATTTGCTTCTGTATTTATCTCTGCATATCTTGAAAATCCTTTTTCACATACGAACGTTGTCCAAAAGAGTAAAAACATTTAAATATTTTTTTCTAACACAACAGCTTATTCATCTGTAAAACTGAAGGCAGAAGTAAATAAAAGAGTGGTCTTTAAAAATACTTTTGTCACAACTGTCTCAAATTAAATAAATGATCTTGTTCCTAAGAGTAAATTTAGAACCTCTAAATTTATAACATCTTGAAAAGGACTCAAAATAGGTGAGCAAGTATGCTAACATTTGCATCCGAGGTAAATGAATAAATGATAGTAAAAAACGCTTAAACTTCATCTTAAACTAGCATATTAAAATTCCACCATTACAGGGGTTCGCGAACCACGGGTTGAGAACCGATGACCTACTATATTGATTTGGCTTTATTTTGAACTTGCTTGGCGACTTGAGAGTCGCTTATTTTACATTCAATATCCAGATTTATAGTAAGGGTTATTACTTTCTATTTTTTTCCCCATTCAAAAAAGTGTTGCTTTTTTTTTTTTTTTTGGTTCTCATTGGTACTGCAGAATAATTTTGAAGCTCCCTAATACTTTTAGGTGAGTCTTTCTTTTTAAAAAAATTATCCGGTACTCCGACTGAGTTATCGATATATTTGTAGTTACTTTTTTTCGTTATACATGGTCTATTCGTAATATTATATAGTGGACTATACAGTGCTGTAGCTGGGACAATTTAATAACTTAGTTTTTTGACAGGCTGAAATGGAACCTGCGATTTTTGGAATGGAAAACATATCTTACCGTTTGGCAACTGAGAAATATCTTACAAAATGAAATATAATTGCTTGATGCACCTAAACATGAATCAAGTTTTTTTATTCATTTTTCATAGGCATATTTTCTTACTTTTAGATCATTTTAGTTATTTTTCCTTCAAAGAATATTGCTGATCTAATGAAATGTTTCCAATGTACATGAGAATGATCGGATCAAAAGAATGAACGAACCTCTGATGAATGGATCATTAAAAAAAAATGACATTGCCCACCTCTAGAGTGGACTCCCCAGATCAAAGGCTTCTTTTCCGCGCTATTACTTAACCTTTGTTAAATTTTAATACACTGCTCGACATTGAAAATGCAACACCAAGAAGAAGTGGTCAGAAAGTGGTGAAATTTGGAAAAAAGACAGAGACAGCAAGGAATAATAAATGATCTTAATTTCAAAATGATAGGCAGGATACAGAGCGAGAACGGCGTCGGCTCAGTAGGATGTAGGACCACCGCGGACAGTGATACACGAAGAAACACGTCTAGGCGTAGAGTCAATACGGGTGCGGATGGTGTCCAGAGGGATGGCTCTCCATTCCCCTTCGACTATTTGCCACAGTTTGTCTTCTGAACGAGGCAGGGACAGAGTCTGCAAACGGCGTCCAATCACATCCCACACATGTTCGATTGGTGACAGGTTCAGGAGCGTATGGTGGCCAGGGAAGCATCTGTGTGCCTTGGAGAGCATGTTGGCAGATGCGAGCACTGTGTGGTCGGGCGTTATCCTGCTGAAAAATTGCATTAGGTAGCCCTTGAAGGTAAGGGACTGCCACCGGCCACAGCACATTATCCAAGTATCGTTGGGCCATCATAGTACGAATTAGAGGTGATATGTAATTATACGCAATTGCGCCCCAAACCATTATGCCACGTTGTCGTGCAGTGGGACGTCCCACAGTTACTGCCGGATTAGATCTGTCTCCACGTCGACGCCACACACGTATGCGGCGACTATCACTGGATAAACATTAGCGGGATTCATCTGAGAACACACCATTTCGCCATTCTGTCATTCACGTCGCTCTAATCCGGCACCATACTAAACGTTGCTGTCCATGTTGTGGGGTCAATGGCAGTCTTCTTAGCAGACGCTGTGATTGCAGACCACGTGCGACCAAACGACGGGAAATGGTTCTGGTTGACACGGGAACATTCAGGGTATCTTGCACCTGCTGCAGAATCGAGGAACAAGTGACTTGTGGGTCTGCTACAGCTTGTCGGTGAATGCGTCGATCCACCCGTTCTGACGTCACTCTGGCTGCCCCTGCGCCCCTCAATCTTACCACATCTCGTTGTTCCAATCATCTTCGGCACAGCCGATGCACCATGCTCGCATCCATGTGGGTATCAGCTGCGATTTGATGTATGGACCAACCTTCCCTTCTCAGTCCGATCACCATACCCCTCGTAAAATCGTCTATCTGCTGGAAGTGCCTTCGATGACGTCGGCCTGGCATTCTCTCGTGTTACACGTATCCTCCAAGACAAAAACAAAATTTCTTCGATAATTCTCCAGTCAGAAATAACGACACGAACATTGCCCATTCTGCAAGTTCCCTCCCTTATATATTACTTCACGTGCGTCGGAGAGCTGCGCATTTCACATCATTTACATAACTCAGTGATGTACGTCTACTCTAAAATTTGCATAAATTTCTGAACACTCCTTCTTGGTGTTGCATTTTCAACGTCGAGCAGTGTAGTTTTCACTTCATCCTAATTTGAGAGGGGAGCACGTAATAATTTGCTGTGGGAGCACGCAGTAATTTGTTGAATGCGAAAAAAAATTATGAGGAAGGAGCTCTTGGGGAAAGTTTATAGTCATAACGGGCCTTACATGTAAATGAAGAAACTTCTGTAATTAGTAATTACCATGCTAGAAATGACAATATGGCTTCAATGCATTTGAGTGTTAACCTCTAACCTCAGAGGTGTTAAAGACGTAAGTTTACCTTTGCTATAATGGCGTGGTAGAAATAACGTAGTTTCTCGTGTTAAAGTTTGAAAGAAGTTAATTTTACACATACACACACACACAGAACAACAGACAGGCAGACATTTTCCAAAAAAGGTCAAAACCTGATAATCCGTCTAAATTCTAAATGTTTACGAATTTAATACAGATGTAGAAGAAAGTAAAAAACAAAAAGTTTTTGAGACTGCGCTTTTTTAGTTACATTTTTTAATACATTTTTTGAAACTCTTCTTTGAAAGGGCACTTACATTGGAAGATAATCAATAAAATCGAAATTTTGCATCCATGAAAAATATGTTAATTTATGCGAAAGCATTCGATGAAGTACATCATTTTTTTTTAATTCGTCACTTTTATTGCAGACAAAACGGAAATGGATGAACATAGAACATACAATAGAAATATGATTTTTAGAAAATATCAATTAGAAAACTAAATAAATTTTCAAACATTTCAAAAAATTGTTAATAATAAAAAAAAGATATAGTGAAATTTAATTTAGCAATTAACGATATTCCTATGATTTCAAATTAAATGTACTGTACTTTTCAATAGTTTTTAATACATTTTAATTTTTTCGTCGAAAGCGAAATCGGTTCATTATAAAGTTTTTTTTTTTCTTTTTTTGTGTGGGAAGCAAGAAGATTGCTTATTGATCTCACTTTGACGAAATCTTGATGCGTCTGTTTCTTTAAACGTCTTTGATGTCGGCATTTACTTTGAGACTGGCTGTTAAAAGTCATGTAACCGTTTTTAATTTTTTTCAGTAGGTAATACAAAAATAATTTCACAACCCTGATTTTTATGTTAAATCCCCCCTCCCCCCGTCTTGAAACAAAAAAAATTAAAATTTTGCCAAGAGCTTTGAGACTTGGAAAATTAACCACATCCTATCTTTGACAAAAGGAAATACGCAATATCTACAACGTCTATTGGCAAAGATTAACATTTGTCTACAACGGCGTTTCTTAAATTGTGTTCCGCGGAACCCCAGGGTTCCATGGAGATCAATCAAGAGTTCCACGTTCTTTTTTTTTTTATAGATCCCAAATAAATTCACTTAAAAGTTTGATTGAAGTGGTAGTAAATGTAGCATTCAATCAGTATTTTCCGAATAAACAGCTGAAAAAACATCAAAACGAATTGTGGATTGAAGTCTCAAATGTTACCTATTGTGATCCGGGACAATGTTAGCACACGAACAAGAATATACGAATTACTTATTAATATGACATTAAATTGACATTTTTTTCAAAAAGTGCTACGTTTTGACGAAAATAGCATTATTTGGAATATAATAAACTTTTATTGCAAATAAGCCATTTATTAATGACGCAAAAAAAGTGGATTGTAAAAAGGACTCCACGTATCACAGAAATTAAGAAACGTAGGTCTACAGTATATTTTCATTTAAAAACATACAAGATTATATAACCAAGGGCGCCCATATAGGGGGCAAGGGGGGCTCTAGCCCCCCCCCCTTTAGAAATTAAAACTTTCTTGCTTTTAGTACGTTTTTCTTTGCAAAAATGTAAAAACATTTCTTCAACCAGCCATTAATGAATAATTTATTAAAAATGTCAAATTAAAAATGTCAAAGTAATTAATGAAACCCGTTTTCAGATTTTTGTTTTAAAAAGGGTACAAAGTGTAAGCCTATAAGAAATCAAAATGTACTTAAAAGATGAAAAAATGATCCTTTCAAAGGACTGTGACTTCTCCCTTGATAATGATAGAACGAAATTTTAAAAACCCTTACTTTCGAAGGAAAAAATAACCTGGCATCCAGTACCTCATTTATAGATAGTTAATTTTATTATTTGTTCTATTTTATTAACTTATGAACTTGGAGTTTTACGATTTAAGTTCAACACAAATGCATGAAGCAGAAAAGCATGCTTGGACTTAGAATCTAAGCTCAAAATATGTGAAAAATTGTATGAGCTATCTTAGTCTGATTTCTTGTGTCATTAAAGCACATTACGCAAATGGGAAGCCTTATATAAATAAGTGTGTGTGTCTGTATGAACAGTATCAGGTCTAGGATTGTTTAAAGATGTCGGGAATAAAATAGGTCGGGAAACAAAAAAAAGGAACCACTTTTCAGAATATAACACTGACTAGTTTTTTTTTTTTTTTTTTCATTGTTTAAATTTTGTGTTTGATGTTTTAATATAATAATTTATGTTATGAAAAATGCCCTTCATTTACTTATAAACCATGCATAGACTGATAACCTAAAAACAAAAAAAAGGATAAAAGTTTGGTGAAAAACGTGTTAGAATAATTAAAAGTGCACTCTGTGGCTGTTGTTAAGGAATAATGCATATAATAATGCATGTTTTAATAATGCATATGTATTTTATACAATCTATCATATTCAAAATAGGTTCAAGGGGGGGGAGGCACAGCCTGGCGAAAGTTGAATTATCCGGGTATAACAATGACGCGCCCGTTACAACGAACTAAATTTGCTGTCCCTTAAAGTTCGTTGTAACGGGATTCTACTGTATTAATAAGCACCCGGGAAACGTCGAGAACTAAACTAGTTAAAAATAAGACCAACGACCGAAATATATTAGTACCACAATTTTGCAATTGTCTACCAATTAACGTTTTTATCTTTTGTTGAGTTTCATTGCTGAAGACAAACCTATTTTATATTTTATTGGGTTAGTTGTTTATTAATATGTATAATTTTGTAAAGTTTGAAAATAAATGAAGGAAAACAGCTAACACTGCTTATAAATACCACGTAAAAACTTTTTAGAGGAAGAATAAACGCTCTCAAGCGTTGATCTTTATGATTCTTAAACAGCAAGTTTAAGAGGAAAAGGGATAGTTCCGATACGCAGCCGCACTTCCTTCAAGTTTAGGAAAAACAACTTCGTTAAAAGTCTGACTGGTGTTTTGATCTTGACATCGAAGATTAATACTGACCTCATTTTGTTTTGTTTTACACTCTTGGTCACTTCCTTTGAACTTCAGCTGCCAAATGCATCAACATTAGCAGCATTTATTATTCACGTAGGGATGGGAGCTTCAGTTTATTGTATGCAAGCAGTAATGAAAAAAATATTTTTAGTTCTTTTTTGCTTTTATAAGCTTTTATTATGCTTGCTTTATATTGTTGTTGGGGTAAGCTTTTTAATCGCGTTTCCAAAAATAAAAATCAATTATAATAATGAATAAATATAAAAGCAGTAGTTAATAATGTTAAGAAATTAGTTTCAAGTTGGAACCTAAGCAAATGATTTAAGATTTTGGGCTTTTGAAACTTTTCAAATAATATAAGTTTTCGAGACTTTCCTTGAGTCAAGTCATCAGTTAGAAACCGTTTTTAACCCGGGAATGACCCCAGATCAAAATCCAGTCATTCGCTAACAAAAAAAAACATCATTTTTCGACTTGTTTACTATTGAAAACATAACGTCTTATAAATTTTCGACATTAAAAGTGAATTTTAGACATAAGTGCGATTTATAAATGAGCTTTAAAACATCGCACTTTTAATGAAGGTATTTTTACGTTTGTTCTTTAAATCGAGTTTAGTCACACAGCGGATAATAACGCTTTATGTGAGCTTTAAAAACTTTATAATACGTATAGTGCTGTTGCTGGTATTTTTAATGCAGAAACTTGTAGATTAAATGTTTAAAATGTTTCTTTTTTTTTTCATTGAAACTAAAAAAAAAGAAAAAAATCGCTACATTCAAGGCAAACTCATCTCACTTTACTCGATTTTGTATCATATTTTGCAGTAAAAAATCAGAATTATTCACTTTAGTTAAATAATATCCATCAATTCTGTATTATATTCGCTGAAATTTTCATGATCTGAGAATTTCTCTTCTAAAAAATCTTTAGCTCCATATTCTTCACTGATGAAAGAACTATTTGATTCAATTTCAGCAAAAAATGTTCGAAAACGACCTGTTTCTTTCGAATATGCTTTGGCATTCCAATTTACATTAAATAACTTCAATACTGAAGGGATATAAACAAAATAACCGTATTGGCCATTCAAAATTAGTTGTGTCTAAAACAAACGGCAGGAAGCGCGGGGTCATTTAATGATCCCAGTGACTGACTAAACGTAAAGTAAGACAACACAACGTTAGAGAAGCACAAATTTGTAAATTACAGCAGACACGTGTTTCGGCGTTACAGGGAATGCCTTTTTCAATGCAAAAAATAATGAGCTTATGGATGAAAAGACTTTAAATGTCCGAAATCCTTTCAAATTGCTACCAAAAGGTAGATGAGGGACCAAACTCAGCTACTGATAAGCAAAGAATGAACCAGTGGCTACTTTTTTGGCAACTACTATTTGCAGAAGGCTTGGGATCATAAAATGATCCCCACGCGTCCTCCCGAGTTAAAAAAAAATTTTCACCACAATTCTTAAACACTATTATATATTTTTTTAAACATTACAATTTGGAAGTTTTTGAAAAATATTGGCAGCTTGTTAAATCTTCATGTCGGACTGTTTCGGGTATTTTAGCCTTTTTTGAACCGACAAATTATTTTTATTTTTATTTCTTACTAGTTGCGTCGCCCAGCGTTGCACGGTCTATTAAGAAAGTGAAAGTTATTTCAAGTGAAGTATGTTCAACAATCAGGCATAAATTTCCAAAAAAGAAAAAAACCGAAACTTTACATCAGAACAACATCAACACTACCTAAAAAATCCCCATTAAAATTTGGACATTAGTTCCTAAAAATTTCCATTCGAATAAGACAACTTCGAAAATAAAGTTAGCACTTCGTAAAAAATCGCAATCTCCAAATGCATAAGAAGAAATATAGTTAAAAGAGTAATAAGAATTAAGTCAAGATTCCCAAAGTAGCATCAATAAACTCTCTGTATTCTCATTACAATTAGAACAACAGTCCTCAAAAATCCCCAGTACAGTCTTGACGTTAGTTCCTAAAAAATCCTTATTTGACTGAGAACAGCAATCCCTTAAAGCTATCATTATGATAAGAACAATAATCTAAAACTTACTATAAGAGAAAGAAAAACATTCCTTAAAATTGGCTATTACACTAAGGACATCAGTTTTTAACAATACTTCATGTTTAAATAACAGTTACTCAAATAACTTCACCAATCTCTCCAAAAGTATATATCCGAATAAGAAAAAAAAGATCCAAAAACACCTTTCGGAATGAAAGAAAATTAAAACACTAAATGTTTTCTAAACGTTTCCACTAGCATAAAGACGTCAGTCCCTCAAAATCCACACCAGCATCAACTAAGGCCCCTGTATATACGAGCCGACGCATCAGCGCGTGTTTGAGTGGTTGTCTTTTCTGGCGAGTTATCGGTTGGTGATTGTTCACTGTGAGCAATTATATTAGTGGCACGTGATTTGTTTATAAAATAAAATATTATTTTCTGCAAATTTGGCGAAATCCGAAACTTTGCTGTGGTAACCCAAGCAGTGCAACAATGAAAAATCCGATCCAAAATGGCTAAACTTAAGATGATGCGTCGGCCTATCTATATGGCGGCTCTAGCATCAACCAATGTGAAATGACGTTAACGGAAAATCTAAAAGTCCCGATTAAATTTAACGCAGGAGTAAAAGTTTCCATTTATACAATTAAAATCCTAGATTCCCAGATTCAAGATCTAGAGTTCGCTAATTCTAGATCTTGAATACGCTACCGCGCGATGATTTTAGAAACTACAGAAGGAGGTAAAACTTTTCGTCCCCCCCCCCCCCCCCCCGGTTTTGCTTTGTGGTAAAATATAGGCTTTAGACAGTTTGTGAAGAAATGTAATTTCAAAGAAACAGAAAGGATAAACACTCCATAAACATGATGAAATTTACTGTCATTCACAAAGCTTAAAGACATTTGTTTGTTTTACCTCTTTCAGTCGCCGTTAGTTAGAGACTGCAGAGCCTCTTATAGTTTATTGAAATGGTGAATTATCTTCTCACGTCAGTACAAAAATTAATTTATGGAGAAAAAATAATCAAAAGGGGAAATTTTTAAACTCCCAAACGACAGTAAAAGCCTCAAAGAAATAGCTAGAATTTTATTTTTTCACTCTCAAGCAAAATGTTGGCAACACATATTTATTCAGTTATTACTCTTAATTGATTTTTTTCACGACTCTTATCTTAGCTCGTTCAGACGATAAATATTAACTGATTTTCCCCTACTTAAAAATACTTTTTTCCTGGCTAATCTAAGCGCTTTTGAGTTTTAGAATCGAAGGAAGAAAATGTCCGAAGATGGTATTTTTCGCGGGCTTTCTAATGAAACTAAAACCGAGAACATACGATAATTATTTCGAGTAGAAAGAGTCATTTAATGCTGTTTTTTAACGGTTCGATAGGCGTTCGGAACCGCTCCTACGACCCTTCTAGGATGCAAAGTACCTCCCTGCCAAATTTGGCTGAGATCCGGTGTAAACTGTGAAATCGTATAGGGAACATACGTACACAAATATAAGCACACATAAATAAATCTTCTCTGTTTTATTTATCAATATTTTCAAAGTACTAAGGATATCTTGTTACAAGTGTGTTTTCTTTATGGAAACAAATTACAAGTTATCAAAAACAACAATGAGAAAAGAAATATGCAAAAACAAATGCAGTTCAATAAAAATTTTAAGTGTGCAAAGCAGTTGAAATAGTAAAAACTGTAATTCAGTTAGCGATAGGATTTAATCATAAGATTACAAACAAATTGTATTTTCGCAAAAATAAAAAAGTTCAATTACATTTTCTAACGGGTTACATTTTCTGAATTTTCTAGCGTTGAGTCAGCAGCAAGATTAATTACCCATTACATTGAACACACTATGTCTACATGCTGTAAAGTTATGCTAAAATTTGAATCTAAGGTTTTCCTTAATGAGCTTATTCAGGCATAACAGGTTATCATTCATCGGATTGTCATAGTTCTTGACAGTAGGTGTGTATAATTCCTCAATGATTTATGCTGTTCATTTGGTAAGAATGTCAAAAACTTCAAAAAAAAAAATTGCTGAGTGAGCATCTGCAGAAAGTAGGGATTTTTTAAGTTAGTCATTTTTAGATCTAATAACGTGAAAACAATTGGAGATAGTCCAGGGCATCAATGTTGATCTGTGCTCCAAAAGGGCTCTTAAAGTATTTACCAAGGTAAAATAAGAAATAACAACGTCAAAAAGCACAAATGGGATCGTTTCCAAAATTTTAAAAGTTTTTTTTTTTTTTTTTTTTGAAAGAGCATGCTTAAAAACATAGGATCTGACCATTTTTTAAGTAATTTGTTTAAGTTTAACATTTTTAAAAAATTACTGAAATCTGTGCGCTTTTATTGTTTACGCTTCTGTCGTGTGGCATCACAAATGATGAAATGCCATTCAGTGTTGCCAATCACAGAGCAAAATATTTAATTCGCATATTTACTCACGTCTATTGGCAACGATATGGTTGATAGCAAGCGTAGAGCGCAACATTTAATTCGCTTCTTGATTATCATAACGTAGAAACGTGGTAGAAAGATGCGCCAAATTGCATCATTTGTGACGTCATAAAGACCACGCTTGTTTTCAAAATCGGACATTTAAAAAAATTTACTAAAAAATAACCGTTGGGAAAATAAAAGTATTTTCTGGGTTCATGTTATTTTTTTTACTCATTCTATCAATTTCAGTGACTAAAAGTAGTACTTTTGACTAAAGGAAACCACCCCATTGCAGATTACAGCAGACACGTGTTTCGACGTTACAAGGAACGCCTTTAAGCTCATTTCTTGTATTAAAAAAGACGATTTCAGTAACCAATTACATCGCATATATATACAATCGTATATTACGTTGTAATCATTTCTTTATGACTGCTATTAGAACACAGCCATTACCATTACATTATTCTTAGCACTAAAAGTGACAAAAACAGTAAAAACAGAACGCTGCTACTGAAGCATGGGGAGAAAAGTTTTCAAGCAGACCCATTCTGCCCCTCTCTTGCTGTTGTTACAAAAATGAACGCTTTCCCGAAACGTGGGGAAAATAAGGAGCAGAAGATAGTGTCTCCAGAGAAAGTGGAGCCTTATAAGAGCAGGAGTAAAATAATGGACTCGATAGATAGCAGCACGATCATTCATCTCTACCCCCACAACTTAGGTATATTTCTAGGAGGAAGAAAATCTCCAGGAACTCTGCACCTCGAATAACTGCTAGCAAACGATCATATAACTTTCGATAGCACAGCTTTAAAGAGCGGGTACTGTTCATATACTCGGTAGATACTTTGCGGAATCTGGTTCCAAACCCTGGAAGCAACTGATTCGAAACCGATCCCATATCCAGTTGGATAATGTTGGCCCAGATCCACTCTTGATAACATAAATTAAAATAAGCTAACAAAAATAAAATCAGGTTTTGAAAAAGAAATAATAATTTTAAAAATACAAAAGTAATTAGATACATAGAAGAGAATAAAAATGAGCGTATATGCGTTGAATTTTTTTATAAGTACATTTATATAATTCTACATTTATTTATTTATTTATTTATTATTTTTTTTTTATTTATTTTTTTTTTTTTTTTTTTTTTTTTTTTTGTATTTAGTTCAGTGAAAGGAAAAATAATTGTGCGAAAGTGAGTGGGGGGTGGACACATACAGTGAAACACGGCAATCAGAAGAAATTATAAAACAACTTCTTTTATCTCCCCACAATTCGTCCAATCTTATTATTGCCAAAAGGAAGCGGTAACTGAGTTTTAAATGACACTATAATGTAAAGAAAACTTACTTAAATCAAGTCTTTCTATAGTCATTCAGTTACTGAAATGAAATCAAAACTCAATTACTCTATAAAAAACAATGCGATAGAAAAGCGTTATGGATTTTAGCTATTGATGTTAAGAGGTTGAATCTGACCAATTTGAATAAAATTCCCTTACATTAACAACAATAAACTATGCATCATTGAATTATGTATCCGAGCACCCAGATTGAGTAACTTTTGAAAATCGCAGTAACTATTCAAAAACAAGTTACAAAACTTCACAACTAGTAGTTTTCTGACTATTTTGGCTGCAGGAGTCAAAAGTATAACAGCCAATCATTAAACATTCCAAACAGTTTACCACGCAGTTTAAAAAAAAAAAATGCTTTTCGAACAATTATGCATAACTAAACTGTGTCAATCGGAATTTGTGGCCTACTGGTTCCGAAACAACGCCGCGCTGGATTCAAGTTCTGTGCCATCCATTTGGGCCCTGCTGCATACTGTGTATCGACTTCTTTTGAGCAAAATTACCCGATTTAGTAGCACGCCGCCAGCACTCGAGGGGAACGAAGCGTAAGCACCGTTTATCAGTTCAATCCACTGTTTGAGAAGTTAATGGTGGCGTAAATGATCGTACAAAATGGTATGAGGTTCTCACGAGAAAGCATTTTAGTAACACGAATTGCAATTGCAAGTGCAGCTGAAGATTTTTCATGATAAATAAGTGTGTGTGTGCAGGTATCCTACATCAATGCTATGTTTAAAAACTGACTAAAAGATACATCTTTAAAGATAGTGCCTTACATTATATCAATACCAAAAATTTGCCTCTGTGAAACCAATTCCAATGACATTTTAATAAAATATAATGTTACCCCCAGCAACAGAACTTTTTCAGTGGTCTGCGAAGCCAATTTGAAAATTCTAAAAATAGCCTGCATAATAAATCAGCAATAGATTAGTCATAACATCTGTTACAAATCATTACCAAAAGTATGCCAGAAAATCAAATATTAAAAGGAATATTATAAAGCCCAATTTTCTATATTATATTATATACAAGAAGCCACCAATTGCACAGATAGCAGAGGACTACGGATATTCCTCTTTTATTTATATTTATTTTATTTATTAGTTAATGTATTTATTTATTTTTACCATCTGTTTCGTTCTAAACTGTATTTTTGTACTCTAAATTCAACAGATTAGTGCAGAAAGGGATTTAAAAAATCTGTCTTATTCAGAAGTAGTCTGCTGAGCTCCTCAAGAATCTACACTGCTCAAAAAAATTAGTGGAGCAAAGGGTTTTAACAAAATTGAGAAAAATATTATTCCGGCAACTAATTTCCAATAAAGCCTCCGTGTTTTCAAAAAACATGAGAGTAAAACTTTAACTTCGGAAGCAAATCAACGTTCCTGTCGTCGAAAAGCAGAAAAAGGGTACAAGTGCAGAAATCGTGGTTTAACACAGAAGCCCATTTTTTCACATTCTGAAAGGTAAAATTCAAACGTTCATTTTTTTTTTAATTATTTTTTTAATTGGAAAAATGCCACTACACCGTAATTTACCGGATTTCTTGGCTTGACGTTTTATCGGGGGACTGAAATCCGGGCAAACACAAAGAATTGTAGCTGACGATGTTGGAGAGGCATAATTTCATGTTCGTTTCACTGCCCTAGAGGAGTGAAGTTCCCAATTAGGTATTGTCTTCTTTTTTGCTGTATTAAATCTTAATACACGTGTGTATTCCATTTTATGCCTTTGCAAGGTTACCTCACAACGGTTTCTTCACCTTTTGTGTGATTGCTCCCCTAATTGTTTTGAGCAGGGTCATTCCATGCGAAATGAGCAAAATTCGCAAAAAAGTGGTGGCCGCATGGTAACAGATTTTTATGAAATTTGGTTTACAGGTTCCTTTATGCCTATATAAAAATATCTAAAATATTTTTGCTTAAAATTTTTTATTTAAATAGTTACATGCGATTGAAAATTACGATATGGTTCATAGCAAGCGTAGAGAGCAAATTTTAATTCGCTTCTTATTAATTATCATAACGTGGAAACGCGATACAAAGATGCACTAAAAAAGCATCATTTGTGACG
The DNA here is from genome assembly GCF_026930045.1 of Uloborus diversus. Taxonomy (NCBI): domain Eukaryota; kingdom Metazoa; phylum Arthropoda; class Arachnida; order Araneae; family Uloboridae; genus Uloborus; species Uloborus diversus. The sequence continues at coordinate 72,444,250 of NC_072736.1, read as the reverse complement.
TCATCAAGACCACGCCTTGTTTGAAAAATCGGACAGTTTAAAAAACTAATTAAAAAATAACTGTTGGGGAAAATTAAAGAATTCTCTGGGTCCATGTTTTTTTTTTTTTTTGCTTATTCTATCAATTTCAGTGACTAAAAGTTCTACTTTTGACTGAAGGAAACAACCCCACTGTCTTTATAAAAGACAGACCAACGAAATTCAAATAAAATTAAACTTATTTGTTTCTTAAAAATTGTTTTGTTAGATGACAACGATATATCCTACTTTTCTTTGAAATAAGTTAAATTTCTTCCCAATAAGCTACGTACAGTGAAACCTGTATAAATTGAACACTTCCAGTGCACTACTTTAGTGGCCAAGTTATAGAGGTTGAATTACATGATATAGATCTAATTCTGTGCCTGAAAATAGCGGTCAACTTAGACAGGTGGTCAACTTTACAGGTCTTACTGTACCTGCCAGAAAAACGCACCATATAACTAAATGACGAAAATTCTAAATCAAAAATAACAATAATTGCCTCTGATCTTTCAAGCGTCATAGGAAAATCCATGTAATTATAGCTGAAATTAATGAGAAACAAGCGAGAGAGAGAGAGAAATGTAGTTCTAAAATTAAAAAGGGTAAATTTATTTAATATACAGCATAGATACAAAGGATTAAATTTAGTGAATGTAGCAAGTTATATCTATTACTAGTGGTACCCGCACGGCTTCGCCCGTAATAGCAAATTAGAAGGTCTTTGGTTCGCCTGTATATTTACAAATGATGTGTAGTGAATTTTCTCGCCAGTTGGCTTGTATCCATGTTACGGTTCCACGTTATGATAATTTCGTATCTCGCCAATTGGTTTGTGCCCATGTTACGGTTCCACGTTATGATAATTTCGTAATTTATTCGTCCATCTTATGATATTTTTTTCTTAAAATTGGAATAGAAAAAGAACAAAATCGAATTTTCGAAAAATCGCTTCGAGGTGCACACCCCCATGCTACATACTAACTTTGTGCCTAATTTCATGAAAATCGGCCTAACGGTCTACGCGCTATGCGCGTCACAGACATCCTACAGATATCCTACAGACATCCAGACATCCTCCGGACAGAGAGACTTTCAGCTTTATTATTAGTAAAGATTTAAAGTAATAAATGTATGGTAATGCTGATGTGACCTCAAATATCTGGATTGCTCTTGTTTTCTAGAATTACCTTACATTTTTACCAAAAATGTATTCGATATCTTTATTTATGAATCTGAAAACTTGTTTGTCTGTGAGGTTCAATGTTATGTAAATCCGTAGTTAGGGTTTCAGAGGAAATTTGACCCAAAATCAATCATCCCTAACGAAAATTAGTAGTAAGGTGCAAATAGTAAATTAAATTCTAACTTTTAATTACTTCGATTTAGAGCTTATTTACTTTTCAGGTTATTTTTGCATGAAAGTTTTAAAAGTAACGTTAAAAGACATAACTAAATATATTTTAAAAGAGGCTTAATACCTCGTAAAAATATCACAAACTGAAAGATTAATAAAAACATGAATTAATGAATATTAGTTTGATAAATATTTTTTAAAAAAATAGCAATTGGAGTAAAAATGCGTGCGGCTGTCTGTTCGACAGTAAGTTCGACAGTACTGTCGTGTGTAGTTTTTCCCAACTAATTTAGTTTACTTTACAGCGAATGATTGAAGTGTCAGTTTTGAAAGTAAACATTATGCGAAAAAAAAAAGCAGAGCGGAACATTTCGATATTTTAATCCAATTCCAGTTTCCTTTGAAAAGCTACGGTTTTGAGCTCAAAAGGAAAACCAATGAAATCTCATGATGTACGCATACATGAAAGTTTAATTTTATAATTAAATTGAACTCTTTGAAGTCATTTAAGCTCTGATTTAAGGCTCAATTGAACTCTTTCAAATCCTTCAAAATAACATAAAAACGTGCAATCCTTTAGTTTATTTATTTACGCATTTTCTTCATTTATGTATTTTAGTTACATTTTGAAAACTGAGGAATGATTTACTAACGCTCTGTGAAGTCAAGAAAGATTTGTACTTGAAAAGGTCTTCGGTAGCTGAAGATTTTACCTTCCTTTTTAAATTTAGCTTAACTCTCTCGTATATTTAAACTGTTCACAACGAGCTAATGTGTGCATCACATGACTTCCTTTTACGCAAATTTATTGATAATAGTGCCTTAGAGTAAGCAAGGAAACGTTTTCACCCCTAGTTTGTCACGAACCGAAGCAAAAAAAGAACTTTACAGAGATAAATTTTCCCAATATCGACAATTTTAGCTTGACTCAATGGTTAACTCTCAAAATATCACCAATATGGCACCAACTGTAACTAGATTCAAAAAATTTTATTTTCGCCAAATTTCTACCCAAGTTGGCGACAAAACTTAGTGACTAAAAGCTTAGCGGTATATCGCCAAATGTTTGCCAAATTATATCCTTACTTGAGTTTGCATTGAAATCCACTAATTTCCCTTCAAAAAGGTGAAAAATACCCATTTTGGAACATTCGAATGCAACTGAAGGAGAAGGTGCTCAACTAGATCTCACGAAGGGTCTACATACCAAAATTCAACGTTCTACGCCATACCGTTTTTGAGTAATGCGAGAGAAATACATACGTCACGAGAAAACTCTTGATAATAAACTCGGGGATCGTCAAAATGGATGCTTCGGCCTCCCTGTGTTCTTAGGTACTTATGCACGTGATGTCACGCGGGAAAAACAACTCAACATTCATTCGGGGATAAACAAAATGGAAATTTAGGCCGATATTTAAGTGAATTTTTTTCGTGAATAAAATACTTCCTTCAGTATATAAAAGCAAGTAAAAATGTATTATGTAAATTACTTGTATTCAATAAATTAATGAATAAATTATCAACTTAAGGTTACATGTACACATATGTCCCCTAGTGGCTCATAAAGTACAAACTATCACTCGTTATTAGGAGTTCAGTGCTAAACTACCTTGGAAAGGTAAAGAGCATTATCTGCAAAGTTTTCATTTTTTCACATTTGTGTCATCAATTATACTTGTGTTTTAATGTACAAGCTTGCTTATTTGGTCTTAGCCGAATATAAGACACGAAAAAAAACGTCAAATTCCAATATTTCCCTATTGTTAGTACGGAATCCAAATCGTGTCTCCTTCAAATTTCTCAAAAGCTCACTTCTGCAGATACTACGCTCTACTTTCCCACGACAGTACACCATTAAATATTTAACTGATATTAAAACAGACTCCACATACCTCTCCAATCCGGATCTTCGCAGCCAGGCTGCATGCAGATTCCAACAAAACAGGATCTGTAATGTCCGCCACTTTTTTGGTCCTGCAGCAGTATTTAAGGCACAAAACACAATGAGTCAAGAGTTCAATGAGCCTCCTGAAGAAGCGGATCACACAAGCGACGGCTTTGTTTTTCACTAAGACAGCCATCTGACTTTTTGTAATATGGCACAAAACGACTCGGAAGCACGAAATGGAGTTATTTTTTCTTCAATAAGTAATCAAGATTGACTTCTTGAAAAAATTCCAGTTCAATGTGTCAAAACATTTAATTCGGAAATTTGAAAGCACTGATACTTTTTGCTCAAACGTTGACTCCGCTGCGAGAGGAAAATATGCAAGTTGTCTCGCCTTATACGCTGGATGATCTCTGAAAAGAAAGAAAATTGTCAGTCAATTAAGTCGCGATCATTTACTACTATACAGGGTGTCCGAAAAGTCCTTGACAATTTAAAAGTTACTTTTAAATCGTTTTTGTTGACATGGGAAAACGCAAAGAGGAATGAAAATTACTAAACGAAGAATTACAAGCATAGCATATACTGATACCCTGGCTGCGAAATGCCTTGTTTCTTCTTCTTTCCCCCCCCCCCCCCCAATGTCATAAAAACATTTGAACCTGTGAAGTATTATGGTGCAAACCGCAAATTCATACGACAGTTTGTTGGTTTTCTATGACTTTTTTAAATGTGTCAAGGACTGTAAAGTAAACATAAACAATGTCAAAAAAGCACAAATTTGCAGATTACTGCATACACGTGTTTCGGCGTTGATGTCTTTTCATCCATAAGCTCTTTAGTGCATTGAAACAGAAACATTTGAACGACTTTTTGCATTGAAAAAGGCGTTCCCTGAAACGCCGAAACACGTGTATGCAGTAATCTGCAAATTTGTGCTTTTTTGACGTTGTTTATGTTTACTTTACTGTTCAGCACAAAGGTATTTATTTATCTTATTTATCTTGTGTCAAGGACTTTTCGGACACCCTGTATTATGCTCACATATTTATAGATGTTGTCAGTTTAAGTGAAGTCATCCACAGTAACTTTTCACCACAATTTCTCTACTTTATTCTGCCATATTCTATCTTTAATATTTTACTGTACAGGTGTCCCTCGTATAACACGGTATTTGTACGACACGGTTTCAATATTACAAAGAGCAAAATTTGCGGTTATTATGACACTTATTCGGTATTACACGGTATAAAACTTGAATTCAATACTACACGGTTATGATCTAACGCGATTTTTAAAAGATAATAATATCATTTTTGTTTTAATTCACTGTTTAAAAATCACAGAAAATAACGTTAAATTTGGCGGACTAGAAATAAACAAATGCAGCAATAATATAATAATCCTATTTATTTCATTTTTTCGTGGTTGTTGCTTAGACAGACTTTATTGTAGCAGAATTTCTCTGATTTCCTTTTTGATAGTATGCGTTTTGTTCTTTGTAAATGAAGTTAATAAAGTTAGTAGCAAATAGAGGGGAAGGGGTGGGGGGCAAATAGCAAGTTTTGTATGCTTTATTGGAACGAACTGTCAGCTATCGTCAAATTTTTCACCTAAAGGCTTGACTTCGATATGACACGATACACATTGTTTTCATATACATTATTTCAGAGTTTCGTATAACACGGTTCCGATGTAGCACGAAACACGGTTTCAATACGACACAGTACATATTGCTCCGATTTATGTTATGTAACTACATAAAAATAAGTAAAACAATAATTTAAATGCGTAAATAAAAACGTCTAGTACAACATTATTTCGATATAGCACGGTACTAACTAAGCGTGTTATACGAGGTACACCTGTATTTGTTGGTAAGCCGAACAAACACTTCTAAACTATTGAATAGCAAGGCAAAGAAATGAGAATAATTATTAAATCCATTTAATATGAACCTTAAATTAAATGGTTTATATTAATGTTTAATTAAACATTTTATCTTGTGCTGTGTTGGTAAACCGAACAAACACTTCTAAACTATTGAATAGCAAGGCAATGAAATGAGAATAATTATTAAATCCATTTAATATGAACCTTAAATTAAATTGTTTATATTAATGTTTAATTAAACATTTTATCTTGTGCTGTGTTGGTAAGCCGAACAAACACTTCTAAACTATTGAAAAGCAAGGCAACGAAATGAGAATAATAATTAAATCCATTTAATATGAACCTTAAATTAAATGGTTTATATTAATGTTTAATTAAACATTTTATCTTGTGCTTAGAATTTTAAAAAGAGTTTTAGACGATATTTTCTCGGTATGATATGTATACTACGAGTATTTCTTAATCTGCTATTTTTTTTATTGTTGATATTTATTCACGCTGATTCTTCATTGTAAAATATGGCATTTCTCAAATGTAATGATGTTTTGTAGTTCTTTTAAAATGTGAGGTAGAAACAAGGTTACTAAAGCACTAAATATGGAGTTCTATAACCAAACTATATCTATGCTACGAAAATATAACTTTTTTAAATGTCATCGTATAATTTGATTCGTTTTTCGATGGATTTTAATATATATCTTTTTCTCTTTTGTTTTTACTTCCCGAGTCTTACTGAAAATGATTTTTTACTAAAGATAGTTTCGCCTGAAAGTCGATTTTCAGTTAAATATTTTTCATTCCTGCAGCAATATTAGTTACATGAGTTTCTTCAAAACAGAGAGAAAAATTGAGCTTTTAAAACAATGTATTGTAAAAGAGAGCCATTTGCTGCAGTTTTATTCAAAATGCCGGGTTTTTGTGGATATTTACACTTTTTAAAAGCAAACATTTGATATTATAACTGCGACAACTCTGTTTTTTTTTTTTTAATAAATGATAACAACTGTTGAAATAATAACTTGGTATTTCTTTTAAATGCAGCGGAAGCACGCGCGTTGAGTTAATTCCTCTGCTTTGAGATTAAAGCAGCTAATGAAATTCCAGGAAATGAACATATTCGAATGCATTACGCTTTACTTTAAACGGATATAAAAATATTCCGATTGCTGGCATTTGGATGACTGAACCAATATTATCAACAAAGTACAAAAATTACGACGTTATTGTCAACTCGTGATTCTGGAATACAAAAAAAAAAATTTTTAATACAAAAGATGTGGGTTTATTCAAAAGATATTTATTCAGTTGTTCTTTCATCTGTATGCTCACTTGTTTCAAAATAGTTTGTTTTGTATTCTTATTGTTAAAATGTATAATATTTTGGTCTCTTGTGTGGATTTATTATTGCTGTCATTTCTTTCTCTTTTTTCTATAATTTTTAAATTTTTGTAAGGATTCATGTATAGCTTGTCCGAGATATACAAGTACAGTAGAACGTCGAAAATCTGAACTGTGTGGAACCGTAGGTAGTTCGATTTTCCAATTGTTCCGATTTTCGAAAATAACCAAGAAAATTTCATTTCGGAAAATAGCATGCTATTTAATAAAATAAAGTTAACATAACGTAAATACACAACAAACAATACAGTACAATAACGATACAATTACATTTTTCAACAAAAATAAACAAAAATCAACTCAAATACTTAACGTAAAAGAAAAATTATTGAAACTTCATGGGAGTTCGTTCGGATTTTTGATGTTCGGATTTTTAACGTTGTGTACTGTAAATAAATTTTATAAGTTCTGAAAAAATTCTTTGCAGTAAATATTGCAATTAAGGAAGAACTCATATAATCATCATTTTATATTGTTCGCTACATAACCGCAAAATTCTAAAGAATGTAACTACGGTATTTCTGGTCTGTACCAGTAAGTATATGTCAGTATGTGTAAGTATAAGTCAATGATAATTCTATATTAGCTACCAGTTTGTTTGGCACTCTTGGCTTCCTTAAGAGGTTTTCCATCTCCAGCTCAGCCATTTTCCTATGCCGGGCTGATGAGTGCTAATAAGCACGAAACTGCAGTCCTCGGTTGGAAATGACTGAGCTGGCGGCGCATTTCATGTATTTCTGCTTTAGCCCTAGCTAATGGGTGGTAATTTACTGAATATACGGTACTTGTTCTCCATAAAATTTTTCTTTTTCACTTCTCGCTATTTCTGTTCAGATCGTTTCAGCCTGTTTAGATTGTTTCAGCCTGTTTAGATCGTTTCAGCCTGTTTAGATCGTTTCAGCCTATTTAGATAGATTCAGTCTGTTCAGACCATTTCAGCCTGTTCAGATCGTGTCAGCCTGTTAGATCGTTTTAAGCGTGTCTAAACCGATTCCATTTTTTTCTTTATTTAGTAAAGAAGTTTTGATGACTGCTACTTCGCGTCACTAGTTCAAAATCTTTTCTATATATAAAACTGCATTGTTACCTCGAAACACTTATCGTATATGCAATAATTTGCGATTTTCGTGGTTTTATCATACTTTGCTCATTTTATCATTTATGCACGAAAATGAACGTTCTTATTTCTTTGGCTATAAAATATCAACAAATAATCCGGGAACTTTACAACAAGAACCTGGAACAAATATTTAAAGATTTGATGAGAATTCCATGCAATGTAGAGGTCATTACAAAGAAAGGCTCATAGTTTCCATTAGAATTATTAAGGTATATTTATTATTTTAACGCATTTAATTGTTTTTGAAAATAAATCTAACGAATGAAATAATAAGTTTTACAAAAAACTGCATTAATTTAAAAATCATTCAATTCATAAAAAACATTCCTTTCAAAGCTACAATTCGCAAATACATATTATGTAGATTAACTTAAGAACAATAGTTCAGTTTTATGGTAACATACTTTGGAATTTTTTAATCGTTAAAAGCAAAATTTTTTTTTAACGCCTTAACTCTAACAAGCATATTTCACGCGTTTGCAAAACAGCAACGAACCTCAAAAACTTAGTCAAGATTTTCACGATACATTTTGTAAATACAAGTTTACTGTCGTGTAAAAAGGGGGGGGGGAGTGTAGAATCTTTAAAATATCCGATTTGATTTTTTTTAATAAAACATTTCAAACAATCCAAATATTAAAAGTCAAAGCAGTGCGCGTCTTTCCATTTTCATCCTTAGAAAGTTAGTTATTTTTATAGAATTCATCACTATTATGGCCTTCACTATTTTTGTATGTCTTCTCCTTCAAAATTAGTCTCACTCATCTTAAAAAAATTTAAATAATATTTTCACGTCTTAATTTTACAAAAATAAATAATTAAATAAAAACCTTAGCAATATCTATCGCGTTACAAGTTTACTTTTCTTACTTTGTCTTTTATAAATGTTTTTAGAAATAGAAAATATATTTTTGAAATATAATAATGTAAATAATACTACACTAAGTTTTTTATACGTACCAGAGAAATAACAGTTGGTTGCTATTTACCAAACTAGTTGAAAACATTTATTGAGTATTTTCCAAAACCAAGTACAACATGAAAAACTAATTAACTAAATGTGTACTCCGTATTTTTAAAATATCCTCTCATTCTCATAACGAACTATAAAAATATTTGTTTGAACTGTGAATTGAATACAATAGCAACTGACATTCTAGATTAAAAAATTATTAGGTTTAAATTTAGAATATTTTTTAAAAGATTATCCGTTCATCAAATAAACGTAGTTATGTTAAACCAATTGAAAAATTAAAAGGAAAGGTGAGAAAATTTTTGGACCCGGAGCTTTGATTATTTTCTGCACTCTTTTTTAAACGACTGTACAACATTTTGAAAAATGATTTATGGTTGCTATGTTGTGAGTTTCATAAAAAACGCAGTGTACTTTAGTTTGGCAGACTATTTTTAATTCATGTTCACAAACAAAAACTCTTTCTTTCATTCGCCGTTCCTTTCATGAGCAATTTACCCCTTCTTAAACGTTTATCTTTGGTGAACAACGATTAATAATGCAAAATAAAACACTTACCTTGTAACTGTCAAAAACCATTGCAACTCCAAAACAAATAGTCTTCACGCACAACATAAAACATCTCGTTTTGCGGCGAGTCGAGTTCAGAGGCAACGTTATTCAACACTTTTTCCTTTTACCTTCAAAACGCGCGAGTTTCCGGAAGTCGGCGGGAAAGCAACAGGTTAGCGAAATCTTCCACGAGAAGGAGAGAGAGAGAGAAAGTCAGATCGTGGGGAAAAGACCGCGTCAGAAAGCGAAAGTGAGGGCGAGGATATGCAGACGATCGCTCGCCTTCCGCCTTAGCACAGAAACACCGTTTGATCGGCTTTGCCAAGGGTGGAAGGAATAGGGGAGGAAGAAATTGTAACGATTACGGGTTCGGCGATTTGAAGTAAATGAAAAGAGAAAGTTTGCGAAAAGGAATGCCCCGGGGGTGTAGGTCTCTTCAGCTGAGTGAGATCTGACACTGGCCGATCACGTGACGCATCCCCCGTCGTTCGGATTCGCTCTAGAGAGCGCGTTCCGTTTCTACATAGCGCCCGCTGTGGGATGAGATTTTTTTGACATCAGAAACGGATGAGATCCGCAACGATTATTGCATCGCTCCTCCATACATTCCAAGTTGCAGAGCCGACCAGAGTCAAGTCTGACCCCTTGTCAACTTGGTCGCCTCCGCTCATAAAACTTGTTAACTTCACACTTTTCACACCAGGGTCCCCCTGTACCTACCACTATTTGTGGTTTAACCAGTTGGAACCCCTGAAGACAGCTCTGATTTTTTGATCCAGATCAGAAACCGAGCAATCCCTGGTCCAGCACCCCTACAGGCATCGCTTCACTAGAAGGACTTTGTGACTACGAACATATTTCCCGTCCCCTAGTCACCAATAATGAAGACGGTGGATCTTCGACCGGCTAGGTCGAACCGGGGACCCGGTTCCTAGTCCGATGCTTTATCAATCAGGCCTCACGGCCCTGTTAACTTTCCACTTTACACAACCTATTCCCTAACCTATTCCTAAGTCAGGACCCCTCAAGGGACGGGCCCTTAGTTTTCGACTAGGCTGATGGCGCCTGGCACCTGGGGGTCCGGTTGTAGTTGTATGTGTTTTATGAACTGAGGGGGCCCGGCGACCAAACTGACAAGAGGATTTCAGTGGCCCAGCTAATTTGGATAAAAAAAACCTAGCAAAAGTCTTAAATTACATGTAAGGGTAATCCAGATCCTCAGGGGCGTATATAAGAGAAGGGCTGAGGGGGCCCGGGCCCCCTCCACAGAGGCGTAGCTAGACCCGACTTTCGGGGGGGGGTTACTTCTTTCATATATATATATACATACTATATATATAAATATATATATATATATATATATATATATATATATATATATATATATATATATATAATGTGTGTGTGTGTGTAAACTTTTTTCAGTATTAAAAAAATAAGAGCCTAGATGAATCTTACATACTTTGGAATGGGGTGCCTAGATTCCGATACTTGTGTCAAACAAAACAAAAGCAAAGAATTTTTTTTATTATTTTAATGTTATTGAAAATTCAACTTTTTTTCTTTTCCCTCCATTTAATTTAAAGAGAAATTTTCTAGTAACGGTCTTGTCAAAACCAGTCTATCCAAAGCAGGAGGAAATCAAATATCTGATGAGCGTGTTCGGTTCATTTTAGTATGACTGCTTAATTTAGAGGCTAACACGCATCTACAAAAGCTGGCATCCCTGAAAGCTAATAGATACTTCCATTTCCGCCTGCAAACTGGATGTTGGACTTTCAATCTCATTGGTGGCCAAACTACACTGGTGTGCAAAAACTAAGGACGAGATGGTTTTTTCAATATAACTTTGTACAAAAGCTTTCCAAATCAACACATTTAATACCGTAAAATCCCCAATACGTAAGGACATGTGTAATGTAAGCAACACTTACTAAAAGAGAAATCAGAGGGATATAAAGAAGCTTTATTGAAAAAGTAGCATGGAGCGCAATGCGACTGAAGACCGAAACATCCCTGTGATGGGTGTCCAGCAAGAAACATCCGGTCTTTAGTAGGGGATATGATCTCCCCCGACTGCTAGGCAGGTTTCACAGTGTCTGCCTATGCTGAAAATGAGAATGTCAATGAGTTGTTGAGGCATTGCTGCCCATTCGTCTTGCAGCGCCAATCGAAGCTCCCGAATCGTTACTGGTGGTAAGGTACGAGCTGCCAAGCGTCTGCCTAGAAAATCCCATACATGCTCGATGGGATTGAGATCCGGAGATCGTGCCGGCAAATCCATACGTTCAATATCCTCACTCTCTAAGAGCTGTTCGGCAGCTACTGTGCGATGACATGGTGCATTGTCGTCCATGAAAAGGAACTGCGGATTCATAGCGCCTCTAAAAAGACACACATATGGAAGAAGAATCTCGTTACAATAACGGGTCCCGTTGACTGAACCTGCGTCGAAGATGGGAAGGTCTGTACGACTACCAAGCATGATGCCTCCCCAAACGAGAACACCGCGACATCCATACCTGTCCCTTTCAATGATGTTCGAGGGATGATTGCGGCTTCCCCGCTCTCTTCAGATGAGTATGCGATGAGAATCGCTACTCAGACTGAATCTGCTCTCATCTGTAAAGAGTACTCGTCCCCATTCATTGTCTCTTCAATTCCGGTGTTCCCGGCACCACAGAGAATGCTTCTCCGATGGGCAGGCGTTAGAGGTACACACCGTATAGGGCGTCGTGCAAACAGACCACACCGTGCAGTCTTCTGGCCACGGTAAAACGCGATATCGGTCGTCCAGTGACCTGTGTCGTGTGTCTAGCGATTTCTCCCGCTGTCTGCCGCCTGTTTCTTCTGGCCTGTAAGACAATATACTGGTCATCTGCGGGTGCGGTTCCTCGTGGACGACCACTACTGAACCCCCGGATAGCTGTTCCTGTAGTTTGAAATTGTCTCCAAAGTCGTGAAACGATGCTGTGAGCAATTCCGAACTCTGCAGTAACTTGGTTTGCACTAAAAGTATGAAATAAAATAACAAAAAACTTCTGGAATTATAACCCGCAAAAAATGAAATTGCTTTTCATATCGAAATATTTATATGTTGCTTTTTATGTATTTACATTTATGCTAATTCCAAAGCAGTTAATAAAATTTGAATAAAAAAAAATAGGGAAGAAATATAGGCGGTAGAAAGTTATTCGCTCAAATGCATACCACTGTTCTCCTCTCAAGTCTTTATTTTTAATTTTATTAGCTGCTTTAGAATTTACATAAATATCTATTTGAGAGAGCAACAACAATTTTCGAGTGTTAAACAGAAGTCTTTTTTATTTTCTACTTTTTAATGCGAGCCAAGCTAACAGAAATAATCTAGATTCATTTCGTTTTTAAACATTTTATTCATGTAATGCTATGCAGTTTTTCTTTTGAATTAAAATAAAATTACCTTCAGAAGGGTTCGATGGGACTAATGCTGCTTTGCAGACTGTACTTCGTTTTCTTCAGACGACATTAACTTTCTCTTTTTAGAGCAATCCTTTTCGTCATTTTTATTTTTTTCTTTGGATTTAAAAAAGCTTGTTATCGGTTTTACTCGCTTCATTATGCAACAACTTTCACTTAGAATGTACTATTTTAAACAGACTGTATGTTTCCAAAAGAATACGCAGTAAATACTGGCTGAAAAATCAATGTGATTGCAATGGATACTCTGGTTAGCAAAGGTTGTTTTGATTATGACCAATGACACACACGAAACCAGACCAATAAAACCTCTATCGTCTCTAATTCCGGTTATGCTATCATTTTCGGATTCAAAGCCCAATGATCTTTAAAGCAGCAAACAAAAATATTTTCTTCAACTCAGAAACAGAGGAATTGTCTTCAAGAGCTGAGGAGGCATGGAAAAAAATGGAGAAATGCATTCCACGAATAGGCTTTCCAGGAAGATTAACCAAAGGACAGTCGTTTCGCGCACTTTCTTGGAAGAAGAGTAAATGGGTGATATTCACAGGTTTGACATGTAAGATGAACATTTCAAGTTCATGGTTAAAGGTCATTCAAGTTAAAAGCCATTTCGCTCTGTTATCTGGATTAGTACTGTTCTTTGGTTGCTCCCTTTCTTAAAATTGTGATTCCTTAGAAAACCGAAATGATAGAAGTGAAAAGAAAGTATAAAATTTTTCCAATTAATGAAAAAAGGAAAATCGTATAACATTGGCCAAGTTAGATTTGCAGCAATTGCTAACCTCAAGAGGATAAATAATGAATCGAAAAAAAAATCAGGTACCAAAAAGCAATAAAAGACTTTTTCTTGAAAAAGATATGCTTAAAGTTTCTTTTACTCTCAAAATGATTCCTTAAACTCGCAATAAAGCACTTAATAATGTATTAATAGAATAAATACCTCACAAAACTAATAAAGAGGAATTTTACTCAAGAGCCCATATTGTCTTTAGTATCGATTTCAAATTTTCACGATCATTTTCCAAATTTCTATAAAAAGTTTCTTAAAGCCCCCGTATCTCAAAACTTCTTTATCTCGATTTTTTTTTTCTTTAATGTGAAATTCGAACTATACAGATTCGACTGTATGCAATATTCCCACGGCACCGCTCATAAAATTAAACATATTTAACAATTTGCAGAATCTATGACAACGAAAAGCTACATACGTGGATTTAACAAATCAATCTCATTTCTAAAGCAAAGTGTCGAATTTCACTCAATTATCAAAAAAATTGTCGCAGCAGAGGGAGGCGTCTTAATGCTTGAGGGTCACTCATGGAGCAGATTTTCAGTAGCATTGGGGGGAGGGATGGAGTGAAGTGAATTTTTGACCTTTGTTACTCAGAAAAAAGTTGTTTTGATTTTTTTTTCTTTTTTTTTTTTTTTTTTTTTTTTTTTGAGACAAACGTTTCGGGGGGTTTTTTGTCCCCAAACCCCCCCTTTAGCTACGCCCCTGCCCCTCCAAAATCTGGGGGGGGGAAATAAATAAAGGTAGTTATTTTCGGTTTTAGTTGCTCACAGATAACATCAAAACTTTTAGCTACCAAAAAAAAAAAAAAAAAAAAGTAGTGATAATAATAATTATAATGCATTAGATCAGAGATTTTTGAACTGGGTGCAGCCCATCTCTTTCTCCCCCCCCCTCCCCCACTTTTTTCTCTCTTCCTAGTTAGTCTGAAAAGAAGGGTCTTCAAATTCTTCTCTCGTCCCCTGCATGAAATTCAAAATAACTTTTAGTTGTTCGGTTGGAGTAATAATGGAAATTGATGTCCTAAAAACGCATTTATTTAGGTGTTTTTCGGACATTAATTTCAAAACATTTCTGGAGGAGGGTCCCCGAACCGACACCCTTTCACTAAGGTAACTACCAAAAATTGTCTGAAATTGCGCCTTTAAGATTTCAATTTTGAAAAGTTTCGGAGGAAGATCTCTTAAACCGCTACTTACCTCTCTCTACACGTCTAACAAGATGACTTTACCCCTACTCCCCCCTCCTTTTTCTTTTTCCTAGTCGGTCTAAAAATAAGAAAGTATTCAAAATGCTACACTTCGCAAGCCCCCTCCGCCCACTAAAACCATTAAAAAGCTTCTCAAACCTCATTTGCAGGATTCCGAGGTCGAAAAATTTCCAGGGGACGATTATGAAACGCTTTGCCTTCTGAAAGCATCTGAAATCGTTTAAGATTGCATTTATGGAGCTTTCATTTTGAAAAATGACCGAACCCCTCTCACGCTACCAAATACGTTCCACAGTCGCGCATTTAAGACTTCAATTACGAAAACATTTAGGACGAGGGTCCATTTGCCCCATATGAAATTTGAAAATTAAAAAACTTCAATTTCAAAAAATTTAAGGCGGAGAGTGTTTAAATCCCTCCACCTAATATCACTAAATATCACTTTAAAATTTAGTTTTTTAGAACTTTAATTTCAAAATAGTTTTTGGGCAGAGCACCAGAATCATCCTGCTCGTAACATTTACATCGAAGTTAGTCTGAAACTGCGTTTTTAGAACTTTCAAAAAAAAATGGGCGGAAGGGTGATGGATTTCGTTCAACAAATTTAGTTTTTAATATTTCAATTTCGAAAAATTTTCGCAGAAGGTCCCCCGAATTTTTCCTCCCTGTAACATCACCAGAGAACATCTAAAACTGCGTTCTTGGGAGTACAATTCCAAAAAATTCCCGGGGGGAAGCCCCCGGACCCCCCTCCACCCACCAAAAGCGAGAAATTTATGAGAGTGCCTTCCTAAAACTTTTTTTTTTTTTTGGTTGCGCCACTTGGGGACAGTAAAAGTCCTTGCACCACCTCAAAATCAATGAGCAGATTAGGGCACTGTTGCTCTCCCCCCTCAAACAAATTGAAATTATTAAAAAAAATATGGGGGGGGAGCAAATCTTGGTTGTAAGGGCCCCCTCCAAAATAAAAACATATATACGCCACTGCAGATCCTGACCTACGGGTCTAAGCAAAAATGTTTGCACAGCTTAACACTAAGTTTGACGATATTAAATCAATGCAAAATTATTAAGGTTTTACCTTAAACACATAAAATTTATAAAAACATAACATTAATCAGAAAAATCCTTTCCACTACTAGAAGGTTTACAAAATACTCACTGAAATCATGGATGCCCACTAAGTAGGCAGAAGACTACGTCGTTTAAGCTTTAGGGGGTATTTTAGGGGTGACTTTATTTTTCTGGGGGGGGGGAGGATCTCGTTCTTGGGGAGGTGCTCAGTATCATTTGGAGAAGGTGAGCCATTGAAGGATAGACACCCCTGATTTCAACAAAGTTTTTTTCAAAACAATAATCATCAGAACTCTTGATGCTTTGAAAAGTAGCTGTGTTTGTTGAGAAGATCTCAGTCCCGTTTGCTTATAGCGAGTTGGAATCAGGGGCGTACACAGGGGTGGGAGGGGGGAAGAAGGGACACCTGTTGGCCCGAGCCTGAAGGGGCCCAGATGTTTTAAATGAGGTTTGAAATTTCGGCAGAAATGTAGAGGTAAACAATATGGGGGGCCGTAAAAGTCATTTGCAACGGGTCCCAAAACTTCTGTGCACATTCCTGGTTGGAATTAAGGTAGAGGGGACTGGATCTTCAGAAAATCAGGCCTTAAATCTAGTGAAGTACAACTTTGTCTCAATAGATGGCAGCATCACAGCAACTAAGGTGTTTGGTTTTACCATACGTAATGGATTAGTTCCGACAGTTCCGGATTTTCAGTGTGGACCCGAAAACTGCCAAAAATCCAAAATGACCGGAGTTTCGAGAAATTTCTGACTGGTAATGCTTTTGTTTTAAAAATTAAGAAAGTCAGTGAGTTAAAACTGCCGAATTTTAGTTGGAAGAATTGTGTACAAGTTATTGACGAAATTATAAACCATCCTATTCGATAGACGTGCATTGTTAAACCAGGTAAGTCGAAACACTAGGTGTTAGTCAGGCCTGTCATTTCAATTTTTTCCTGTAAGGTGAGTCAAAGATTACATACTCGATGCAAATTACGCCGAAAAACAACAGAAAGCGTGCACATTTACATGTAAATACATTAATTTCTCAAAGCCGGGGGAGGGGGGGGGTCGATTGCCCCACTGACCCCGCTACATGACGGTCTTTATGCGATTCTATTTCAGATAAAGTGCCACAATGCCAGACACAATAAAAAGGAGTGGCAAGTAATTGTGAAGGTTTTTCAACAAACTAATATTTCGAAAAGAGTTTGCAATGTGCTTTCTCGGAATATTTTTTTTAGTTAAGAAAGTTTTTTAATTGCAAAGGTTGAATTTCAGTTTCTACTTTTTAACATTCGCAAAATATCAAAACTAGTGCGAAAATTTAATATACAACTATGTCACTCAATGTCACTTTTTGTGTGTGAGTTGAATGTAATACCTATTCAGTTAAATATTAAGTATTCGACGCAATTCCAATTCATTTTTTTGAGCAATCACGATTGCTTATTGCTTTTATTTGAGCTTCCTTGATGTCCGGTTCTTTTTTCAGAATGGACCAGGGTCCTCTGCAGCACCGCCCTCCACCGAAGGACGGAGCTGCTCCTCTGGTCCTAGCACTGTCCACAGGAATTCCCTCCTCCTAGGCGGTGTCCTGCATACACACACACCTACATACACACAAGTCCTTACACACATACACACACGTAACCGCCCATGGGGAGGGGCAGGCTTGGGAGGACATGAGCCGTTTCTAGAAACAACAGCATTCAATGACTTGGGTCCTGTCGCAACTCGTGATTGCGAAAAACATAATTCAAATTCAAAGTGTCAGAATTCAAATTAGGTATTTTTTTTTAATGTTTGGAAAGTAATTTAAGCTTATAAAACAGAAATTCAGTAACCCAAATAACCAAAAAAAGAATAACACTTTAACTTACTCTAAGACTAAGGTAACCATACAGGCAATTTTAAGATTTATACTGCTTAGCGACCTCCTAAAAATTGTACCGTAGAAAAATTAATTTTTCAATACTCTTAAATTGGATTTTTTATAAGCGAATTATGATTTTCAACTTGCTCACGTAACATATTAATTAAATCTGATTAATTTAAAATTTTTAGTGCTGACATCTATTGACAAAAAAAAAGAATAAAAATATTATATATATTCTAACTATTTATTAATACTTTATACATATCTTTTCTGCTCTGCGTTTCCTTTTGTGTACTCTCTACGTACAAAGTTAGGATGTAGTAGTAGTACGTACATGTAGTACTACTACATCCATACCACACGCCATAACGTAGTAATCAATTTTCCTTGATATTGATAGCAGGGGAATGTGGGGCAAAGTGAAATGATTAAGATAACTCAGTTTTTTCAAAATGAACAAATCAGATTTTTTTTTAATTACAGTACACAAAGAAAGAACATTGTATTTCACAATAAAACTTGCGTTGAAACAGTATATTATTTTTGGTAGTTAATTTGAGTTTTCAAAAAAAAAGTGGAAAATTTTCATTTTTTTTTTTTTTATGGGGCAATGTGAAAAATAGAATATTTTTCTAATGAAATGTTTTCTATTCGATTATAAAACGTATTTTTGATCAAACGAATCAGTAAATAAAAGGATGAATGAATGAATGAAGATATAATGAAACAATGAAGAAAAATAAATGAATGAGTAAAGAATGAATAAGAAAATAAGTGAATGAATGAATAAATAAGTGAATAACTAAATGAATGAATGTAAATGAGTAAATTAATAAATGTAAATGTAAGCGATTTATATTAAATGATTGAGTGAGTAAATGAAACAAACTACTTCATTTTGCCCCATCCACTTTGCCCCGCATGTACTTGACTACTTGACTAATTATACAATTTAAAATAGAAATAATCTTAAAATTAACTAAATAAATACTGCATAGAATATTAGAAAGTCTCAATTAATATTTAAAATGTTAATGACAAGAACTTTATCATTTTATAGTAACAAAAATAATTTTTGACTTACTACAAAATGTTACAATATGAGTAACATTTTATTAAAATTGCCGATACTACCAAATGCTTTGATCTTCGGCGGGATTTTTTTCTTTCTGACTGGAATAGAATAGATGGAGCTAAAAGCAGGGTAAATATTTCACCATTTCACTTTGGCCCGCTATTTCACTTTGCCCCAATGTTCCCCTACTTACTTTCCATTTCTTTCATGTCCTAAAGACACCTCTCTGTGATGTACTCGCTAATGGCGCCCTAACTTTCATAGGTCAAATGTTAATTCCTAGAATGAACCCTGAAACGTATGAAACAGTCTTAATTTTTGAATTACTGCAGCACAGTGGCAGATTTATGCGGGGAGCGG
Source organism: Uloborus diversus (assembly GCF_026930045.1). NCBI lineage: Eukaryota > Metazoa > Arthropoda > Arachnida > Araneae > Uloboridae > Uloborus > Uloborus diversus. The sequence continues at coordinate 72,425,213 of NC_072736.1, read as the reverse complement.
TAATCGGCCCCATCGTCACGCATAGTTTTTAAACAAACCATATAAAGAAGTTTAATTACTCGCAGCAACTACTATTTAAATCAATAAATTTTTATTTTTGGCCTAAAATTGATTTTAGTCATACTATTAGGCGGATTGGATTTTTTATCCCCTCAATTGAGATCTTTTGAGAGAAAACCACTCTCTTGTCACTTTTGAGAAATGTGATGAATCAGGCCAAAAGAGTGCAGAACATATGTGTTTTTTTAGGAATAGTAAGAGATGTTTCTACTGGCACTCATTGACGTACACAATACACATTGCACAGAGGAATTTATTTTGCCAAACTTTGCGACCAAATTAATCCATGGAAATGCTTTTTTCGGGATCTAGAAGGTCATTCTTACTGTCCATACTAAAATAATGAGGCCCAGCAATTTTAGAAAAAATATCGTTGATATTATTTTTATATATATTGTAACGGATCCGGTGAGGCTTCCAACTTTCTTGAAAGGACGACACAGTTCTTGATTAAGAATACAGGAAATTTATTTACACTATGTACAGGGACGATCGTCAACAACTGCTAAATTAATCATCAGCAATTAAGCAAATATCACACAACACCGTAAACTCAACGGTTACACGCGTATTTACTTCCAAATACGAAAAACAACACAGCGAAATGCCTCGCAATAAACAGAGCTAATACACTCTCAGTACAAATTCTCAATCGGAACGACTCTTTATCATGCATAACGCTTTTTATTCACACCGAAAGAGAACTCTCAAATATTCCACAAGATTCCAAATGCTTCTCGAAAATCGTAGGCCGTTATTTTATTTCTTCTTCTTATTCATTCACGAATCTTATCAATAAAAAATAGGGGGACCATATACTTCAATCGAATGTATAGGGGCTGTATATTCATTACAAAAATCTATTTACAGGTTCCGTTACTACAATAATTTTAGATGACAGATAATTTAGTAAACGCCAAATTTAGATAAATTAATCACAAAAATTATTACTATCAAAAGAATTTGTAACATTGCCCCCTTCCCAAGGACTGCACGTCCCGGGAAGTACAATCCCCAGAAAGGGTGCCAAACTTCTATCACAAGTTCACAAATACACACATTAAATAATAACCAATAATGCATAGAAAACACAATAATAACAAGAAATATCACTAAACATTAAAAGCAAAAATTATCTACAACTTTTATGTTAACAACCATGGTTGTTTACGTAATACTCATGAGCTATGACCATAGTATGGGGCTAACCGATCATGTACAACCCTAGGTTTTGCATTAGGTGATTTTTGGATCCTCACTACGACGTCATTCAGTCGGTTAAGGACTTTGTAGGGTCCATCCCAATGCGACTGCAATTTGGGTGAAAGACCTTTCCGTCGGATGGGATTCCATAATCAGACCTTGTCGCCTTCGTTGAATTCATGTCTAGTAGACCTTGTGTCGTAACGGGTCTTCATCTTCTCCGCCGCGATGTTGATTCGCTCTCGTGCGAAGTTATGAACGTCTTCCAGCCGGGCCTGGAGATCCTGGATGTACTCCTCAGGCGATGCAGGCGCATCCGGAGGACGACCGAAGACGAGATCACAAGGTAGCCAAAGCTCTCGTCCGAAGAGCATCTGAGATGGGGCATATCCGGTAGTCTCGTGGACAGCACTGCGGTAGGTTAGCAGGAACAAAGGTAGCTTCTTGTCCCAATCCTGTTGATTTCTGGAGACCATAAGCGAGAGATTATTCAGGATTGTGCGGTTAAATCTCTCCATCATGCCGTCAGATTGAGGGTGTAGTGGTGTTGTCCTAGTTTTCTCAATTCCGAGAATTTGACATAGGCCCTTAAACACAGCAGAGATGAAATTCCTCCCTTGATCGGAATGAATCTGCAAAGGTGTTCCATATCTCGAGATCCAATGTTGGACTAAAGTCTCTGCTACGGTGGTAGCTTCTTGATCTGGAATGGGATATTCTTCGGGCCATTTGGTGAAATAGTCGATGGAAACAAGAATGTATTTGTTCCCATCAGCAGTTCTTGGTAGAGGACCCAGGATGTCGATCCCAATTCGTTCGAAAGGAGCTCCAACGTTGTACAGATGTAGCTTCCCTCTGCTTCTTTTCTTTGGTCCTTTACGAGCAGCACAGGCGTCACAAGAATGGCACCACTTCTCCACGTCATCCTTCGCCTTGCTCCAGAAGAAGCGCTCCCGAACTTTATTGAGGGTTTTCAAGACACCAAAATGTCCTCCAGTCGCACTACTATGCATTTCTTTCAGAACATCTGAAATCCTTCCTCTTGGAAGTAGTAACTGCCACCTAGATGTTTTGCCGTCATCAGATTCCCATTTTCGGTACAGTACACCGTTCCGTAAATGGAGTGAGTTCCATAAAGCCCAGTATCTTTTTGTTGCATGACTGAAGATGGAAACGTCTTGCCAGCTAGGTCGCCGACTGTCACTTTCCATGAACTACAAAATTGGCTTTATGTCGGGGTCTTCAAAGTTGATCTCTTCGAACTTGGTCGTCACTCTATGGATCAGGTTCTGATAATGTTGGAGTCACTGTCACCTGAAAGGCAGTAGGGCTAGTCGTTCCATACTGTTTCTTGATTCGGGAACAATAGTGGCAGTTCTCAGGACAGGGTCTCCTTGATAAAGCGTCTGCATTACCGTGAGACAACCCTCTTTGGTGCTTGATCTCCATGTCATATTCCTGGAGTTGCTGTATCCACCTGGCTATCTGGCCTTCTGGATTTTTGAAGTTCAAAAACCAAGTTAACGAGGCATGATTTGTCCGAAGCAGAAATTTTCGGCCGTAGAGGTAATGATGGAAGTGTTCTACAGCTTTCACTATGGCCAGTAACTCCTTTCTGGTGACGCAGTAATTTCGCTCCGGCTTTGATAAGCATTTGCTCCAGTAAGCGATGACATGTTCGTTGCCGTTTATTTCTTGGGATAAAACAGCTCCGATGCCCTCGTTGCTCGCATTAGTGTCCAGGATGAAGGATTTTTCAAGCTGAGGCTAGGCGAGGATAGGCGTTGATGTTAAAGCCTCCTTCAGTCGTAGAAATGCATCTTCGCATTCTTTGGACCATTCAAACTTTTGCTTGCTCTCCGTCGGCTTATGCAAAGGTCGTGCAATGTTGGAAAAACCCTTTACAAACTTCCTGTAGTACGTGCAGAGCCCCAGGAAACTTCGCAGCTGATGGATGTTTTCGGGACGACTCCAACTCTTGACTGCAGACACCTTTTCTGGATCGGTTTGTACACCTTCAGAAGAGATGATGTGACCAAGGTAGTTCACTTCCCGGCGGAACAAATTAACATTTGGACGGACTTAACTTCAGATTGGCTTCCTTAAGCTTCTGTAGCACCTTCCTAAGATTTGCCAGATGTTCTTCGAAACTGCGTCCCACGATGATGATATCGTCCAAGTAGACCAGACAGGATTCGTAGGAAAGTCCTCTTAACACTGTCTCCATAAGACGCTCGAACGTAGCTGGTGCATTGGTGCATTGCAGAGGCCGAAGGGCATCACTTTAAACTGCCATAAGCCTTGTCCAGTTGTAAACGCTGTCTTCTCTCTGTCATCAGGGTGTATCTCAACCTGCCAGTAGCCGCTCTTCAAGTCCAGGGTCGAAAACCACTTGCGCCCGGAAAGAGTGTCCAAGGTGTCGTCTATCCGTGGAAGAGGGTAGCTGTCTTTCTTGGTGATTTCATTCAGCCGTCGGTAATCGGTACAAAATCTGGTGGAGCCATCTTTCTTTCGGACCAAGACGATAGGAGAGGCCCAAGGACTGGATGACGGTTCGATTACATCATTCTCCTTCATCTCTTTTAGGAGGGTCTCAACCTCTTCCTTCCTTGCGAACGGTACTCGTCTCGGATGCTGTTTAATAGGGGGGTCTTCTCCAGTGTAAATCCTATGCTGCGTTAAATTCGTACGTCCAACATCCTCCGATGTAGATGAAAACAGATGCTTGAAGTCGTCCACCAATTGTTCCGCAGCAGTTCTTTGATATTTCGATAATGGCGCACTCCCAATTAACTTCGATGTCAAGGACTCAGAAGAGACAGTCTCGGGGGAATTGATTCTTCTAATGATGCAGTTTACTGGAGTACAAGTTGCTAACACTTCACCTTTCCGGATATTCCTTGGCATTTCACTCATGTTGACGACTCTCACAGGAATGAAATCCTTAGAAAGGTCCACAAGCGTAGATGCTACCAGCACTCCTTTTAGGTTATTGCTTAGGTTAGTGTATTCAATGAGTCCAAATCGAAAACTATTGCTTTCTTCAATGAGCCAGGTATTAATGATTCTGACCTTGAGGAAATCGATAAATCTGTTTGGGCTATTATTTGATGAGCGGATTTTGCATCATTTTCAGCGTTGAAGATGGCTATGTCTTCTCTTATCGAGTGCAGTTCATTAGTCTTGAAGTCCAGGGTGAAGTCATATTTCTTTAAAAAGTCCAATCCGAGAATGAAGGGGTCCGTGATATCAGCGACGAATGCCGTATGATAATAGGTGCCATTTCCAAACACTATTTCCAAGTCCACTTTACCTTCGATCTCGATTTTGTCACCTGTCACAGTCTGGAGACTTACGCGTGGCGATGTCCACATCAGTTTCAATCCAAATTCACGAGCCACATCTGTCCTAATGATTGTCACATTGGCTCCAGTGTCGACAATCAGTCTGCAGGGATTCCCATTTACATGTGCGTAAATGAAAAGTTCATTACTGCCGCTACTAGAAGAGATCTGCAGAACTCTGGTGGTGGTGATTTCCCTCCCCGCGTAGCTTGGCGAGCCGGACAACTCCTTCGCAGGTGCCCTTCACTACCGCATTTCCTGCACTTCTGCTCTTGTTTCTTTTGGGCTGTTATGCTGTTCAGATGTCTTGCCATGTCACCGAGTTGTCTCTCAAGTTCAGCGAGGTGGGACGACCTGGAATCAGACTCATCAGTTTCCTGAGTCCGGATTAGATGGCGATCCACACGGGTTGCTTCTTGGGCGGCCTCGTAGCTCATCGCATATACCAAAGCGGATTTCAGGTCGTTTACATTTGCCATCCGGAGGGTCTTCTGGATTTCAGGATTCCGAACTCCGTCGATGAAGTAGTTGAGTGCCAGGTTGTCTCGAACATCCGCAGGACAGTCGCAAAACGCAAGATGAGACAGTCTCTCGACGTCCGCCGCAAGCTCTTGCAGGGTTTCTCCTGTTTTCTGGAAACGGGACTTCAACTGGAGTCGGCTGAAATCTTTCTGGCACTTCTCACCGAAGCGAAGTTCCAACGCAGATGTGAGGGCGGCGAAATCCAGGCGCTGGCTGTCCAGAAGGGTCTGGAGAATGTCCGCTGCGTCACCTCTCAGGGATGCTGCAAGATGACAGGCCTTGGTAACAGAGTCCCATCCATTTGCTTCGGAAATTATCAGGAACTTGGTCTTGTACACTTTCCACGAGGATTTGCCGTCAAATGTGGCGAGCTTAATTGACGATCGTGCAGCTGAAGGTAGAGAATCACCAGCACCGCTTCCAGAGTCCGCCAATTTCCTTTCCATATCTTTAAAGATCTCTTTAAGTAGATGAAATTTTCTATCTTCTTCTTCAAATTTATTTTTTACAGCATTGAATCGGCTTTCAACGGTATCAAATTTTTCTTCAATATCATCAACTCGATGCTCTATGTCATTAAATTTATTTTCCATCACAGTCTTTACCGAAATAAGGTCGTTTTTCATTTCTTGTTGGTTAGACGTTAAGTCCTTTTTCAGCACAGTTAAATCAATTTTTAATTGGTCTTGATTTGCCAACATACTTGCACTCAGATCACTTTTTAATTGGTCTTGATTAGTCGCCATATCATTTTTTAATTGTTCTTGATTAGCCGCCAAATTTTAATTAAAATATTTAGTGTTCAGAATATATTGATATTATTAACATGCTTCATGCTATATTGAACACGCACCTGCTGGACTCTGTTGATGTAATTAGTATGTGGTGAACTGATGAACAAGAGCTTCAAGAAAGGTTGTAGCAATGGTGCAAGCGGAATTAGTGAAAAATATTCAGAACAATTAATAAATAAATTTAAGGGGAAAAAAGCGTAAAAATATTCGAAAAAAAATAGATTCAACTGTGTCTTTTTTTTTTTTTTTTTTTGCGTGCGCGCCGGGGAGGGGGGGGGCAGGGTACGCGAAGTTCGTAATTTCCGCGGAGGTCTGGAGTTTGGTAACCTCTGGTGCAGTTTACTTCTTCATTATTTTGATATCATTTTAATCATAGCGAAAGCATTAGGTGGCATATGGAGTTTGCGCTACATTTAGCAACTTTTCTTAAAATGTCACCAGACTTTAAGACCTTACATCGCGATAAGGGGTGACGAGCGTAATTGATTTATGAGTCAAAAACTAGTTTAATTGTCTTCTTTCAATTGCTACCTATTAAAAAAAATTCATTATTACGCTATTCGTGTGTTTCCTTGATCAAAACATAATAGAATTTAAAACGAAATTCGTTTATCATAAACCTTTAGTTGGGGCAAATCTAACCAGGCAGCACTGTAAAGGCTACATACATCCTATTCTCAGCATTTCGACGCTGTCAGGTTAGGTTTCTCCCAACGATAGAAGTCCTAACTCGGTTCTAATAACATTTTGAATTCTTAATAAAGTTTTAATAATCTATTTGTTTATTTTAAACTATGGTATGTTGCGTGCTCATATTAAATTATCATAAATTCGTACCTACGCCAACGCCGTGGTGGGAATACTGTTTGAGCGCACATGTACTTTTGACACTGAAAATTTAATTGCTTTTAGATAGGCAATCCAAGAGGTTGACGTAGCGACTCCTTTTAAATTGTAGGTACTGCAAGATCATAGCTGGAGACTTTACTACGTATAGTAGGCTGTAACTTATATTTTGAACCTACCATACTAGGGGTTAATTTAAAGAGGGGAATCTGCAGACTGTGCGCGGGCACCCTCTTTAAAAAGGGCCCCCAAATTAGGCAGCTTGTGAAATCAAGTTTTCTAAACCGTTTTTCAATAAATTATAATTTCCCCATCTATTCTGAGATTACGCGTTTAATTTGTTCCAGAAGTTTATTTTTCAATGGAATAAAGTGAACTATTTCAGAATGAAATTAGATTTTTCTATACAATTTCCGCAAGCAATAGTAATATATTTGCTCATGTGAATCAAAAGGTAATTTGAGCTGCAATGTGCTGTTACAGTGTGGATGTATGTTCATCATGTATTTTATTGTTAGCCGTAACAGAGTAAGAACGTAAGTCACATAATGATAATGTTACATGAAAGAGTAAACACTTTTTTCTGGCGCATACAAAGCATGGGACGCGCGCTCTTTTAACTCTGATTTAAAAAAAAAAAATGAAAAGGATTTTATCTTAAAAAGAATTACGTTCACATGGCTCAATAATGAATAGGCTTCTACATGCTAATAAACGGAAAATCGCAATATTTGGACTTACGTCAGTCTGGCTCTGAGGTACAAGAATAACAACCTGAAAAACGCCAGATCCTTTAGCAACTAAACCAAAATTGCATGGCTTCGGCTCCCTACGAAAATGAATAACCAATCTTTTCTTTTGATCGGAAATGTTGATATCTTTTCAGTAGGGCTCAGCTGCTGCTTATCCCCCCCCCCTCCATCTTATTCGATCCCCTGTTCACTCAGGGGCGAATACAGACTACGATTTTAGGAGGGGACACGTGGAAAAATGAACCTACGGTTTTGGATACGAAACATTTCGGAAATTGCTTAGGGGCTAATGAAAAGCACCAAATCAGACAATAAAGCGTTTAGTAAAGCTTAAAGTTACTAATTAATTCCATAAGCAATGAAAGGAAGTAATCTTTCAAATATTTACTTTTAAAAATAATTTATGAATCGAAAATATTACTGAAATTGTTTGTATTTATTCATAAACTGATTGAACACAATGTGGGCATTTTTCATTTCATCCGAGTTTGATGGGACGTCCACGGAGCGCAAACAGTATTTGATTGTGTCACCAGATGGCAACACCAAAATATGCGTTTATGATTACATAACGTAGCATTCATCAGGAAAAGAAATTTCTCAAAGAAATTAATTTCTTCAAAAAAGACTATCAGGTTCAGGAAAAATTAAAATTAAAAAAAAAAAGAGGATCTTTACAATCAGTTCAAATTAATGTTAGCCCACAGCAATCAATCAGAAGTTTTATCCCAAAAGCAGTGAATCGACAATTCAACATTTCGAAGATTAAATTTGCAGTCGAAAGAGCTGAAGTAAGGAAACACAAATTTCAAATCGAGTGGAAATCTTCATAAAAAATGAATGTAAATAATGTAAAAGGAGACGAAAAGAATAAATCTTGAACATATAATAAGTGGATTTGGAGTCCGTTAGTCCACTCTTCTAGTTTTAACGATGTATATCGTCGATTTTTTTTTTTTTTTTTCCGCTCTCTCACTAATTAATTCATGTGAACTCAGCACAAATGGATAGTGCACAGATTTTTACAAGCTTTGTATAGAAAATGTAAAATGTGAACTAATGTAATTTGCATTTGATTGCATTGACTTTAAACAAATCCATATAGCGGATTATACTTCAAAATTATTTCTGTAAGTTTTATAAATTTTCTTAACTAAACTTGACTAAATTTGAACTTTTAAAAGAATGAATTTTTAAATATGAATGATTCTGAAATTTAATTAATACTATACATTTTTGGTACTTAATCTTAAATACGTTTATTCTGAAGTATACTGAGTTAATATACTAAATACATGAACTAGATACATCAAATACCTCCGAAGAAGGGACATCTCTATTTGAGAACAAAATGTTTAATCCCTTTAGGGTCTTTTATTGAGAGGTTTTACTGCATTTTAATGTTATTAATTTTTGACATGTGTAATTAGAAATGAGTCGCTATATATAAACATGAATAAGTTTGGAAAGAATTAGAATGATGGAACAATTATTGAAGGAGCAAAAAAACAATCATGAATTATTTACTGCTCCGATCTTAATAAAATTGGTAAAGAAAAAAAAGTTACAGACTTCTAAAAATTACTCAGCAGAGCTGTAGTAGCTCAGTATTTGCCGTCTCTGCTTTCTTCAATTATTGCTTTCATAAAGTCAGTTATTTCATTCTTGCACTTCTAAATATGTATAACTACATAGAATTCTTTTGTACTGTGTAAGAAACGCCATACGTTTGCTTCGCAGTTTTGACTATGGCATTTCTTTTTTTTTTTTAAACTACAGTCACTCCAACAAATCTCTTAAATACCATTTTGACAAATATAGCAGAACATACAAGCATAGCTTATTATTTTCTTACGTATTAAATGAGAAAATAGAGTTTATTTTTCCATGAAGCCAAATCGTTTTTAATTATTGCAAACCATTGTCAATAGATGGCAACACTAGAATGCACATTTAAGCTGGTAACATCGTTGAATATTACAGAATAGAACCTTAGATGACAAAAAAAAAAAAGGTGGAAAGGTTCCGAATACCAGAGAAATCCTTATCTTTTAATCAACTTCCCTGACAAAAAGTTGTTTAATAATGAGCAATAACTTAAATTACACTACAATTTTTCATTTTACTTATTTTGTATTCTTTTCACACACTTCGCTCACTCCTTTCAACAGCGTCATATCTCAAAAAACGTGATTTTTCAGGAGGGCAATTTTAAAAATTAAAATTAAGATTTCATGTCGTAAAACTATACTTCAAGTGACTGATTAACTTTTTTTTACGCTTAAGGTCTTTTGCAAGAAAATCTGATTTTTCTTCTCTGTTTCATGAAGAAGAGTAAAAAGTGCAAACTTTAAAAAGTTGAGTTTTGTTTACGACGTTCTTGCACTAAATTTCAAAGATAATATGTGAAATATTTCAAAATATGTCATTATTGTTACTAATTGTTCTCCTTACAATACAAACATAAATGCAAATATGCGTTCTTGATTAAAAAATAAGAATGAAAAATGTTCACTTTTTGTGTGTGCAATACGTTTTCAGAATAAATAATACCACCTTTCTCACTAAACGATATAGATGTTTCATGCCTATTAGATCAAGCACAATCCAAAGTGCGACATTCTAGAACAGAACACTCCGAAAATACTTGAAAATGCAAAAACGACACTTTTGCTCTCTAACGGCGAAGTATTAAGTCATATAAATTTAGGTCTTGCAGAGATATGCTACTCATTCATGCCAGCTCAAAACAAGTCAAAATATCATAACTCAAAATAGCTAATTTTTGAGATATGACGTTTTTGAAAGGAGTGAGCGACTTAACCAAAGAAGACCAGGATATGGTATTCTTCCAGTTGAACGTAGTTTTTCAAATGCACAAAACGCAGAAGTTTTTAATGAGGAATGCCTGAGAGAATTTAAGTAGCTAAGACACGAAATTTAAGAAATATTTTGCGAAATGTATTGTAAAACACAGATGTCATTCTGATCATCATTTCTAGAATCTTTCATTTCTCTGTGCGGGCGACATTTCTTTAAATGTCACACGACTTTAAGACCTTATATTTCGCTAACGGGGTTCAAGGGTAAATGATTTGTGCGTCAAAAAACATATTACACTATGCTCTCTCAATGGGGTTGTTTCCTTCAGTCAAAAGTAGCACTTTTAGTCACTGAAATTGATAGAATAAGCAAAAAAAATAACATGGACCCAGGAAATTCTTTCATTTTCCCAACAGTTATTTTTTAATTAATTTTTTTTAACTGTCCGATTTTTCAAACAAGGCGTGGTCTAGATGACGTCACAAATGATGCTCTTTGGCGCATCTTTGTACCACGTTTCCACGTAATGATAATCAAGAAGCGAATTAAAATTGCTCTCTACGCTTGCTATCAACCATATCGTTACCAATACATGTGAGTAAAGATGCAAATTGAATATTTTGCACTGTGAATGGCAGACCAGAATGGCATTTTATTATTTGTGATGTCATCGGCAAGAAATGTAAACAATGAAAGACACCGATTTAAGTAATTTTTTAAAAATATTAAACTTAAACAAATAATTTAAAAAATGGTTAGATCCTATGCTTTCAAGCAAGTTCTTTCAGAAAAAAATACTTTTAAACTATTGGAAACGATCTCATTGGAACTTTTTTTTTCCCTGGCGCACGACTTCTCTATGCAAAGTTTTTACAAATGTTTTCGGAAGTAAGGCATAAATGGATTCACTATAGTGGTTCCATGTTTCATGAAATATGTTTTTATAATGCTGCTTGGAGGTTGTGAAAATTTTATTTCAGAAAAAAAAAAGAAACGTAAAATGTGGATTTTTGAGAAAATTAAACGAGGTATGCAAAACATAATTACCTGTTTGTTGCTTACAGCCAAAAATATACTAGAAACAAATATTTTCATCAAAAAGACCTTTTCCATGTTGTGCAGTTCATTTCATTATGGAACAAATAATTAGCTCTTTTAGCTTTCTAGTTGCGTCCATTTTTTTTTTTCTGAGCAATCAGGAATTTCTTATTATTTTCACTTGACTGTTGAATAACACCCGCGTTCTTTGATTTATTTTTTTTTTACGCTTGCAATGCAGGCTTCCATGTGTCTCGGAATCGAATTATTTATAAACGACCTTCCCGACGTACACAGTCCTTTTTTAAGCGAACACAGTAACCAAGCAAAAACATTCATCATCCATCCCCTGGCATTCATCTGAATTTCGACGACTGGAATTCAAATTGTAATTGCATAAAAGCCGTTAGTAGAAACTAGAAAATAAACGAGTAGCTTCCTATTACAATTCGCGATAGCGAAAAACATAATTTGAATTTAAAATCTCAAAATTCAAACTTTTTACTTCCATTTACAAAAAAGAAAGTACTGTGTTCGCGAAAAAAATTTCGTTCAAAAATCGACCTTAATTTCCATTTTGCTCAACCCAAATGAATGTTATTTTTTTTTTTTTTTTTTTTGAGTCGACCACACGTGGATAAGTGCCTAAGATCGTATAGACACGCGAACTATCCATTTTGACGATTCCCGAGTTAATTACAACGAGTTTTCTCGTGACGTCTGTATGCACATATGTATGTCGCATAACTCAAGAACGGTATGTCCTAGAAAGTTGAAATTTGGTACGTAGGCTCCTAGTGAGGTCTAGTTGTGTACCTTCTCGTTTGGTTGCATTCGGGTGTTTCTAAAAGGGTCTTTTGCCCCTTTTTGGGGGGAAATCATTGTTAATTTCGATGTAAACTCAAGTGGTGCTATAATTTGGCGGACACTTGGCAATATATCGCCAGTCTTTTGGTCGCCAAGTTTTGTCGCCAACTTGACGACAAATTTGGCGATTTTTTTTTTTTTTTAATTTGGTTTCAATTTGGTCACTGTTTTGATATTTACAGAGTTAACAATTGAACCACAATAAAATTACCATTAATGGGGAAATGACATTAAGAGCCATTGTCTATAAGGATCAGGCAGGTTGTGATTGTTGACATTTTCAATTTTTCTTATTTTTACATATTGCCTTATCATGAATGTAATGTTTGTGCAAAATATGAGCTTTGTCTGCCTTACCGTTTTTGGGAAATTAAATTTTTAAATTTAGAGGGGCGTGGCACATTTTTGCGTGTTTTTCAAATTTGCAGATTTTTAAGTTCTTATTGCTTTAAGCACCCCTATAATGACATGGATTTTTAATTTCTATACTATTATATGGTTTTCTTAGATACTATTACAGCTGTCAAATCGGTGTCACTACGAGGGCGACGGCCACAAACTCCGTTTAAATATGACAGAAAATGAATTTTTTTACTACATTCAATGCCAATTTTCTTAAAGCGCCTTCATGATGACACCAATGTTTTTACATAAATTCCTAGCTACACTTGCATACATCAAAAATATGTAATAAAATTGGTGTTACTATAAGAGCACCAGAAGATATTGGAACTTATATGTGATAAATTTCACAAACATGCAAATGTTTAAAATCTAACTACTACTCTCGCCCTCATAGCAGAGATCTGAAACTAATTAAGTTTGATAACCAACATGTTCGTCTAACATATGAAATAAAAAAATCGGTGTCACTCCTATTACTTTCGGAAATATAATCATTCGAAATTAGTATGTTATGAAGCTGTTTAAAAAAAGACTTTTCTAATTCGAATGGCTTTTTGCACGGTTTGTTTTAAACTTTAATGTAAAATTAAAGTAGTGACACCTAAAATAATATGTTTCTAATGCTTTTTATAAAAAAAAGCTTCATAAAAAGCATTAGAAACACAGTAAATCGATATAGGAACAGAGATGGATGTATTGTGTAATGTGCATTATGGCTAAAATAGTCATACTAATATTCATATTTTTTCAACTAATTTTTTATCTGTTATTTATACTAAAAATGCAACTTTTTATAACATAATAATGTCTTAAATAGTGATGAACATAATGTATTATATAGCGAGCATTCAGAATCTGAAACAAATTTGAGGATGACGTAGACTAAAACAAAGAAAACATAAAAAATCAAATCAACCCAGTTTCAGAAAGACGGTCATCTCTTATTGATATCTCGTAATTTTGTAGCACTAAAGCTTGAGAAACCATGGTATCCCGGAGAAATAGTAGAAGTTGACCATTTGCAAGTAGTGATGTAAAATACCCGGGAATTTATTTTCAAGGGTAAATACCCAGGGTATATACCCTGGTACCCAAAATCGATATTTACCCGGGTATTTATTTCAAAAATTTATATTCAACGAAAATACTTTTCTTTATGTATTCCACTATGTATATAATACACATAATATAACACACATAATATACAGAAACATTTAAAATTCAAAAATAGAAAGAAACAAACCAAAGATTTTCTGAAGAATGGACCTTGCGAACTAAGTAGCTGGTCTACCCCCTGATAACGTATCATTCCTTAGTTCGCTTATTTCATTTTGATATTTTGACTTTCTCTTTTTATTGTATTTCAAGCATATGTTCTGAGTGTGAGAAAAAAATAGACGTTACAGCTGTTTTACAATGGTTTTAATTTAAAGAACAAAACTATTTAATACTAAAACTAAATTTAATACAACATAAATGTTAGCATAAGAATACTTGATCAATCCTTTTTCAGTAAAATGTGTTTGAAAATGTTTAAATTTTTTTAAAATTAATTCTAAAGAAAAGAAACTGCTGAGGTTTGTTTCAAAATGATAAAGAACTGCTAATGAGAAAGAAAAGTTAAAGATAGCTGTACTTGCAGCAGGAAGAAATTTCGATACTGTCTCAAATGTTTTAAAAAGTTTGTTTTAAGAAGAAAATCATCACCTTTTGAGATCACCTACATTTTTTTTCTGCAAAATGCGCAATTACTAGGGGATTTACCCTGCCGTAGGATAAATACCCCGCAAAAAAATATTTACCATAACACCCTACATCACTAATTGCGTGTATTAAAAATAGTTTGAATAAAGTTTCATCATGAAGTACTGGGGAGCAAATGCAAATGAGCAAGGCAACAGAAAACAATATTTTTTTTTTTTTTTTTTGCTTATTAATGTGAAAACTGTTTCTATATTTGCCACGTTATCACTTAAACAGCAATAAAATAAATAAATAACATCATACTCTTAACTTCTCAGTTTATTGTTCCAAACATCCCTCATGCTTCCTTTTTTCTTTTCTTTTTTTTTTTTTTTTTTTTTTTTCATTTTGGATATGACTAACCTAGATTGCGATTTTTAAATCCTGAATCATTGAATTGCTTATACTTCTCCAATTATGACACTGAAAAGAAAGAGTCTTTGGTTCACGATATGTTTCTTTCATAATTTAATCAAGTCTTTTAATAAAAAAAATACTATAAACTGTGTAATATATATGTATGTATCAGGTTTACCAATTATTTCATATTTAGATTATAAAAAAAATTCCCATTCACTTTTTGCATTTTTTTGTAATATACCCAGTTTTTGGGTATTTACCCAGGCCTTGGGTAAATAACCGGGTAAATACCCAAAAAATATTTACCTACCCGCTGGGTATTTACCCGATCCACATCACTATTTGCAAGTAAAGGTCAAATGCATGGCAAGAAGGATTGGAATAAATAAATTCATTTCACCGGAAAAAAGGCGAGTATTCGTATGATAATTCAAACATATTATGCACAATAGATCCACCTGTACCTATATCAAAACGAGCATTTTCTATTCAAGATAAAGATGCTCTTACTGCCCAAAGCTGTTTATGTTAAACATTGCTTCTTTGTAATAAATTAAAAATAAATACGGTCAAAACACTATATGGGTGTGATAAAATTAAACTAACAAAATACATAAATAAACAAATAAAATAAATTATTAATAATAATAATAAATGAAAAAAATGCACCACAATATACTAACTTCGAATGATTGTATTTCCAGAAGTAGTAGGAGTGACAATAATTTTATTAGTTCAAATGTTAGACAAACATGTTTGGTTATCTAGCTTAATTAGTTTCAGATCTCTGCTATGAGGGGGCTGGTTGTATTCAAATTAGCAAATGGTCAACTTCTACTATTTCTCCGGGATACCATGTTTTCCCATGCTTTAGTGCTACAATGCTACAAAATTAACAGGTATCAATAAGAGATGACCGTCTTTCTGAAACTGGCTGATTTGATTTTTTAGGTTTTCTTTGTTTTAGTCTACTTTATCCTCAAATTATGTTTTAGATTCTGAATGCCCGCTATATAATACATTATGTTCATCACTATTTAAGACATTATGTTATAAATAGTTACATTTTTAATATAAATAACAGATAAAAATTAGTATGGTTGAAAAAATATGAATATTAGTACGACGATTTTAGCCATAATGCACATCACACAATACGTCCATCTCTGTACCTACATCGATTTACTGTGTTTCTAATGCTTTTTATGAAGCTTTTTTTTTATAAAAAGCATTAGAAACATATTATTTTAGGTGTCACTGCTTTAATTTTATATTAAAGTTTAAAACAAACCGTGCAAAAAGCCATTCGAATTAGAAAAGTCTTTTTTTAAATAGCTTCATAACATACTAATTTCGAATGATTATATTTCTGAAAGTAATAGTAGTGACACCGATTTTTTTATTTCATATGTTAGACGAACATGTTGGTTATCAAACTTAATTAGTTTCAGATCTCTGCTATGAGGGCGAGAGTAGTAGTTAGATTTTAAACATTTGCATGTTTGTGAAATTTATCACATAAAAGTTCCAATATCTTCTGGTGCTCTTATAGTGACACCAATTTTATTACATATTTTTGATGCATGGAAGTGTAGCTAGGAATTTATGTAAAAACGTTGGTGACATCATGAAGGCGCTCTGAGAAAATTGGCATTGAATGTAGTAAAAAAATTCATTTTCTGTCATTTTTAAACGGAGTTTGTGGCCGTCGCCCTCGTAGTGACACCGATTTGACAGCTGTAATAGTATCTAAGAAGACCATATAATAGTATAGAATTTAAAAATCCATGTCATTATAGGGGCGCTTAAAGCAATAAGAACTTAAAAATCTGCAAATTTGAAAAACACGCAAAAATGTGCCACGCCCCCTAAATTTAAAAACTTAATTTCCCAAAAACGGTAAGGCAGACAAAGCTCATATATTGCACAAACATTACATTCATGATAAGGAACAACATATGTGAAAATAAGAAAAATTGAAAATGTCAACAATCAAATCCCTTAAACTGCCCGATTCTTACAGACAATGGCTCTTAAATTGGAGTAAAAGGAAGTCGTGTGAGGCACACATCAGTTCGTTTTTATCTAGTTTCATTTAAAGAAGAAAAACCAAGGATTGATTTTCATGAATGAAATTTTCAAAACAAAAATAAATATCTAAACAAGAGTTAAAAGCTATAAGCCAATCAAAAAATATGTTTATTGAATCAACATGACATAATGCTTGAATCATTTACAGGGAAAGAGAAAACGAAGCTCAAAAGTTATTTCACAAGTATAATGCTTTTATTGCGTACTTTATACGGTTAAAACACGTTTCATATTTACTAGCTTATTACAATAAGAAATTATATTATTTTAACTCAAAATTTTAATCCGCCGGTAAGTACTGACTGAAATTTCTCAACACTAGGCATTTTCCGCTGATCATGAACTCTAAGTTGAATTCAAGGCATTCACCTGTCCTCAATTAGAAGAAAGCGCCGAATATTTCTTTTCCCACTTTCGTCTCTTTTCACTTGTGTCAGAAGGTTGTGAAACTACTGAATGGTTTTTCGATCCGAAGCCGGTTCCCTTTTTTCGAATGATTTGTGTAACTATGCCATTGATCCGCTTCATCGTCCAGAATAAATCTCTCAAGGATTAAGAGTTAGTTCTTGGCGCCATATTTTCTGATTTTTTCTTTTTTTTTTTTCTTTTTTTTTTCTTCCGTTTCATAACCATTCGAACACCACTTGTTTGATATTGTTCAGTTAGCAGGAAACGAATTGCGGAGAAGTCAACTAAACTTGTGTGGCGTTACAAATTTGACAGTTAGAAAAATGTTAGAAAAATTCGACGCAGAGTTTTCGTTGGAATGGGTAAGCCATTTCCTTTGCCTTTATTTAGATTGAAATCTTCTCTCATATTACAAGGAAAAATTGCGTACTTTTCATAATACAGTCGAACTCGCTAGCAACGAGCGCAAAGAGACCGCGATATTTGCTTGTTATAACCGAGTACTCGTGAAAAAAAAGAGTTCGTGAAAAAAAAATCATAAAAATTCATCATAACTGCGGTTTTGTTTAAATCTCTGTACAGTTCCAAAGAAGTTGGTTGATTTGCTTTGAACTGTCTGTCTCTTTCTTGTGTCATTGTTTTTGAAGAACACACACATATGGGTCATTCCATGTCAAGTGATACAAAGTTTTTTTCCTCACCTTTTTGTATTTCTTTGAAATTTGGCTCTTCAATTGTACCCTTTGAGGCAATCAAAAGTCCAAATTTTTAGATTTTTATCTCTATTATTTTTTTATTTATGACACTTTGGTTTTTCGAAAAACCCTCTTTTTTTCATGGATGTTTGAACATAAAATGGACGACAACTCAGCACCAAATATAGATAAAAAGATTTGGTAAAAAGCATTTTAAAGTACATTAGTTGCTGTTTGATGGGATATGCAACATGACTAATTTCAAAAAAAAAATTATTTTTTAAAAAATGAAATTTAAATTTTAAATTTAAATTTCTCAGAAAAGGTATAATGAATTTTTTTTAAAAAATTCTGAAACATTTGTGTGTATTTTATCTTCATTTGTGCAAAGTTTCAAGTTGGGATCTCAATGGGATCATATTTTTATGAATTTTTAAATAAAATTTGACTTATGAAATAATGACATTTTTCAGATTCTAACTAGTTAAATATGGCGTTCTCTTACTGGGGATGATCTAGTAAGTGGTGATTGATCATGACTATGCTTGAAGTGAGCTGACATGAATTTGTAGATTAGTACCCCCCCCCCCCCCCCTAAGCCACACAACCACGTTTCATCTTTTTTTTTTTTTTCCAAAACTGTATTCAAAAAAAAAAAAAAAGCTGGCATGTAAGAGTTATAATCATAATAAACTGGGATGCACGCTGCTAAACATCAGTAGTGACTAAGGCTTATAAATGGGGGTAGGGGGTCATAAAAGCTAAAAGTCTGAAAAACTTTAACAGACAAATAGAAAAACTCATTTGCAGCTTTTTTTTTTTTTTCTTTCGGAAAGTGGGACGGTAGAGAGGAGGGGACAATCTGGAATGAGGTTTAACAACATGGAAGGTTATGCTCAAACTAGCAAAATTTGTTTGATCTGTAACTGCTTTAAATATATGCATAAATAGATCTCGCTGCATTGCTCTCCTTTACAACTGAAATTAAAAAGAAAACCTTTAAAAAAAGAAAAAAAAACAGCTGCACTCCAAATGTTGTAGAAAGACAGTTTTATGCGGACAGACATATGATCTGATACTTAGATTTATTTTTAGTTCAGTGTGAAAAGAATGGAACAACACGGGGGAAACACTCCTATTTTGCTATGATCTTGGGACAAACTATTTCTTTCGTGCCTCCAAAACTGAAAATTGGTGCAGGGGTAGGGGATGAAATGAATTATAACTCCTTATCAGATAGTGAATTAATCAAGTACACTTTGTGAAGTAAGGATTGAAAAAGAAACACTTGGTCTGAAAAAAAAAAAAACATCAGGTGCGGCATGACTAGTATAGTGTTAATCGTTGGTGTGGGTGGGGGGGGGGAATGTACTTTGTTTTGATTTAAAGAAGAAAATTTACCAGCTTTTAATATGTTTTCCATTCATTTTGTTTTATTTTATTCATTTATTTATTTTTTACATTTTGAAAATAGTTTTGAAAAAAAAGTAAATAATAATAAAAGTGGTGCTTCGGGGGGGGGGGGGTTCTTGCTTTAAAGAAGAACATTTACCAACTTTTAGTAAGTTTACTATTCATTTTGGTAATTTATTTATTTATTTATTTATTTATTTTTACATTTTGAAAAGTTTTGAGAAAAAAAAAGATAAAAAGTGGTTGTGTGGCTTAGGGGGGGATACTAATCTACAAATTCATGTCAGCTCATTTCAAGCATAGTCATGATCAATCACCGCTTACTAGATCATCCCCAGTAAAAGAACGCCATATTTAACTAGTTAGAACCTGAAAAATGTCATTATTTCATAAGTCAAATTTTATTTAAAAATTCATAAAAATATGATCCCATTGAGATCCAACTTGAAACTTTGCACAAATAAAGATAAAATACACACAAATTTTTGAGAATTAAAAAAAAAAAAATTCATTATACCTTTTTTGAGAAATTTAAATTTAAAATTTAAATTTCATTTTTTAAAAAATAAAATTTTTTTGAAATTAGTCATGTTGCATATCCCATTAAACAGCAACTAATGTACTTTGAAATGCTTTTTACCAAATCTTTTTATCTATATTTCGTGCTGAGTTATCGTCCATTTTATATTCAAGCATCCATGAAAAAAGAGGGTTTTTCGAAAAATCAAAGTGTCATAAATAAAAAAATAATAGAGATAAAAATCTAAAAATTTGGACTTTTGAAAACCTCGAAGGGTATAATCGATGAGCCAAATTTCAAAGAAATACAAAATGGTGAGGGAAATTTTTTTTCAAATTTTGGATCACTTGACATGGAATGAATGACCCATATACAGGGTGTTCCGTTTTAACCTGGAAGATCTTTATTTTCGCAACCGTTAGTCCTAGATGTATACTTCCAGTTGCAAAAAAGTTAAAAATCAGATGCAGAGTTAAGATATTTAAAGGTTGAAGTGAAAATAAAAAATAAGTCAAAAAATACAAAATTTAACATTTTAAACGGGCCCCAGGTCCCCTAACTTACATTTATGGAAATAATCTCCATTGAAAAATAGTTCCAACACAAAAAGTTTCAAATTAGTACGACCAATGTTCACCGAGATATGAAACGCAGAGTTTGTGACTTACATCACCTTTCACATGCCGTCAATAACATCTTTTGGGGAGAAATATAGCGGTCAGCAAGTGTTTAAAAATATACGTATGCATAGAGTGTGGTTTTACAGATTGTTCGAGGTTTTGTAGTGTGTTTTTGCGTATCACGGCATAACATTTGCATTTATTTTTGAATAGCAATGAAAAATATAAATACCTTGTTTTTCTTACTTTGACGACCTGTCATTTTTCTGAAAGAGCGATCAGTTTCAATCTCATCTTCTGTATGGTCCCTTAAAACTTTGAAATGAAATATCTCCTTGAGTTTTATTCGCAAAAAATGTCAAGTTTTTGGTGTCAGTAATAGCTTTCAATGGAGATTATTTCTCTAATTATTAGTTAGGGGACCTAGGGCCCGCCCGTATAAAAAGTTAAATTTTATATTTTTTGACTCATTTTTATTTTTGCTTCAAACTTTGAATACCTTAACTTTGCATCTGATTTTGAACATTTTTGCAATCGGAAGTATGCATCTAAGACTTACGGTCGCGAAAATAAAGGTCTTGCAGGTTAAAACGGAACACCCTGTATAAATTTTAAGTACTTCTTTTTCTCCAGCTGTCATTGCTTGTTCTTAGAGATTATAATTTATCGCTAAATTTTGTTTGATTTTGGAATGCTGAAAAAAATTTACCAAAAAGGGATTAGCTGAGTTGAAGTCGATAGAAATTTTAAGAATCGCAAAAATATTGCTCACTTTTATCGGGGTTTGCTCGTTAAAAGTGAGTTACGCTTCCATAGACTTAACATTGCACCAACCAAGCATTTCTGATTTCCTCGCTAAATCCGGGTTCTCGTTAAATCAGGGCTCCTTATAAGTGGGTTCAACTGTACCTTTTTGAAAAAAAATATCAGAGGCGCTCCTACCTTAAATTTCTGGGAAGTTTTAAAATCTCAATTTACCGAATGCAACTCCAAGTTTTTCCGGATGATGATAATTTTGCAGAAAAGAAGTTTAAATTCAACCGAATGATGATAATTTTGCCGAGTAGAACTTTAAATTCATCCGAATTATGATAAGTTTACCGAATAGAGGTTTAAATTCAGCCGAACGATAACAGTTTTGCCGAATCGTCAGACAAAATTTGCCGAATAGGGAAATTTTTGGGAGGTGGCAGTGACCTCCCATCGAGGCGCCCCTGATAATAATGCGTAACTATTGCACCAGTTTATTTGTAATTAATTACTGAATATTGCATTTTTAACTTTCGTATTATGCAGGTGAAAAACGAAAAGATATTATGAAATTATTCTTATTAATTTTCTTTGGCGTTGCAATGCTTTGTTTTTCCATCGGCAACTTATTCTTTTGTGAAACTTAAGTTCGACACAATTTTTTTCAAATAATTTATCGCAACTATTGGTATTTCTTAAATTTGTTTTCAGAGTTTAAAATCTCAGTTAACATATACTACAGTCTCTACTAAACAAATTAATTCCTCCTATAAAAATGTTTTTAAAGTTTACTATGTATTCATCAAAAAATTAATCGATTAAAAAAGAAAACAATGTTTCAGATTGTTCTATATTTCAAAACGATAGTGTCTCACTTCCATTGACGTTTTAGTTTCTGACATTGATGTATATGTCCTCTCATCAATATTAAGTTGTAATAAAATTCCATAGTCATTAAACTTCTAACTAAAAAATTAAAATGCAGAGTTACGTTACGTTATACCCTTTCCCGCCTTAGTTTTTAACTTGTTTTGGGTCACTCTCTGTCAAATGCTTTCCCTCTGTCCCAAATTAATCACTACATTTGGGTCAAAAGCTTTCTCTCAAATTAGTTGCTACGTGTGAGTACTTTTGAAATCCGTACCAAATTAGTTTTAAAAATCCAGAGTTCGCACAATCTCAAGCCTAGTTCCATTTTCTAAGGACTCGTCCACCAGAAATCGCATAAAGCTCACATTTAGCTCAGTGGCGGCGATTGAAGCTCATTAGCGGAGAGGGGGGCAACAAAAAAAAGACAACTAAAAGCCATGGGACTTTTCGCGATAGCAAAAAAAAAAAAAAAAAATGGAAAAGAAAAAAAGTACAAAATTTGGTAGGGCCGGTTTTGAGAGTATTGAAGCAGATAAGTGGAAATTGATGCAAGTCTAATAACTTAACTCACGTTTTTCTTCAGATTTTGATGAATTTTGTATACAGACATGAATTAGACTTACTGCTCGTTCTCGAAAGCAAAGACCACCACTCAGGACAGATTCGATTTCAAAAAGGGGCAATAGCTTGAGGATGGGCACTTAATCGCTCGCACTTGCTGTATTTGAACACGTTATTTTGAACCATATTTACTTCCGGGTTTCCCTCACTATTTTGATAAAATCACAGCACACCTAACGCATGCGCAAATTGACGCTAAGGCTCGGCTTAGAAAAACGAACAGTACATTATTTACCCCGAAGTATTTTGAGATGTCACAACACTTGGTAATAACTTCATTGAACAAGTATGACTTGCTTAAGTAAAGCAGCAGTTGATTCAATAATATTTAAACAATGAACATATAACATATAAACTAAAAGCTATTATTGCTTGTGCTAAATAATGTTTTGTACACAATAATACTAAGTAAAACAGATAATTATGTTCTGAAATATTTGACATTTCTGTTTATATATGTATATATATATTAGCTGTACCCGACGCGCGTTTCTACGCCAACAAAAAAAAATACATCATTATACTGATTTTCATGAAAATCGGTTGAACGGGGCAGAAGTTGCTACTCTGCAGCGCCACCTGATGCGAGTGACTTTAATGAGCATATTATGCACCTTCTCCGTAGAAAAATACATATATATAGCAATTTTCATAATAATCGGTCCAGGTATCAAGTGAAACCGTGACTATACTCAAATTTTGTACTCACGCAGTTTGCAAGATCAATCAATCGCTAAAAATATCAAATAGAAAAAGTTTTAAAACCCCCCGTTGCATGAAAAGCCATAAAACAATAAAGAAAGAATTTATTTGTTCAAACTCAAGAAAAATGGCAACAGTTAACTTCTTATCAATGAGATCTTTCACGCGAATTAATTTCTGCAGCCGATAATTTTATTCGTATTTATCCAATGGATTGTGACTTAAATTGGAAAAAAAAATGAACTATCGATCGGATTTTTTCGAACTGGTCTATAAACATTCCCAGTACCAAAAAACACAAACGGTGAAAGTTTCATATATATATATATATATATATATATAATTTTTAGTTTTGGTTCCCAAATTAAGAAATAAAATAAATAAACAAACCTAAAAAAGTGCTATGGGGTTGCCCCCTCTTTCCCCTAACCCCTTTCCCCGAATCTCTGCCACTGATCCAGCTAATGAATCGTGAGTTAATCAGAAAGCAAACTGATATTTCTAGAAAAATGGTGGCAGAGTCCTTTGAAAATGAGGCAAGGCTTAAGAGTGAGAAGCCAGGGGATTTTTAAAACTAATTTGTTACTGATTTATTTGCTGTTAGTTACTCTTATTTTGATGCTCAGTAAGTACATACAGTGAAGTCCCGTTACAACGAGCTTTAAGGGACCGCAAATTCGTTCGCTGTAACGGGAGTTTTATTGAGAGGGAATTCAAGCATTGTAATGGATATTAAATCGGAACTGAAAATTTACCTTGTTGAAACAGATATTTCGTTGTATTGGTATTCGTTATAATAGGATTTCACTGAATTGTTAATTTTTAGCATATCACCATGAAGTCTCTAAAAAAAATTGTCAAACAAAATCATAAATTCATCAGTATCAATAACCGTTGTAAAAACATTCAAATGTTACCAGAGCCGCCGAGAGCCAAGGCGGGCTCCTTATTAATTTGGTCACCGGGGCCTCCTCCGCCGTAAAATTTATCAAACTCAGGGATGCCTAGTCCCTTCGAGAAAGGGTGCCCCCCTAAAAATCGCGAAGACCTCCCTCCCCCCCAAAAAAACAAGTACCCCTAATAAGAGAAAAATAGACCTCCCCCTCAAAACAACCCACCTAAAAATTTCATTGGCGCTATCTGCGCCATAACCCCTAGGTGAGAACCACTGTCAAACTTTTCTACAACGATTCCAATCCGGGCTCCCTTAAGGGCCGGGCCCCTAGTTTTCGACAAGGCTGATATAGCCTCTCGTCGGCCCTGAATATTACAACTAATTTAGGACGGAGGGCGTATATCTTCCTTGCCTTGGAATTATACAATAGGAAGCTTCCTTTACTATTTTTTTCACTTACGCACAGGAAAAAAAAAATAATTTCGTACCACCCATCTCGAAATGTTCCCATGTACACAAAGGAGTAGCTGTAGTGTTGCATTCGCTTATTGAAACAAAAGCAGGTGTTGCAATCCAGAACATTTGACAGCTGGTTTAATTAAGGTTGAAAAAGCAGCTTGTTGCTAACAGGCAGGATGCGGCGTTTCGGTAAAGGTAAAAATAATAATAATAATAATAATGGTGGCGTGTGAAAGAACAAATGAAATGAAAGTAGCTTTGGGGACAGTAAAAGAAAAAAATATGCTATGAATAAAAGATGTGTGACAATGTCATTGTTCGTCTATAGTGAAACAGTTTGTCTGGAATCAGCAAGAGTGTAAATCAAAATCTTGCCATTCATTCGTCAGTCAAAATTGTAACAAATTAAATTATTTTCCTTTTTTACTTCTTTTTACAAAAAAGGAAGTTTTGTATTCGCGAAAAATATTTCACTCAAAAATCGGCGTTAATTTCCATTTTGCTCACCTCCGAATGAATGTTGAGTTTATTTTTCAACCCGATCACACGTGGATATATGCCTAGGAACGTACAGACACCCGAAATATCCATCTTAACGATCCCCGAGTTAATTACAATGAGTTTTCTCGTGACGTCTGTATGTACGTGTGTATGTATGTCGCATGACTCAAGAACGGAATGTCCTAGAAAGTTGAAATTTGGTACTTAGACTCTTAGTGGGGCCTAGTTGTGAACCTCCTTTTTTGGTTGCATTCGGATGCTCAAACAGGGGGCTTTTGCCCCTTTTTGGGGGGGAAATCATTGTTAATTTCGATGTAAACTCAAGTGCTGTTATGACTTTTCATCCAGAAGCTCACATTTCTTTGCATTGAAAAAGGTGTTCCTTGTAACACCGAAACACGTGTCTGCAATATCTTGCAATATTTGTGCTTTCTGACGTTGGATTACTGATTTTTTGAATTTTGTCGAGTGTTTTTTTTTTTTTTTTTCAAATAGCATATTGCCTACTTCTGACAAGAGTAAAAAATGATTTAATGCAATCTAATACAGTGGACGCCGGTTAATTTGAATCCGTGGTTAAATGAATCAACCGCTTTAATGCATCAAATCCCCCCCCCCTTAAAAACAGAACACAATCCAGCTTTTTAACAAACGTGATTCATATAAGCGGCGACCTCTGTACTTGTGAAATAGAAGAGTGTGTACAGAAATATTGCAAAAGGTTTTTTTCAAAAAATATTTCTTAACATGTTTTAGAGGAGTGAAATTTTATTTTGGAGAATGGAAATACAACGAGCTGATGTGTGTGCATCACATGACTTCCTTTTACTCCCATTTAATGTCATTCCCCCATTATTGGCAATTTTAACGTGATTCAATTGTTTACTCTCTAATTATCACCAACAGTGGCCAAATTGAAACCAAATTTAAAATTTAAAAAAAATCGCCAAATTCGTTGCCAAGTTGGCGACAAAACTTGGCGACCAAAAGACTGGCGACATATCGCCAAGTGTCCGACAAATTACAACACCACTTGAGAGTTTACATCGAAATTAACAATGGTTTCCCCCTAAAAAGGGGGCAAAAGACCCCCTTAGGAACATCCGAATGCAACCAAAAGGGAAGGTGCACAACTAGGCCCCACTAGGCGTCTACGTACAAATTTCAACTTTCTAGTACATACCGTTTTTGAGTTATGCGAGACACATACACACATACGACGAATTTTCTCGTGATGTATGTGCGTAACTAACTCGGGGGTCGTCAAAATGGACATTTCGGGTGTCTGTAGGCATATATTTACGTGTGATCGAGTCGAAAAAAAAACTCAACATTCATTCGGGGATGAGAAAAATGGAAATTAAGGCCGATTTTTGAGTGAAATTTTTTTCGCGAATACAGTACTTCCTTTTTTGTAAAAGGAAGTAAAAACAGCAACAATCATAATAATAGCTTTAAACTTCGTTGAAAAACTAAATTTCTATGGAATAAATAGAATGTAATGGAGAAAGAAGATAATATGTACTATTTTTATTTTAACATTTATTATATTTGGCATTTATTTAAAAATCTAATAAAACATTCAAAACAAATGAAATGTGTAAAAAAATGCTTCTGCATCTTTCCCGGGCCCTTTTCTAAGACTCTAAACTTTTATTTAATGCATAAAGCGTGAAAATACGCTTGATTAAATTTTTGGGTCGGGATTCCGATTTTCACTGCGTAAAATATGCTCGCAGAATCGTTAAAAATATCTCTCGTTTTGCAGACTAAGTGTGTGGTATATGAAGTTTTCATTTTAGTTGAAATGAATACAAATGCAAAGATGCGATTCCACGGGTAACTGACTGACATTAAGCAAAAGGGTAAGTGTTTTGTAACATTCAAAGCACAATATAAGTTGTAAAAACGATCTTTTCCCCTGGATTATTGTATTTTTTTAAGCTGAAATTAATGGTTCGTTGAATTCTCAAAATATATTTTAGGCGATTTTTAAAAATTTGTAAAAATCATGGTAATTGACTAAAATTTTAAAAGATTATATGCCAATTAATTACCAAGCTTTCACCTTCTTTTTTTTAACCTTCCAAAATATAACAGGAAATTTCCAACGTTGTTTAGCACAATTAAACAGATTACTGAATACACGTGTTTCGAGGTTTCCAGGAATTACTTTTTCAATTCAAAGTTGTGAGCATTTGGATGTGAAGACATCCGGTAAAAGCCAGGTAAGTCTTTACATCCAAAGACTCACAACTTCGAATTAAAAAGGTGGTTTCTGGAAACCTCAAAACACGTGTATTCATTAATTTGTTTTTTGCGCTAAACAACGTTGGATATTTTCTGTTATTTTTCAGCACAAAAGCACAAAGGCACATATTTATTTATTTCTCATCCAAAATGTACTTTAAGAGCTCAATTACGAGGTTTTTTTTTTTTTTTTTTTTGAAGGTCCGATCGATCGCGGAATGAAGACCACAAAATCAATGAAAACTCTTTCGTTTGGAATATGTACATAGATCTTTCATCTTTCAACTACTTCTCGACGTAGTCGCCGCTCCGATTAAGACATTTGTCGTAAAGTGGTACCAATTTTTCGATACCCTCGTCATAGAAGGCACCTGCCTGTGCTTTCAGCCAATTCTGTACGCTTGTCTGCAACTCAGCGTCGGATCCAAACGTCTGTCCTCCTAGCCAGCGTTTCATGAGACCAAAGAGATGGTAATCGGAAGACGCCAAGTCTGGGACGTATGGAAGATGGTCGAACACGGTTCAGCGAAACTGCTACAGGAGATTTTTGGTTAATGCAGCAGTGTGTGGGTGCGCATTGTCGTGCAGAAGGACAATGGAATTGGACCGTACACATTGCTCATTCGTCGATGAATTTCGGCTGCATTGCATTCTTTAGCATTTAGAAATCGAATTACAGCTCGCACTTCACACTTAGCGGGAGACGCAATTTTTCGAGGCTTGTTTCCTCGTTCACTGCGTGCTCCGAAATAACCACAGTGACCTGATGCACTGCACAATCTTACTGAGAGACTGCACAACAAATCTACGCACGGAGTCATCGGCTTGATTTTATCCTCTTCACTCCCTGATCGATCGCACCTTGAAAAAAAAAAAAAAAAAAAAAAAAAAAAAAAAACGTCGTACATCATTAAATTCAGCTTAAAAAGTGCAGTACTTCAACGGATAAGATCTTGTGAATAATGTGTATTTTGCCCTGAATACTACAAAATACATACTGTTTTGCTTTAAAAATGTCAGTTTCCTGTGGATTTGCTCAAAGATGACTAGACACAGGTATAACCCATCAACTAAGTTGGTCTTTTTCAACCAATAAGTAGTTAGTAATAAATTAATTTTTTTAGCTTAAACATTTTGTTATTTTTTATTGAGTATATTTGTTAGAAAAATTCAAAATTAATGCACAATTATTACCAAGAGCATTAGCAAAATCAAAGTAAATACCAACCTAAGAAATTCCGTGGAACTTTTGAATAATTTTGAAAAGTGAAAAAATTTTGCAAATAGGATAATAGAGGTGGAATTGTGAAAGAAAAGTGATTGAATTTCTAAATACTACTCATGAGGATTTATTGTTTAAATTCAGGTAATTAAATTAATTATCTGAAAACAATGGAAAATGTTGGAGGGTCATTGATTTTTGAACTGGGAAATGATCTTGCAACTCTTAACAGAAAATTACGCATATGTGCCTTTCGTTATAACGTGGTTGTGAAATATCTGTGAATATATATATATATATATATATATATATATATATATATATATATATACTGATTATCATAAATTAAGGAAAAATCATAAAAATAGCCCCTCAAAAATAAGTCAAACCGTGTAAATTTTGAATATGTTGCCAAGTAGCAGTATACGCTTGCAGATATGCAATATGCTTGCAATTGATTATATTCAGAAAGAGATTGATATTAAAAATAATAATGTACTTGGTTTTTTTTTTTTTTCCTTGATCTTACAAAAACTTTTGATGTTATTGCTAACAATATTTCGCTGCACAAATTAAAGTTTTATGTTATAAGAGGGGGGCCATTGAAATTGTTCCAAAGTTATTTAAGGGATAGAAAACAATATGTTTATATAAAAAATACAAAATCGAGATTGCTTACTATTACTCATGGTGTTCCTCAAGAATCAATACTGTGCCCACTGTTATTTATCATTTTTCTAAACGACATTTTCTCTATTGCAAATAATTCATTAATACTGTCTTATGCTGATGACACATTTGTTTTTATTGGAGAAAAAGATGTAGTTTGCTTACATAATAAATGTCAGGTAATTTTAGTGCAAGTCATGACATGGTTTATCACTAATAATTTTTTTGTTAATTACGAAAAAACTAATTTCACTGTTTCTCATTGGAAAAAATTATAAAATTATAATTTTGAACTAAAATTGATTAGAAAAATTTAATCAACGTGTTGAGAATATTAATTTTTTGGGGGTAAATCTTCAAAATAACGTACGTTGGGACAATCACATTGAATTTGTCTCAAAAAAGATTTCTCGTTACTTAGGTTTAATTAATTTTGTGTCTAATTTCTTTCCTGCTGATGTTTTTTTTAGTTTACATTTTTCTTTGATATATTCAGTTCTTAATTATGATGTTCTTGCTTGGGGCCACACAAATACAAATAATTTAAATAGAATAAATATTTTATTACAAAGATTCAGAAGAATAAATTAATAGAGATAATATAGTTGCTAACACTAGTAGAAGTTTTTTAAAGAACGTTGATCAAATTTATGAATATAATGTTGGTATTTTTATTCATGATTTATTAATAAATGGTGTGAATTTGGAAATAGTAACAATCCGTGAAATAGTTCACAATTACCCCACTAGAAACCGTAAAAATATTTTACCTATTAGTACAAAAACAAATCTATTGTTTAATGGCATTAACTTTTATGGTCCAAGATTATGGAATACCTAACCCAACTGTTTAAAAGCCGTAAATAGTAGGAATATCTTTAAGAAAAGGCTAAAAAAATTTATACTTAACTCTAATGCAGTTAATTTAGTATAAAGTAGCATATTAAAATAAAATGTAATAATAAGTGTAATAGTATACCTTGATTTTGTTATAAATTTCGACATACTTTTTTGCATTACTTGTGTTGTGTTTATGTGTTCCTTGTTTGATTATGCATTTATATTTGTTATTATTATCTTATGTTATAAACTGGCCCTAAATTAAGTACTTTTCTGAGCGGTGGAAGCTAGTCAGGCAATTGTTATAGCCTTTACTCGCACCTACTCAATCAGGGATTTTCAAATAGACAGGGTGAAATATACTTCCGTTTGTAATTTCTTTCCTTTTATTTTATCTGTGAAATGCATTTTTGTAAAAAATATTACCTAGATTGAAATAAAATGAATTGAATCAAATTGAACTGAATTGAAGTAAAAGTTGTTGAGTAAAACTGCAATATGCAAATTAGTGGCCATCATCTGCGAGGAACATAAAAATCCATGTTTAAGAGTAAGCTTACAAATTTCGCTGTGATAGTGAAATAAAAAATCTGAGATCGCCAATTCGTAAAAATGATCTTCAGGCACCATGTGTCTGCTGAACTTTGATGGAGAGGTATTGAGAGACTAAAAGCAGAGCAAAGTCAAACAGAAGGGCCAGCTAGCTGAATGTGAGTCCGTCTGAGGTTTATAAACTTTGGATTCAATTTCAAACCACAGATTCGGCATTCAGGAGGTTCAGCCAAGGATGGTCAACGGCTACAATGAGTGCCGATGACCGATATTCGACGTTATGTGCACGCAGTAACAGAACTGCAACAACAACTCATCTCAGATCCTCCCTTTGCTGCAGCCACCGGAAGGTTGGTGTCAACGCCAACCATGAGTAGAAGGCTTTATGAAGATGGTCTGTAATGCGAGGTGACGAACAATTTGTGTGCCGCTCAGATAACACTGTGGGAGGGACCGTTTTCAGTGGGCACAAAAACCTGTTCACTGGACGCCTGATCAGTGAAGAGCCGTTCTCTTTACGGATGAGTTCAGGTTTAGTCTAAAAAGCGATAATAGGCGTTATTTAATATGAAGAGAACCCGTTATCATCTGTTAAACATACGTGAAAGAGATGCATATGGAAGAGACAGTGTCTGTGTTTAGAGTGGCATCCCTTTGGGTGGACGCACAGACCTCCATGATAGAGTAGTTTCTTGTTTAGTTATTTTATACCTAACTATGTGACATAAGTTTCATAAAATTCTACATGTAACTTTTTGAATAAGGGCCGCCTGGTGGCGTGATGGTTAGGCGCTGGCGTTCTACGCCTGTGGACCCAGGTTCTGACCTGGGTGGCCAGTCGGTGGATTTTCGAGATGCAGAAAATCTTCAGCGTCCATGTCGTATGATTATGCGGCATGTAAAAGAGACCTTGGGGTATTCATTTGGCAAAGGATATCCCTCGGCTAAATTAAATTCCTAGTACAGTTTCGCATCAAATGAGAGTCCAGGTGCCTCCATCTGGTGGAAACAGGGCGTCAAAAACACTACTGTGTCATGCATCAGCGCCTAAATGGTGATACAGGAAAGAATGATGCATAGTTGGGGAGCACACTAGGTCTGGTTATGGCCCAGACGCCTCTTGAGGTGGGTCTCTTATACAGCCCCACTGGAAAAAAAAAGAACTCTTTGAATAATCGTCATTTTTGTGATTGTTCCTTACTTTGTGATAACCAGTGTACATTGCCGTTTGCTTGTCGTCTAATGTGACTAAGCACATTTGAGAGTCGCACACACCAGAGTTGTTTGAACACATTTGAGAGTCTAGTAAATCTCCGAGCTTACTTGATCTTAAACCAGGTTGCCAAACTTTTTGTAAGCATGCATATAAAGACATACATGCATATAAGGATTAATATGACCTCATACCCACTCCCCACAGGAGAACATTCTGGCTACACCAGCGGGAAGGCTGAATACATAGAATCGATCACAGCGGGGAAATTATTAAAAACAAATCGAAATACGGTCGACTCCCGCTACAACGCGATCCGACTTACGCGAAATGGCTATAACGCGAATTTTTTCACCAGTAATGAATTTTGGACATAACGCGAATTTCTCGTTCGCAACACGAAAACTTTCGGAAGTGAATCGCGGTTTGTAAATATCGGCTTTGTTATGGACTACTAAATTGTTCCTTTTTTTTTCGGGAATGGAGCTTTATCCGTTTAGCATCACTGAGAGCGAGAGTTCCTACACCGTACTAGTCAGATACATGACTTATACAAATAACTACTCCTCATTTTCCTTTTTTTTTTTCATTCTAAATGTGAAAGTTGTTGAAATATAATGACACCTAAGAGCGATGTTTCCTCTTGTGAAGATCGAAAGGAAAAGAGAAAGTTTCTGACAAAAAAAAAATAAAGATTTTGTGCTTCAACAACTATAAAATGCGTCTAAGGTAGCACGACAATTAGATATGCGTGAATCGTCCATTTGTACAATTAAAAGTCAAGAAAAGGAAATCCGTAAAAGTTCAAGAATTCAAAATTTATGAAGATGGAAGCTGCTCTTGTGTTGTGAATCTTAAGAAACTAAGAAGATGGGTGTTGCCATGTAGAAACGTTATAAAAGAACTAGTGAATCAAATGTATTGTGTTTTTAAAAATATAAAAGTAACGGTTCTAGATCACAAAGCATAAATCATCATCATCTTCATCTTTTTAAGTAAAGTATCATTACTGGATCTTCTGTACAGTAAAACCATCGAGCATTTGTTGTTCTTACTACATACTGTACGTACCGTACTGGCTTATTTTGTGTCTTTCTTTCCCATTGATTTTTCATCGTAGCAGTATTTTATGTTGAATAAAACAGTTTTTTAAATTTAAAATATGAATAAAAATTCAGTTTTTTATATAAGAAACAGTGATGTATAGTTAAGACATAGTTTTTAACAGTTTGAGGTGGCATTTACGCGTGTATAAAATAATTGGTCATGTTTATAAAAGTTTTTACACATACCCTTTTCTACAACGCGAAATTTCGACTTACGCGAGAGGTCTTGGAACGTACCCTCGCGCAAGTCGGGACTCGACTGTATAATGAAGAAACATAAAAGTAGCGTAAAAGAAATAGAAGCTGTAACCCGTGAAGAAGACTGATAAAATAAATATGGACATACGAATGTAAGCACAAAAGTTGACTCACAGGGAGACAGTGCTACAGTGAAGCGGGGGAGGGGGGGGGGGGGGTAAGAACCCTCCAGATGTGTTTTAACACATATTGCCCGTGCAATAATACGGTAGTCTTTTTAATATAAGGAACGTTCCGACCATTCCCCTCCCCTCAGAAATAAATTCTGACAGTACTTATGAAAGTGAGGATAAAAAGATGATAACAATGCGACGAAACTGTGTCAATGAATACATTAGCTTGGTAAAGTTAAAAGTGCTGGTATTAGACAAATACATGACAACGAATGAAGTGGCTCTTTGCTCAAGACTGAAGAAAATTGTTTAATCATGGAAATGCTACAAAATCTTCCTAAAAGTTAGGAGTATTTTCAAGTTTAAAAGCACGTAGAGCAGATAGCATATGTCATAGTAGCATTAGGAAATCATTGGACATATTTCGAGATTTTCTGACTTTTTAAACAATAAATGAAATTCCAAGTCTATAAATAGTGCTTTTCTTCATCAGCTTAACATACTTCCACGTGTTTTGCTTTAAACTTCAATACTTAAGATTATTTATTATCTTCTCTTATCTCTAAGATAACCATTTATGTTGAATTTTAGATGTCCAAAGTTTAAATCCTTGACTTTGAATGACACAATTCGAGATAATAGGGAGGTAATGCAATCATTAGTAAAACTTTATTTTAAGAAACTAATCTCGAAAACATTTGAATGGTTATTTAATTGTTTATTAGTGTCTAAGAGTGTTCCCTACCAGTGGCGTGGCGTAGCTAGAAATTCCTCGAAGAGAGTATCCTGTCTAAAATCAGTCAACTGTGATATTTGGAAACGTTGATTGTAGTAAAGATACTGTCAAGGCTCCATAACTCGAAGTCCCAAGGGACTGACTAAAACCTTCGAGTAATCAGAAGTTTGAGTTATTAGAAGTTCCTTTCCCAGCAGTCTGAAGAATAATTTTTATTTTCTTATTCACGAACAGTGCATAATCGATTGATTATAAAATGTGCAGTTTGGATAAAGTAAACTATTGGCACTACAGTCGAACTCTCTTAAAACGAGAGCAGATTTAACGAAAATCCGGATTTAGCGAGGAAATCAGAAATACTTGGTTGGTACAAATTTAAGTCTATGGGTGCACAACTCGCTTTTAAAGAACAAACCCCGCTTAAAGCGAGCAATATTTTTGTGACGTAAAATTTCTATTGACTTCCAGCTCAGCTTATCCTTTTTCGGTAAATTTTCTTAAACATTTCGAAGTCAACCAATGTTAGTGATAAATCATTAATCCTGAGAACAAGCGATGACAAAACTTTTTTAAATTTGTGGAGACAAGAAACATTTAAAAACTATGTAAGTTTGTTTATGTGTAAGAGACATTCAGACAGTTCAAAGTAAAGTTACCAACTTATTTGGTGCTGGCCAAAGACTGTTTCAAAAACAAATTCTTTATTGATTACATAACTTTAGACTTATTAACGAACAGCGAAATAATTATCTAATATTTAGTATGCATTCCCTTGTTTTTGGTGAGCATTTTAAGTCTTTTTGGCATACTTTTCACAAGGTTTACACCATTTCTTAACTTTTTAAAAAAGGAGGTAAAAAATTGTTTATACTCACTATTATATGAACTCACATACACATACGCACTAATTTCCTAAAACTAACTTCAAATATAGCAGAACACACTAATAAAAAGAACTAGTGAACTAAATAACGAATAAATACCTTTGTACTGAAAATTAAAATAATCAATTATCCAACGTATTGAGGCACAAAACATGCAAATTATTGCAGACACGTGTTTCGGTGTTACAAGGAACACCTTTTTCAATGCAAAGAAAGCATTTTTCAATGCAATTTTATTTGCATTGAAAAGGGTATTCCTTGTAACATTGAAACACGTGTCTGCAATAATTTGCATGTTTTGTGCTTCAATACGTTGAATAATTGATTATTTTGACTAGTGAACTGTTTAAGCTGATTGAGGTTATGTTCCTGGTAGGTAGATAAACAAAGAATATAAACAAAGTAGACAGTGCTGCCACCTGCAAACATTAAATTATGCTAAAATAACGAATAATCAGTGTACAGTGTGTACTGTACTTTAACAGTAAAATAAATAGTATTTTACGACGAATAGTGTACAAAAAACAAAAAAAAAAAACTCTTCAGTCTAATAATTTGGCCAGCACTGTATTTGGTGCTGTACAGATATTAAAAAGAAAAAAAGTAACTATAATGAAATTTCATGGTTTTTTTTTTTTTTTTTTTCAAGAACTCGCTTTTTACGAGCACTCGATTATAACGAGCAGGTATAGCGGTTTCTTTGTTTGCTATAAGAGAGTTCGACTGTACTTAAAATTATCTTTACAGAGAATAAATTTTAGTAGGACACTTCGAAAAAGGAAGATATTTTTGACTGCTTACATTTTGTATTTGCATCTTAAAACGGCATTAAGTTTGTATGTTGCAGACCCAATTTCTTTTCTCTTGATTTCAGTTTGTATTGCTCTTAAACGTCTTTTTGTTTTAAAAGCAGATTATTCAAATCATCCAAAAAATAAAGGCTATTTTTTTCCAATTTTCGCCAAAATTTTCGGTTGGTAGTCAAGACAAAAAGTAGTATAATCGGATACTTCTCACGAAATTTTGCAACATTGCGTGCATTACGGAGCACCAGTGTAAATAAATTATCGCCTTCACACAATCTGGTAAGATAAGCAATGCGTTAAAGGAAGAAAAATAAACCTTTTTCTCTTATTTTGGGTGCATTTTATGCTTAAAACAAAAAAGAAACTAACGTAAAAACTTCGACTTAAAAGGAGTACGTTCGAGATATAGAGACAACTTTGTTTTGAAAACGCTAGATTATTTTGGAACCAAATGAAAATTTCTACATAAACGAATGTTCTAGTTATAAGGCTTCGAGTTATCGAGAGTCGACTGCAATTTGATTTTAATTTTACATACGCAGCAGTATTACTCAAATTATATTTATTAGTTGGTGTCCCCCCAGTTTCGCCTACGCGAAATACTCTCCCTCGACCCCTTTTTCAGTTTCAATTATACCTTTCGATATATTAAAGGGGGGGAGTAAATTTGAAATGTCGGCGAAACTGGGGATAAATCGATTAGAACATGAAAAAAGTATAAGTATTCTAAGTGGAATGGAATAACTTTAATTTTATTTATTGCAGCTTAATTTTGAGTTTCAAAGGAGGTGTCCAGACCCGGGGACCACTCACCAACGCGGCTGTTCCCAACCCTACGTTACAAGTAGCGTTTCCTGCATTTAATGTTGTGAATCAGTTTATGTCTTTTCCGAAACGAATCTCTTACTTTCCTGGATTCCTCGATCATAAGACAAATTACGTCACTTACAAAGGTTCTTTTCTCCCTGGGTCAAAAATCCATGCTTAAATCTCACGAAATGTTCGTCCTATTTGACATAAAGTTTACTCGAAACATTTCTTACAAATATGAGGACGATTTCGTGAGATTTGATCATGAGTTTCTGACAGTGTGACTCGATGATTTGGGGACCACCAAAACTATAACGGGCTCAATAAATATAAGTTTCATGATGCAAATGCTTATATTTGAGGAACATTTCTTTTGAAGTTTGACGAATTGCAACTGCAACAGCAGAAGTTAATAAATTTTTCTTTGTTCATCTCATTTTCTCAAAAATAGTTGGATTTTCTCTAAAATGAAACTTTGGCGAAAAGTACGGAGCAAACTCATTAACAAAGAGGTGGGGTGCATTACACCTCAGAAGATTTAGATTTCTGCATCTAAACGTTTTGAAATGCTCACATTATATGGATATTATTTAACTTTTACGTTTCAGTATTATTTATCTAACTAAATAATGCAAAGATAATAAGAAGTTTTCTTACTTCAATTTGCGAAATTTTCTGGGGCTTACAAGGTAAAGAAAGTTGGGGAAGAAATATAATGTTAATCACACACCCCTCCCCCCTCACGTTGCAAAAAATTACCTCATCAGATAAGAATTGATATGGCCTCATTTTGTTATTTTATTACTAATTTATTACTATTCAAAAAGTAACACGTCTCAACTAATTAGTGGAAATGAGCATTATTTGGGGCAATGCCACACATTAACCATTTTTCTTGCCATTGTTATCTTGTTCCTACAACTATTGTTTCAAATGTTTCCATTATTGCCCTCTCCCGCCTCCTCTCCAAACCTTGCTCCAACTCTGTAATACTTTCTTTGTTTCTACAGTTTTTTTAATATGTACATAGAAAGCCTAATATAAGCTACTGTAAACAATATTAACTACCAATTATGTTGCATATATTAGTGTCTTAGATCGCAAATCTAAATAGTTAAGCTTAATCTCTTTAAAAGTACTTTGAAATAAGTCCACAGTAAAATCATTTTAATTAATAGATTTGTACGTAGGTTTTGTAGATTAGACTTTTGAACTGGTCTGTCGATCTTTCTTCCCTTTCCATCATAAGCTATAACTTAATTTATATCCGTTCTGAATAAAAATCTTCGTTTGAAGGATCTCTACCAAGGGAGCCACATATTAAATTATTTTGTTCGAATCTGGAGCGTTTCAAGTAACGCAATATTACGTACTAGAAAGAAAGTGAAATCCTTTATAACTGCTGATCTGAGCTAGGGACGCAGAGAGCCAAGGAGGGACCCTTGTCAGTAATATCACCGGACCCTTCTCGCCCCCCTCCCCAAAAAAAGAAGAAAACTAAAAGGAAAGGGGGAAAAGATGAAAAAAAATGGGGGAGGAGTAGAAAAAAAGGGGGGAAAGAAAAAGAAAGGAAAAAAGAAGAAAAAAAAGTAGGGGAAAGAGGAAAAAAAATCAAAATTGCTTACTAGAAAACAATTAACTCTATTTTAAGTGCCATAAGAGTAAATACCAATAGAGTAAATTTTACTTAATCCTTACATTTTCTCTTAATTTGAGTCCCCCCCCCCCTTTTTTTTTCTTCTTTTCTTTCTTTTTTTGCATCAGTGTCGTCTGGACCCTCCAAGGCCCGGGCCCCTAGTTTCCGACTAGGCTGACATGACCTCTCATCGGGCCTGAGGCACGTATTTGCTTTCACACACTGTTGCACAATTTTTTTTTTCAATGCATGTTCGAAAAAGGAACGAAACTATATCAAATATAAAATAATATGAGATTTAGTTAATAACATTTTTTTAAAAAATCTCATTACTAGAGCATTTGTAATGTGGTATATTTGTTGCACATGTTTGAAAAAAAAACTGACTCCCTTAATATCATTATTATTCTTCCATAAAAGTCAACCAGATCCATGTGCTTCGTCTACAAACCTTTATTTTCCAACGAAAAAATGCGTTCGTGTATAAATTTGTCTAAGATGGAAGTATAAATAGAACAAATAGCAAGCAATAAATCTGTACCTCAGAATCAGACTAACTAAAGTCCAAAAGTGGCAATTTTCTGGTTATTACGGTTTTATATGTAGAATCTTATTCCTCATTGAGTCATTAAAATTTAATTCTACGAAAGAACTTCCTTTATAATTATTTTTATTTGCCAGCATAAAAGAGAGCGAACCATACCATGTAAGCAACAGGCGAATGTTTTTTCGATCTCCTACAAAGTTGAAGTAGTGTTACGTTAGCCTGGCTCTGAAGTACATAATTGTTGATATAATCAAAAAACAGAAGCCTAAAAATAATATTAATTCACTCTTTTTTTTTTAATTTCCATTCTTCATCTTCAAAAGCACAACAGCCCCTTACAGGCCTTGACCAGTCTTTACAGCGCGCTTTTTCCAGCTCCATTAATTTCCCATTCCCCTCTGGAAAATAATTTCTGCAGGAACAAATGTTAAATCTGTCTAACTAGCGTTCTCTAACGACTATGATGAAACTACGCAACTGTTCCAGTTATTATCTTATTAAATTCTTCACGTAGCACCACCAACGAAATTTCTTCTGCAACCCTTTTGCAACTTATTACGTCACCTCAATGTTTGCATTTCATTGAATTTTTATAGTTATGTATATTCGCCGAAGACATATAATGTGTCGGCTTTTTTTTTCTATTGCAAAACATCAGCAT
Organism: Uloborus diversus; assembly: GCF_026930045.1. Classification (NCBI taxonomy): domain Eukaryota; kingdom Metazoa; phylum Arthropoda; class Arachnida; order Araneae; family Uloboridae; genus Uloborus; species Uloborus diversus. The sequence continues at coordinate 72,385,608 of NC_072736.1, read as the reverse complement.
TTAAAGAGTAGGTAATTTATTACGCAAGACAAGAGAACGTGTTTCATACATAATGTATCAAAAAGCAGCAGAGTAGCACAGCCAGAAAATTCTTGTAAGGAGGGTTAGTTTTAATTAGCTGGATATACATTTTGCTTCTATCGTTGTCATAATTATTGTGTTTTTAAAATGTTGTTATGAGCTGGCATGTCAAAAATTTGACAACTCTATGCTAGCTCAAGTTCCATCACGAATTTAATTTGTTTTATCGTTGTACGCTACATTTTCTATTTATTATCAACGTCTAACAAGTGCCTCTATCGTTTCTAAGGCATTGATTAAAAAAGGAACGCATTCTAATAGACTTCCCGTTTAACTTGCGTAGTTGATTCCATGGCGGTTGAATGAGCAATGATGAGCAACTTGTGGATGACCCATCCCGTCATTTGGGCGGGTGGGGGGGGGTCATTAACTCTCCCCTTCGGCTTTTGGTAATTAATGCATTTAAATGGAAGTGGGTGTGGTTTTTGAATTTTTTTTGTTTAATTTACATTGAGTATATATCCTCCCCCCCCCCTAGAAATTTTCGAAAAGACGGAATTGTTGATGACGTCAGTGGTTAGCGTCAGCAGCAGGTCGTCAGTGATAAATCAGCAGTCTCGAAATTTTGACATGGTCTTAAGCGCTGTATAAGTTGCTTAAATGCTTCCTCGTGAGCCCGAGTTAACCGATCGCTCTATTCGAACGCGATCCAAGTAAATCATTTGTACACTCTGATTGTATTTTCTACGCTGTGTGATATTTGGTTCATGATGAAAGTTGCAGTTGCGCATTATTAGCAGGTTTTTAATAATAAAGGAAAAGGTGTAAAAATGAGCACAGGTGTAAATATGGTCAACCCTCCCTAATGTCTAAGGAGGGTAGTGAAGACTGGCGGTCAGGACTGCATATGGTGCCCGCTTTTACGTTACATGTGACGTTAGCCATCTTTCTTAGGTGTAGTTGGTGGAAATATGACACCCATTTAAAGAGTGCCCATAACTATACCACTTTGTTTTTTTAAACAACAAAAATTATTTCTCAAGCAACGCAACCTTTCGGGATGGAAAGTTCCTTGAAGCCACTCGGGAAGACGTGTGGGTGAAATGTGTTTTTGACATTCGGCACAATCTAATTCTACCAAACGTGGGCACATTTAGATTGTGCGGAGCTGAAAGTGCCAGTTTTGTCTGTGATTTCTGTAAATATTTTTTTCCATGTAATAACTAAATTCTCTACCATTTTGTATAGTTTCATCCTGTTTTTAAACTATTTTTGGGGACGTTTTTGAAGGGTGTTCATAGTTATACCCCATTTTTTCTGGTGCTGCTTTTAAAGTTTTTTGTAAATCGTCGTTTTTGAAATGAAATCTTTAATATTGATCTTTGTTCCGCCTTCTCGCATATAGGGTACTTGTAATAGTTGTTAATGCAAGACAAAAATCTAGAATTTTTCGAATTAAAAGTAACTTTAAATCAAGTACAAAAATGGGTGCCCACCTTTTCCTCTATGTTTTAAAATATCATTGGCCACTGGAGGGTAAAGTTGCACGTTGCACTCTGCCAAAAAAGTTTCTTTCTAGCTTTATTTCATTCCTTTCTGTCTGACAGTGTACTCTCGAAGCTTTAGTTTGATGGAAAATAATGTCATATATTTTGTGAAAAAGTGTAATTAATCAAAGTTTTAAATTTTATAAAACATATCTTCTCATACAGTGCGTCAGATAAGTATTTACTAATTATAAAACCATCAATTATTCGGTGTAATTAAATATTAGCCGAGCACGAGCAGTAATAGAACAGCTCTCAACAATGAGAAAGCTAATCTTCCGGAGTCTTTAAGTGTGGCGCAGAGGTTAACGACACCCTATCTGCATGGATATTCATGGCGATTTTTTTTATCTGTGCTCTTTTGCCCACAAGCATCTGCTCTGCCTCCACTTATCAAGCGTTGGAGTTGATTTCTGTTACAGCCTGTTGAGTGGGAGTTTTTTCTATGTTTAGTTGTGTGTCGTCTGCAACTTCACCACCATGGTCTGGAAATGTGTGAGTACATTTTCTATAGTTGGTTTTTTAAATGATTATATTTTTCCAATCAAAAATGTTTTTCTAAACTGAAGTAAATATCATAGAACACTGAATTTTTCAATTAAAAATTAAAAAACATAATGTACCTGATTAATTGGCTCGTGTATCCATCTGAATTTTTAAAATTACCAGCTTACTCTTCGATGGATTCTTTTGATCGGGACAGCCGTTTCTTAGGTGGACGTAATGTAAAATCACCATTAATTGACACTGCACTACTGCGGTGTGCAGGTGAAGGATAGTAACAGCAAATTTTTCATTTTTCAATTTTTCGTATTTTTGTCATTTATTGCACGTTAGTTTTACTGTACAAGCTTGCTTATTTGGTTTCCGCTGAAAAAAAAAGTGTAATTCCAAGATTTCCCAATGGATAATATTGAATCCGACTCACATTTCTTCAAATGTCTCGAAAACTCATATACTCAGATACTGCCGTTTACCTGCACATAGCAGACTAGGTGTCAACCTGCGCCAGCAGTTGACACCTTTTTAAAAAACAATATATTAACTGAAGAAACGCAAATGCTAAAATATCAGTTAGTGATGAAATGAAAGGTAAGTGTTGAAAATTATGGCACCATTTTAAAAATTTGTAATTTTTGTACAACTTGATAATTTTTCTTGTTAATTTGGTTCTTTCTTTAAAAGTGTGTGCGACTAGTGGAATAACAACTACTGGTGGTTTTACCTCAATTTAGGATTAGTAGTTATAGGTGGCACTCTGCGTGAAAGTGTACTCAGCCACTTCAAACATAATGTCAAAATATAAATAAAATATTCTCTCCAATGTATTTCATTTGTTTTGAATAACTCAATCAAAACTAAGAAAAAGTAACCTAGTATACGAAAATGTCAGAAGTTTCCCGCCTCAGAAACAGATGTTTCGTACAACAAAAAAATAAACAAATAAATAAATAAAACATGTTCCGTCGAAAGAGTTAAGTGGAGAAATGTTTATACCACCTAGGTATTCCATAGATAATTTATTACCGTTTTTCTACGATTTGGCTTTTCGGTCTTGATATTTTCATGTAACAGCTTTTTGTTCCAAACGTGTAAGAAAAAAATGTGAATGCCTTCAAACGAAGTTATTATGCATCTATACGAGTAAATAAAGCAGCAATGAAGCTAGTTTCGAGGCAAGCAATGAAAAACTAAGCACTAATATTCCCATAAACGTTTTCATTCCACTTACTTGGATCAATTTGTGAATTCGGAATTGAAAATAATATAAACTGTTTTCACGCCATTTTTATTTAAACTCATGTTAACCTGATAACTTTCTAGTAAGCCTGTAAGATCCAGTTTTCCTCTATCAAAAAATAGGGGAATACTTAAAATAGCTGACTTTTTACAAAATGAAAAAATTGGTGATTTGTTTTGAAAATTACAGTACATAAAAAAAATAATATCTTTGGATAAGATTTATATTGAAATATTATCTCTGGTTTTTGGCAGCAAATTTTTACCTAAACTTTTCATTTGGTTTTGTATGGGTAAAGTGAAAATTAAAATACTTTTCGAATGATGAGTCTTCAATTCGATTAGTTAAAATATTTTTCATTGAATGAACTGAATGAATACCAAAAAGCAAATGATTGCATGAATTAATAATGAAACGATAAATAAATGAATGAATAAATAAATAAATAATAAAACTATGCATGAGGAATATAAATGAGTGCTTGAAATAGTGAAGGAATAAAAAAATAATGCAATGAATGATTAATTGAATTAATATAAATGAATTAGTAAATGAATACATAAGTGATAAATCAAATGAATGAATAAATTAACGAAATGAAGGATTTCACTTCGGCCCTTTCAATTTGCCCCGCGAATAATTACTTGACAAATTGCATTAAACGTTTAAATTGAAACCTGCCTAATGCTAACTAAATAGGTAGTACACTGGACCATCAGTGGATCTCAATTAATATTTAAAATTTTAGTTACAAAAACTTTATTATTTTATAATAGCAAAAAAAAAAAAAACATTCCTCAAATATTACAATATATATATATATATATCGAATTTTGAAAATGACTTGTGTCATTATAGAAGTTGATCTTTTAAACCTTTTATTTTCGACTGGAATCAAATATGTTTTTAAGAACATTGTTAAAATATTACTAGATAGGTGACCCTGAAAACTGAAAATGTTTTACCATTTCACTTTTCCTTGCTATTTCACTTAATAGATATGATAGACCTGCTGACCAATTTTTAAATCGGTTAGGAGGCTTGTTCAAATATTCGACTTTAGTTACAATACATAATGAGCACATAACGAAGTAATATTATTGTTGGTTGGGAAAAAAACCAATTTATCTTCGATTAAAACTATCGAATTATCCACAGTGCGACCGAAAATTTGAAACTTTAAGTCTCTTGATGTGAAATTCACTTAAATTTTATAACGTCATAGTTATATATACTTTTTCAAACGTTTTTTATCTTCAATTTTACTACTATAATCAGCCTCATAATTGGCTACGCAGTCAATGTGGGTCAATGCCTTCTTTGAAAATACTTCTCCATAATGTCCTCTTATTGACCTTCCATCTATAGTTCTCATTAGTTGATGATAAATCAGTTTTTATTGATTTAACCCTTCTAACTGCGGTCAATAACACTTTCAAAACTCAGCGAGTTTGAGTTGTAATGTACTTTGTTATTAACATTGTCACATTGCATTCGGAGTATCAAACAACCAATTCAATTCATTTCACCTTTCTTTTTGTTATTACTATCACAAACTGTAAATAATTAGTAACTTCAATAACATTCATGTGCAAGTATGTAAACGGATTTTTTTTTTTTCTTTTTTCTTTTTTTTTTTTTTTTTTTTTTTTTTTTTTTTCAAGAATGCCTTTGCGCTTACTTTAACCAATTTTAACTTCAAATAATGGGCTGTAGTATTTTAAAAAAGAAAGGTAATAAGTTAAGTGATCACAGCTCGACGTATTTACACATAATTTATTAAGGCTTTACACTTGTGGTGCATTTTTTGTGTTTATAATTTTAGAAAGAAAATAAGAAATTATGAGTGAAAAAAAAAATACGCAGAAATATGAAATGTGGAAGACATTTGGAAAAGACAAAACTGCAAAACTTTAAATTCAATTAACAGTATGGCATCCGACAATACCATTGATAGCAAAAGTCAATAAAGTTTGATAGTCTAAAACTATCGATTAAAAAATAATGCTTTCGATAGGTTTATAAATGAAACAAATAGCTTTGGTTATTCCTTTGTAGAAACTGAATAAAAATCACTTATGATTGTCGATATCGGTTTGAATTATCATACTTTTGAAGCATACAGGTATAGAAGATAGAGAGGAACTGTAACAACTCTTTTCTCCTTTGCCATTTTCCCGTCTTTAAGAAGCAAAGCAATTTATTTCCACAGATATTTAGAATTGCTTAATGTAACCTGCTCTATTTCAAAACTCACTCATTCATTATAGCATTTTACAAGGAATTTGGGTTATTCCTTTCTAGAAACTGATTAAAAATCACTTATGATTGTCAATATTGAAATTTAAATTATCGTACTTTTGAAGTATAAAGTAATGAGTGGATATAGAAACTCTTTAACAACTCTTTTCTCCGTTGCTATTTTTCCGTCTTTAAGAAGCAAAGTAAATTCTTTTCACAGATATTGAAAATGGCTGTAAGTAACCTAGTCTATTTGAAAACTCATTCGTCATAGAACTTTGTTGAAATTGTTGTCCCAAATAAGGAAAGAAAGCTGGTTTGGAAGATTTGAATGGATAGCAAACAGTTTCATTTGTAGATGACTTTTAGCTGCTTCTTTTAAAGACTTTTATGAGCTCCTAAAGAAAGGAAGTGATAATATTTTTCTTCTGACTTAAGGTGTTGGGTAAGATTACGCGTTATTAATAAATCTTCAACTTTACGAACTCTATAGCTTACATCTGACTTTTTTTAAGAAATTCTAGGACGGCTCGGAGATAAAATTGTTATTTTTGATGTTTTGGGGTTTTGTTTCACGTTTCGGGTTATTTTGTTTAACGTTCCAGGTTATTTTGTTTAACGTTCTGGGTTTATTTTTTTTCGATGCTTTGAGTTATTTTGTTTCGATGTTTTGGATTATTTTGTTTTGATGTTTCGATGTTTTTGGTTGTATCATTTTGACGTTTTTGGTTATTTTATTAAGATGTTTTGCGTTATTTTGTTTCGATTTTTTGGATGATTTTGTTTTGGTGGTTTGGGTAGTTTTGTTTTGATGTGAAAAAATACCTCCATCAAAATTAGAATTATCTTTTTGTCAAACATATTATTCAAAGTTCAAAGCACTATAGAATATAAGAAAATACAATGGTTTACAAAAACAAAATAAAATGCAATGCAGCAGTATTTATGTTTGCTCTAATTTTCATAAAAGACTTTTTTTTAATCGGAAAAGTGGAACTGTGCTGCTACAATTCCCATTTCTTAAAAAGCACTGAAAGGTTGGTTAGATAAAAGTTAGGGGAAAAAAAGCTAAGTGGATCTTCTTCTCTGATAAGTAGAGTTTATACAAATTCAACTACTGCCTAGCATGAGTACTTCAAAGCATTTGTGATTGTTCGAACCGATATGATATGAAAATGGTGACTGTTTTCCGTCTTATCTCAAAAGCCGTTTGCTATTCCGGGAATTTATTTTACTATAAATGTTTAGACCAACTTGAGTGAACGATAAGTTTTTGATAAGCGTATCGTTTCTATGTCCTCTACATTGTTAATAGAGAAATGTATTTCGATACGGGAAGTTCTTCTAGTGCTTGTTAATACAGTTGAGGCTATGAAAGAAGTCTTTTAACTTACAATTGGAAATGCTTACAAGATGGAATCTGATCTGCATTCAGTTACTTCAACTTTCACATTAGTCCTGCAGTTACTGCCAAATGTATTCAATTAGAGAATGCTCTTGATGCTGAAACTTCGCTCCCCAATGCTACGTTTTTAGGTTCATTTTATAACTTTCACGTTTTCAATGGTTTCAATGCATTTACGGAACACAATTTTTATGTAAAGGAAGTGTCATTGCTGTTCAGAGTTTTGAGATATGAGTCGACTGGTGTTATTTCCATCAATTTTAATCGATCTTGGTGGACAGTAGAAGGTTTTTAAAACGTATTTTCTGTTGTTTGTAAATGATGACCGGTATTATATTGTACTTCCGTATACTTATTTGTTCAAGTTTTTTCACTAAACGAACTAAAGGCACCTTTTTATCTTTCCAATTAACATTATTTCATTGTAAAATCAATGTGTAGTTAGGCCATTCATACCTGTCATTTTTGCTGATGACCTAATAGTTTATAATTTTATAACATTGAATTTGTTTTGTGCAAATGGTGAAATCTAATTCTTTACAGAAAATGAAATTAAGTAATAATATTTGTACATAATTTTATGTTTTGTAACATAAATTGGTATACATGAGGTGTTTTTGTGTCTATATTTTGATGCACATTTTTTCGATTTATGACTATGATAAAATATGAGATAGTAAAATAGCAAGTGCATTTGTAACTATTAAAAAGCATTTCAACCAAACTTTAACAGATTTGTATGTTTTCCATTCTTGTTAAAAAAGGAAAATGCTATAAAACATATTGGTATTTTCCTGTTTTGTATACTGCACAGCTTCAAAACTTGTCAAAAATTGCGTAGTATGTTTTCCTAATCTTATCTAACTTTGGAATAAAAACAAAGATTTAATTCTTCGTCTCAAAAATCTAAGCTTCACCAATAAATATTTGAGATGAAAATGATCTTCAAAGATGTTCTCCTGTTGTTGATGAAAGTCCTTTATTGTAAAAGAAAATTAAGAAAGGTTTCCGTTCTGGGAGTTCTTGCCATTGTGTCCCAACTTGCCATTTTTGTTTCAAATGTGCACAATGCTTTTCACTAAAATGCAATAATAAATATTCAATTAAAAGTGATACCAATGGATTGTCCAATTGATGATGCATCCCGTGAAACTTGAAAAAAACTTTAGTAAAGTTTCGTTTTTTTTCCCATTATCTTTCTTCCTTTTTTTAAGGGGGCGATTCCAACAGTCGCCAACCATAATATAGACGATGGACCACAAAATAATTCGCTTCGGTTCAGGTCCGGATCTCCGCTTCATATTTTTCGGACACTAACAAGAGAGTGAATAGGGAAGTTGCAACCTATTAAATGTTCATATTTTGGCTATTGGATATTGTTAATTGACCCTCAAAACTAAAAAATTCACCATCGCCGAATTTTAAAACACCGTGGTTGATTTTTAATGAATTTTTAAAAATCCACGCGCAAAAGTGCGCTCTTCTGAAACGTCACGAGCCTACGTCACAGGGCGCGAATGGGCAGCCTTCCGCCGAAGATCCCTTGTTTTCGCTAGGAACATTTTGAGCGCGCTGATATTTTTATTTTTTAGAAATTCAATAATCCTTTTGAACACACTATGGAGACTGGATTCGTAAAAGCACAATCTAAATAATCTTCCTCAAGTAACACCAATGAGATATTCGAATATTTCCGAGAGGATGAGAGGTTTAATGTTCCAGAAACGCGAGGAGTTAAATGCGAGGAGAAAGCCTTTTACGTTTCATCTTCGAAGTCGAATGCGTGACCTTCGCTTCTCCCCTATCGGAAGAGGGAATGACGTCACTTCCTATGCCATTTGACGTCACAAGCGCTTGAACTTTAAAAATTAATTTAAAAAAAAAACTACTTATCGTATCGCAAAAATTTTTTCACCTATGATGTTCATACATGTTACTCTATCATATAAAAATATAATTGAAAAATCGAAAACTTCCCTATTCAAATCGTATTACATTAAATGGGGGAGTGGGCTCCGCGGTTTGCTCGCCAACTCCAGCATTCGCCGCCTGATTACATAGAATCTTAAGGATTTGAATACGTGCAACGGTGTCAACTAACACACAAAACACGTTGATGGATCAAACGAGTCATTCCTGAACTGGAACAGTTATCCATTGTCATTCCGTAAAATGTGACATTTTTTGTTATAATATATGGTGCTTATACAAATCTTAAATGTAGTCGGTTAGGTTTTTGAGGCACCTTGTACTTTACCGTAAATCAAAAAAAAAAAAGGTTTAAGGTTTTTTTTTTTTAAAATAAACATAGAATTATAAAGGGAAAAAATACAACGTTAAATCTCACTTATTTGCAGGGAACTGATGATGTATGTTTTGAAGAACCACTTTTTCATTGCAAAAGCAATGAGCTACTGAAAAGACATTTATTTCTTAAAGATAAAACTGGTCCGTTTTTGATATTTTTCAAAAACTATGAGTTACATTGATTTATTATATTTTTTATTTTGTTGATTAATTTGGATTGTATGTAAATGACTACCGCGGTTTCTCAGGTATATGTGAATCATTTTTAAAGTGCTAAACTATAAATAAAAAAACAGCGTAAACGTTCTTATCAACGTGAAGCAGAAAAGTTTTTTTTTATTTTCCGTATTGTAATGTTGTGTGTATTTTTGTCTATTGATGGATGTTTGTTGAACCAATAAGTGAAGTCATATTTGACAAAATTTTGTAAATTCATGTAGCATCGGTTAGAAAATATTTCAATGATAAATAAATAATATTGAGGTTTCTCTAAATTTCGTAGCTTATTCTTTTTTCTCCTTTCATTTTAATGTCTTTTCATAACGTAACGGATGTAGATATAGAACAAGGGTACAAATCCCCTCTAAGATAATAGCGCACACCTAACGAACGTCCTCTCCACTCCTCCCCAAAGAAAAAAAAAAAACAAGACAAAGATCTCCAAGCTAATCCCTGACAATTTCTACGCCATTTCTCGTCCCACTAATTATACGTCATCTTTATTAAGGGGGAAAAACGATATTCTGCAGCAGTGAGAGAATTGTGAAACAGACAATAGGCGTCCGTGGCGTGGGTGGGGCTAAAACAGGGGTTCTCAAGCTTTTTCTGCTCACGGCACCCTTTGACGAAATAGAATTCTTTCGCGACACCCTAGTCCATCTTTAGTAAATAAGGTAAATACACTAAATAAGGCCATCCTAATGTTCATAGCCAAATATCACGCTCATTCATAACTATCTGCAACAGCTTTTGTACATTCATCAGATGGCTTAATTGGCTACAATCTTTTCTAGGATATCAAATAAAAGGAAAAATGACGGTATGCAAAGACATGTTTCTCTTTGATTTCGTTAACTACCTAAATTAGGCTTCAAGAACAATAAACAACTTTATTTATGCTAGTAAACTGCAGTGAACTACGTAGAAACAGAACCTACCGTAAGATAAGATAGTTTTGTCATCTCTCTTTTGTAACGACTTTTGCTATATTGTTGCCTGGTAATCAAAAACTACTTGTTGAAAAGGTATAATCATCAGTCTGGCTTTATGATGACAATGAAGACACGATATAGCGATTTTTTATTTTGCTACATCAAAAAATAGGGGGATAGATTTTTTTTATCTATATGGCCTTATTTGGCATATCCACTATACCACCATATGGATACCATGTATCTTTTGTGGATACGTGGTATCCATGTGCTTTTATTTATCCACCCATACATATGGATACCACGGAAACTTGCGGCACCCATTGCCTCTTCCTACGGCACCCCAGGGCAGGGCCGCGCCGTCCCTATGTGCAAGGTCGTGCGTCGCACGACGGCGCCAGAACGAAAAGGGCGCCGAGCTCTACGAATCAATGCTCTAAATGAGAAAAAAAATCTCCAACCAAAAAAATAAAATTGAACTTTTCATTTTTCTATTAAAGTACCTGTGAAATTATACTGCTCATTAAAACAAACAATCCTCCTTGCTGCCTTTCTATTAGGGGAGGAGGATATCTTGTTGTGCCCGCATATGCTATTCAGAAGCGCAACCTTTTACACTGAAAACACGTGATGTTAATTAATGCCTACATCGGCACTTTTCTTCATATGTGGAGCCATGAATGTTATTTCGGTATGTCTATAACTTCACAAGGTTGAGCTACGAAGCAGCGCAAGAAATTTGCTATTCCCCATTTTTGTTCTTGCGGTGAATATGTTATAATTTGTGCAATATGTCTTTTTGTGATTTTTAACTACTATCTTTGGTAATTCCACTGCATCATGTTATCATACATTAAAAAATATGGTAAGCACAATAGCATATTATTTACCTGAGCGTAATATGCATTTTTTGTAGACAATAATTTAGATTAACTTTTAGCTCTGAAAAGTAACGACTTGACCATGATGACTCAATTTCTTCATCCCCTTTTTCTTCAACTATTTGTGTATTAAATTTAAGAAAGAGCTTTGGACAATGTGTTTGTTTTAAACATTAAATTCAATGCATTTTTAACGACTTCGTAAGTTGGAAGTATTCGTTTTAACGGCAAGTTTCAGTTTCAGGTTTTAAAGCGGAATATCCTCTGCAATATTATCCTTTAATTCAGAAATATAATCAGTCACCTCCTGTTTCGTGGCGCAACCAGAGTTGTCCAGAGGACACCCCGCTGGTACCGCCCCGTGCCCCCTCCCCTTCAGAATGCTTAGTTGAATGTTTTTCAAAAATATTTACTTCTGAAGGGGGGGGACGCGTCCAACAAAGTGATTTTAATAAGGAAAATATAATAATGGGTTAAAACTTTTAATATCCACAAATTGGTCAGCTACTCCCCCTCCGTCCAATTTCTTTTCTTTTTTCTAGTTCGCCTGAAAATAAGAAAGTTTTCAGAATGCTACTCTGCCGCTGAAAGCATTACGGAGCATCTCAAATTTCGTTTCCAGATCTTCAGTTTGACAAATTTCGAGAAAGCTCCCGAATCCGAATCAACATTGCTTGAAACTCCGTTCGAAAATCACTTAAATTGCGTTTTTAGAGCTTTAATTTCGAAAGAATGCCAGCCCTAATGTCACCAAATATGGTCTCACAATCACGTTTTTAAGACTTCATGTTCAGAAAATATTCAGGCAAAGGCCTACGAACCTCCGATCTTAATTATCATAAAAACTTAAATTTTTCATAAGTCTTTTGAAAAACCTAAGTTAGAATAGCCTCTGAACCACTTCTCCTAACATCATAGAATACTGCTTAGGTTTTTAGGACTTTAATTTTGGAAAAAAATTCAGGGGGGGGAGCTCCAGAATTCTCTTCTTGTAAAAATCTTCAAGTGTCTTTAATTGCGTTTTTGTTCAATTTCGAAAAATTGGTGGGGAGAAAAGGGGAATTGATTTCTATCTATTTTTCGAAGAAAAAAACGATCGGGTAGAATCTCAGAGTTCCATTCCTTATTCTAACGTCTATAGATATGAACTAGAGAATCATGTTTTAAGACTTACAACTTCTATAAATTTCCGCAGATCGCTTTGTACCTTTTTCCCCATAACACCACCAAAGACCGTCTAAAATTGCGTTTTTCAAACTACATATTTCAAAAATTTTCTGGTGAGAATCCCCGGACCCTTCTTATTAAAAGATTTTTTTTTTTTTTTTTTTCAATTTGTGCCCCCTAAACCTATTTTTTAGTTGCGTTATTGCTCCTGTTGTCATGTTTTGACAGGCATAAAAGTTTTATTAATTATTCATCACTTAGAGATTAGATAGATATTCAAAGTGGCTTTAACTTAGATATTAATATATTTTCTTCTTCCAAAACGCATTAGCATATCAGAGGAGCTGCTGAACTCAAAATAATTTCGAGATATGAAGTAAAAACGTACACCATATTGCGAAATTAAATATTCACACTTTTTTTTGTATAAACTAAATGCCAAACGTATTTTTTCCCCGTTTTATATTTGTCTACAAAACCTCCCACCGGGTGTTAACTATATTTTCCTCGAACGCCAGGGCATAAAGGCGCTCAAAAGACAATTGCACGACGGCGCCGATCAGTCTTGGCGCGGCTCTGCCCCAGGGTGCCGCGGATACATGGTATCCATGTGCATTTATTTATCCACCCATACATATGGATACTATGGACACTTTGCGGCACCAATTGCCTCTTCTTACGGCATCCTAGGGTGCCGCGGCACCCATTTTGGGAACCCTTACATTTCAAGAAAAATCGATATTAATAAACATAAAAGCAGGCACGCTCTTGAAAGTCGTTTTTGTTTACGCGCAGCCTTGCGATCTTGCTATTTATGGTCCTCCCAGTCGCATATTCCCCCTGAATAGTAAGGGATTGGAAACCGCGTTAAATCAGTTGAACGCCAAATGATGCAATGGTTAAAAAACTTCTTCATATTTAACTTCTCGGCCAAGGCAAATAGAGCGAGTTGCGCAGCTTGAAGTGTGTCATATCGAACTTTCTTCTTTTCTGAACTGGCGACTTTCGAAATATTCGACTGAAGGATGCCTTTCGTTGCGCATGCTCTTCACGAACGGGACAATGACGCCTTAACTTGTTGACTCCCAAGGCGGAAAACCTTAATCCCCTGCGTGTGATTCATTAATATGTAAACACTTTTAATCTCTTAGAAGCTTTTTTTTAAGTATGATTTACAGCTCACAATGCTCTAATGGTGTTTAAGAACAAAGAACCAAGCCGTGTTAAATACTCTGAATTTTAGACCTTGCTATAACGAACCCTCAACGAATTGGTTTAGGAGGAGATTGCTATAACCAAAAAAAAGTTATAAGGTACTTGTACAATGAAAATCTGTATTGCTCGATAGTTTCATTAATTGTTAGGGTAAAATTAAGTAAAATATTAGTATTTAACAATTATAATCAAGTTGTAAACGAAATGCAAAAATTTACTTTTTTTATCATTTATAGTTAGGGATTGCAATACGGGTATACCGGTACACATAATATTGGTATTTCGAGCAATTTTGCAATTTCGTAATACGGTATTTGCTGAGGTAAAATACCGGTGCTTTCGCTATTAGCTGAAAATAATAAATGGATCATTCCACGTCAAATCGCCTAAATTAACTAGTCGACCGTTCCGTCATGTCTCCGATTTTTTCCATTATTTTTTTACGAATAGATATCTATGAGAAAAGCTTTTTAGATTTTTTGAATGAAAACTATGCCTTGGAGAATTTTTTCAAAAATTCGATTTTTGATCATTTTTCGGAGTCACCGTTTTGGCATGAATTCAGAAAATCTCTCTAATTTCTTTATTTTTCAACCAATTAAGCTGAATTTGGTGTCAGTTTCAAGCCAATATTTTTCTCTTTCAGCGTGAACGACAGAAAGTATTCTATGAACAGTTGGGTGTTGCCACTCTTTATCTAAACTCAGTTTTTATGTTTTTTCAATTGGGAGATTAAGTAAGTTATATCTCCCGAGTACCTATTACGATCTGCATCAAATTTTTTTGTAGAGTATTTAAATCATTCCCTTGCTTTATAAAAAAAAAGTAGGAGGGTGTTTTTTGTTGTTTTGAATTTAAAAAATAAAGTTTGTTTTGCAGAAAATACACGTTTTCTATTACTTTAAATCCCTCTTAAGCTTAAAAAGGGCAAAAACTTTTCAGAAGAATAAAACAATTAATACTGGACTCTCAAAGGATTTGTTTAATAAGTTGTTTATTTTTGAAAATTATGTAAAAATCTCCGTTTCAGACTTCGCAAAAATAAATAAATAAATAAATAAATAAATAAATAAATAAAAACACTTTTGATTGAAAGTGTACTAAATATTAAGAATAATAATTTGAAGAATAATATAAAAATAATTATAATGGAATTATTTTGCTTTTTTTTAAATTAACTTTAAAGGATGGAAAAAAAATACTGTTGAAAATTTTTCTTAGCATAATCTTGTTTGGATTACGTTACACATGACAATGAACTTCCACACTTACAGTAAGTACTCCACAACTTTAGATTTCTCTGAAGAAAATTATTTTTGCTGATTGAAGTATATTTTAAAACATCCCTTTGTTTCTCACTGCCTCATTTGTAGAATGTCCTCTTTGAGACATAAAATTGAAGATTTCTATTAGTTACAATTAATAAACTTTCGCTTCGTTTCACAGTAATGGTTTCTAAAAATTAAAGAAATAAAACGAAAGAGTCCAGAGGTTACGTTTCTACATTTGTACTACCTATATCCTCATTAGGAGGCAAAGTTCAAGATTTCTCTTAGGTACCATTAATGAATTTTCGCTTCGTTTCATGGTAGAAATCTCGTAAAATTTAAGAAATAGAAGAGAAAGACAGGGTACAGAGGTTATAGAGACAGAGAAAGTACATAGGTTGCAAAGTGAACGTAGAGGATAAGCTCTCTGCACGTTCCCATTCACATTATCACTAGTGTCCTCAATAAGACAGAAAATTAAAGATTCCTGTTAGTTACGCTTTTGTGTTTCTTTAAGTAAAAAAATATTATTTAATAACTAGTCGACCCGTGCGGAACTCCGCACTGTGCTTCGAATCGTTTCATAAGGTATTTCGCTCTTTAAGAATTTCAAAGGAAGAACATTATGAAGAAGAACCGAAAAAAAAGTAAGCGCAGAAAAGAAAGCATGTAATTTAAAGACATCAGTAACAAAACCTCGTTAAATACAACGTTGTGATAATTTGATCATCGCTCACCTTCTGATCGTACATATTTTCAATTCAAACATAAATATCATTAAAAGTGTGGCTGAGTAGTGACTCGTGAAAAAGCAATAATTGTGCATGTAAAAAAACAGGTTGTGGCAAATACAGTCCTGCCCATGAGAGCATCTGACGGGAAAAAAAGAAATATTAAAGAGATATTTATTGGCACGGATTCGAATTGGCGCCCTTCTGATTAACAGCCCGACACCCCAACAAACTTAGCAATTGCGCCTTCCTTTTCGAAAGCTATTCATTGAAGGAATGCGTAGTAAAAAACAGCAAAAAAGCTTTTTGCCAAAAAAAAATAATAATAATAAGATCATGCTTCTATGCTTTGTCATTAATCAGCATGATACGATTTAAAATTATTCGAAAAGCATGGAATTTGATTAAAGAATGACGAAGATCTCACGTAGCGATTGAAACGAACATTCTAGAGAAGTAATAAATTAGATTGAAAATAAGTGTTTTTATCTTTGAATATTGAACTATTTCACATAGAAGGTTGCTTTAACAGTTACGGCTTAAATGCCCGCACATGTTTCTCTTTTAATCGAACACTTAAAATTCAAAACCGAAACCAGTTGAACTGAGTCCGTTTTTTAAGCGTAATTTTTCGAACGTAGACAAAATGTATTTTTTTTTTTCAGCAGAAAGCAGAAGAGTAGAAAATTATTTCTTGCTAATGAAGTTGATAATAATTTTAATGCTTTATATCGTATTCGCGCGAATAAAAAATTAAAGGTTTACTGGGTGAACCTCGTAGTTTTAATTTGGCGTAGTATTTGTTCATTTGTACAAAAGGTCGAACACTGCTATTAGAAACATCTACATTTCAGCATAAAATGAAAATGTTTTTCTGCACAAAAAAGATTTCCTTTAGGTAAATCTAATACTTTTTTATGCTTACATTATGCTGAGTGGTCTGGATGTAGTCAAATCTTAAAAAAAGGAAAAACACTCTTCGATTAACAGTCAACTTATCCGAATGATAACTGTAGCCTGCATAAAGGAGTCGAAACACCAAGTAGCATTCCCACTGCATTTATTTTATTACGTTTGTATGTTATGAGTACATGTAATGCGTAATACTAATATAAATTTGATATTCTTTCGGACAGCCCAAACTTGCCCGAAGTTCAGATAGTTTATAGCCGAACGCTCTACCGAAAAAAACTTATCAATTTAACCGAACAACTAAGTGCAGTGCTTTTAAGCTTTATTAAAATATGAACACACACACACAGGCTATTTTTTTTTTTTTTTTTTTTTTTTTTTTTTGCCGAAAGCGACGTAAAAAATGGAAAACTGCATTAGAACTTTGCTTTTAAAAAATGCATAAGAACGACAGGCAGCATCAAAGTTTTGAAACAGCAAGGGGCGTTTTCGAAAACTTGATTTTTCGACCGTAAGTCTATTTTTCTTCATTAGCCAACCTGATAAGTTTTAAAATGAGAAGGGAATAATATATAAGATAAGATATTGAAGAAACATTTTTTTATTCTTGAAAATTTCTACAATTTGTTACCGCAGGCTGCTTGAACCGTTACGACTTAGATGGCAGCACGTGTTTATCATTTAACAGCACGGTTAAAATACAAAATAATTTGAACTATGCTCTTTTTTAAGCGTAGCTTTCGAATGTACTAAAAATGTGATAAGCTATTTGTTTTTTTGCAAAAAGAAGAAAAAAAATATATTTTACTCTTCAAATTGAGGTAGTAATTTTTTTATTTGTACAAAGAGTCAAAAACTCATTAGAAGAATATATATTTCAATATACGATTTATTATTTTTTTCTGAACAAAAAACAATTCTATTGTAGTCTGAAATCTTAAACCTGTTACTTATATTTTCACTTACATTATGCTTTACTTTTCTTACCAGAGCCAAAGCTTAAAAAGAAAAAAAAAAACGCACAATTCCGAAGTAATTTATCACAAAGTCACTTCAAGTTTTCATATCAGCAAGGAGCGTTTCCTTCTCCTTTATTCTATTCCATCATAGTTGCTATTCACTTAATTAAGTGTTCATGTAATGCGCGATATTTCTCTAATTTTTTGTTGCAGATTGTCCGGACGTGGGCCCGAACACGCATTCTCCTGGTTACGAAGAGAACGCTCTGCCGATCAAGCTATTCAGCTCTGTCGGTCATTGCACAAATTAAAGTTATAAGTTCAACCGAAAACCTCATTCTGGTTCTTTAAAACAGGTTTTTCGGCTGAAAAAAACAATTTTTAGATAGTGGGTCTATTTTTCGTCAGTAGTCAGCACCATAAGCTTTAAAATAAGGCGTAAATCAAAGAAATCGATCAAGAATTGAGGAAAATCTGGCGTAGAAACCAAAAACAGGCTACAGAAATAATATATAAGGATGTGTTTCTAGACCATTTTTGGAGCCTCTTAAACAGTTCAGAAGGAAAGCACCGTTTGGATAGAAGGAAATGTTTTTATCTTTACCACTATTACAGAGGAAATTCATAGTTTATTGTAATGATATTTAATGTAATTCAAAAAGCAGTGGGAGATGGGGCAAGTTGGAGCGTGGGGCACGTTGGACCGGTCTCAATTATTTTAATACTATTAATATTTTTTATTTTATTTTATGATCAACAAAGAGCACCTATGGTCCTACAAATCTCGTAATGAAATCACATGGTATAGTTACATTGAATATTTTTATTCTTTTTTTCAGTAAATGTTATTTTAGTAGTGCTGAGTAATTTTCAGAAAACTGCAACTTTATTTTTCTTTTAATGGTTTTCATTAAGATTTGTGGGGAAAAAATTGAACTCCTTTCTTAAAGTAAGTTCTTTTAGTTCACAGTTATTCGTATTTTTTTATATTTTTTGTCAAAGAGAAAAAAAAATTACGACATCACGTTTTCTGACCAAGAACGTAGGGTAGATTAGTACTCCACTCATTGTAGGGCACGTTGGACCGGACCAACCTACCCCACATATTTTTAAAACTTTTTTTTCTCTTAAATCTCAATAATTATAACATTCTAAGTCTTTGTAAATTATACATTCATTTTATTTCATGTTACTCATGTTTCGAAATAATAACTTAGGGGGAAAGAAGCAGAGATATATTTTATAATGATTTAACAAAAATTATACTTAATTGTTTTTAACTAGATATCTATTTCAGATATAGCACTTTCTTACTATTTATATTTTCAAATATACTTCTAAATTGTTGCAGACAATTGTTTTCTAAGAAAAAAATATGTAATACATTCTATAATAAAGTTCCTGTATTAAACATATTTTTCTCCAAACAAGCATTCTACATAGAAACAAAATAAAACAAATAATTGTTTAAAAGAATGAAAAGCATACTTTTACTTAAGTTTATATAATTTCCCTTTTTATACTTGACTTTAGAATACAAAGATATACTAACTTAAAGCTGTCAATTTTATTGTACTTTTTCTTTAAAAATATATGGTATTAGTATAACAGAATTCTTTTCTTTTTGGATTTGTTTCATACAAGTCAATAAAGAAAAAAAGAATTTTCCCCTTACCAAATATTGATGTAATTGTTCATAAAAGTAACATATGACTTATCCTTCTAAAACCCAATCCAATAAAAGTGCTACTCCCAAAGCTGAGTAATTGTAGTAAACTACAATTAACAATTAATTAATTGTTAAACTGTGGTAAACTACAACTAACAATCAATTAATTGATAATTGTAGTAAACTACAATTACAATTGATCAATTGTTAGTTGTTGTGGTTACGTTTACCAATTAATCAATTGTTAATCTTTAATTGTCAATGCAATTAAAATTTGCCCAACTCTGCTTTCTCCGTTGTTAATTTTCTTTAGTTGCTCAAACTATAATGTGTCATTTTAATTATATAGCTTTGTTTAAGCTAGATGTTAGCTTGCAATTACAATTTTGACAAGAAAAGCGAGCAACTTATCAAAATCACATTCCCACTTGTCAAAATCTCAGCTTTCTTGCCTTATATATGGTTTATGGTTGACTTCGTGATGTATTTCTTCAAACTTCAAGAATTTTGTTTCATATCGTCACTGAATTCAAATGTTTTCTGTGCAGGCACTGGTAAAAAACGAATTTCATGTTTTTCATGAACGTTAACTGATATACTTTGCGTCGTACATACAACGAACAATATTCTTTGTATGATGAAATTTCACCCTCATCCTAACTAATTATATCTTTTGATGTGTGTATCACTACACCCCTACCTTTTTTTATTATTATTATTATTGTTTGTGCTTTCATTCCTTTCAAATTTAGCGGATCTTGAACATTTGAAATCCATCGTTTGCGGCTAATTCATTAAAATCGAGTACCTGCTACAGATCCATCATCGTTTTCCACAACACATTTCATCATTCGGATACTTTATTAGTTCTTGAGGTTACCCATTGTTCTTCCTTTAATTGGCTGTTTTTTCCATCGGCTCATTGGGTAACATTGGCTGAAAATATCTCGAGTTCCACCTTCATCCCTTATTTCTAAGGTCATCCTTCCTCCGTGGAAGCATAAAATAGGCTTCTGTGCATTACGCATGCATAATTGGCGATCTTGCCCAACTCATTGCAGAATGGGAGGAACTTCGAAAATGGAGTCATTGCCAAAACGTGACAGCCAAATTTCCATTACCTTAATGGCAATAACTTTGCAGTCCAATTTAAGTGAGTCATAGAGTCGAAATGAAAGCGATCTGAAAGGAACCGAGGAAGTGTGTCTTGCCATTTTTGTTAGTTTCGTTTTCTCCAGTCGCTCGCCTGGGGTTGTTCCGAGAAGTTTCATTAGGTCAACGATTAGAAGAAAAGGTTTCAATTAAAGTATCGGGGCCACTTGCTGTCTTCTCATCATCCAAAATGCCACTTTGGCCTCAGGATGCCGAACTTCCAGAGAAGGGCAAAAGCCTGGAATCCATCTTCGCAGCTATCACCACCTTCGTAAATATGATTTTATGATTCTTCATTTTTAGTTTCGTTTTTACTGTTTCATCTCGAAGCAGTTTTTAGTGCACAAAAAAAGATGTACAAATTTCAACAGACAAATCTTCGTTGCTGTTCTTCATTTGGGCAATAATTTAAATCTAATTAAAATCATTTTCGATTTTTTTTTTTTTTTTTTTTTGCAGACTTATATTGACTACTAAACGATTGACCTTGAAAATTCAAAGTTCATCTTACGTTAAAAATTCAAAATATTCGATTGCTATGTAAATTTTCATGCCTGACGACTTTTTCTACCCAACTTGGGAAATTTATGTGAAAATGCGCTGGAAATTGATATAAAAAGAGAACTAAGTCGAGTTAAACGTATTTTTTATAATTTATTTTATTTATGTTTATTTAATAATTTGTTTTAATTTTATTTATTCGTTTTTTAGTTTTATTTATTTATTTTTGTGCACAGCATAGTTCGAAGGAAAAGAGGCCCGTTCCTCTTTTGTTTTTTAAGTTAGTATTAAAAAATGCGAGGTAGCTTTAATGTTGCTTCATCAATGAGTTACGATTGTGCCCTGAGACTTGCTCGTAGACTTTTTATTTCAATTTGATAAACTCGGAATTTATTGATTTTCCTGTTTCTAAGATAGCAAAAATACTCTAATAATTTTAATCAGTATACGTGCTTCGATTTTTATAACAGAATACAATTTTATTTGCATTCATTCGCTGTACTTCTCTGTAACTGCCGAAGGTAAGGATGATTTTCGAAAACGTATAACCAGTTTCTGTTAATTCGTGATATTTTTCCTCAAGCCATTACAGTTCTGAGTAATTTCTGAAAAATGGAAATTTTTGCAAATGTGATAAAACAATATTAAATGACCAGTCTGAAGCACAAAGCACTTAATTCGTATTCATTTTCAATAGCAATTGGATTCACAATTTGACTGCATCATTCGTCAGCGTTTTTTCCTTTTCAACACAAAAGCTAAATTGAGTCAATTAACAAATCTGCCATCCATAAATCATATAAATTTGGGTCTCACCATATTTCGGAATTTTTTTTTTTTATTTTCCAATGCTCGATTTCTATTGATGTTTACCCTAATGCTTGATGTATATTTAATAGAACACAAAAAGATCTTGTCGATCAAGATCTTTGTCCACCATTCAGCTATGATTAAAAATGGTTTGTCGTTTCTGGCTAATTGTGCTCGAGTTTCTTCTTTTTAGTCACCTCACGTTGTTCTCAAAGGATAAATGTGAAAAACATTAAATGTATGAAATTTAGTTTCATTTAAAGTCTCATTCATCCTTATTTGAGAAAGCTCAGAGCTGAAGTGCCCTTGCCAGACCTTCATGATGGATTTCGTTCCACCTAGTCATTTTAATGCTTATCAGTCCTGATATGATTCTTAGCTTTAGTTTCAGTACATAAAATGGAAAAAACGTAAGTTATTAAAGATATTTGATAGAAATATAAATCGGAAGAAAAATCAATGACCTCTATGTTCATAGTGAGACAGTACATGTAAAGTAGGTAGCGCAATTTATATTACGACTACCGGCCATGAGACTACACTAAAGCAGCGCAACTCTGGCACTCGTTTTGTATTCAGGAGAGAGTCAATCACGATAAATGTAGGGCTAGATGCAATCATATCCCATGACTGTGTTTTTGGTAGACTTGGGATTTTGTTGACAGTGCTCTACAACATCTTAGTAGCTGGTTTTCAGTAAACGATGAAACAAGCATATCCAATCTACTCAAACTGAAAAAGTTTTCCCGGCATCATGACATGAATCAGAAATTGATAGCCACACGTTAACATTTGTGATAATGAGGTCGCAGATAGGCTGTCTGAAAAGGGCATCGAGGACGAAACGGTAGTTGACTCTTCGCTTACCAGACTTAATTTGGTCTGGCATGTTCCACCAGTTCACGAACGGTACACCGGAACATTCTGTCGTGCTCTACTAGAAGTTTAATGTGATTGTGGCACTCAGACTGCTCTATCTAGATTTACAACTGGCGATCATTAGTGTCTTAACTTTGAACGTGGCTGAAAAATCCACCCTACTTCTAAAAAAATCTTTAACCATCCGGCTACTAGAGCATAATCTGCGTTGCATCAGACTTCTCAAGGAAGACTTAACCATTGAGAAGAAATTGACAGGTATATCTGCTCTAAGAATTCAACCTTCGATCCCCGCATAATAATCGACTTTTTAGCGGTCAACAATCCGCTGGAGCTGATCTGACAGACATCAGATCTCTTCTCCAAGATAAGCAACAACACAATTTGCGTTTTTGTGTTTCAGAGTAAACAATTTTCATTTTGATATGAACATGTTTTGGTTTTCTGAAACTTGTCTTATAATAACCGATATTATAAATAAGTTTCGTCTCAAGATTCATTCGGGAGATACTTTTGGGACATATATTAATTGAGATTTCGACGTGGTTGTCAACTTTGGGAAATAATTCGACATAAAGCAATTTGGGTTGTAACCCAAACTGTAATATTGCCAAAACTGAATTTGACACAAGTCTGGCAACATTATTGAGCAATCACGATTGCTTATTGTTCTCATTTGACTGTTTTGATGTCCTATCTTTTTATTTTCCCACCGCCACCCTCCGCACCCTGTCACCGTCGACGGGCTCCTCACGATGCTTCTCCTATAGCGAAAGCCGTCTCCAGGCTGCATCCATGTCCTACACACACGCGCATACATACGCAGCTACACACACACACACGCACGCACACACACATTCACACACATACACACAACTACCCACACATTCATGCCTGCACACTGACACAAACACATATGCCTACACACACATACACATACCCCCCACACACACATACACACATTCATATACACAACTATCCACACACTTATGCCAGCACACAGACAAACACACATGCCTACACACACATACACATACCCCTACACACAAACACACATACCCCCACACAAACACACACGCCTACATACACACACTTGTGATTGCGAAAAACATAATTTGAATTCAAGATGTCAAAATTCAAATTATTTTATTTTTTAGATTTCATATAAATTGGTATGTTTTTTTTTTTTTTTGATATATTATTGGTAAATAAATTATTGCTTAAATTTAAGATAGTTGCTAGGGGGAAGCAATAAATAAAAGTCATTTTTCCGACACGCAAATGCGTTTAAATATAGAGGTATCATATCAAACAAGCGCTCATAACAATATCACGCGAACGACCAAGGTTCAACAAACACCACCGGTGAATTTCTGAGCTCAAACGTCAAGTATTAAGTCATATTTCATTTTATGTAGGAAATTCTGTTACTCCAACCAACGCGTCCGTTGCATACCCAAATTACACCGTCAATTGCGATGAAGTACAAGTTTAAAAAATAACAACAACAACAACAACATTTCTCCAAGGTTGAATGTTGATGAAAATATCATGCACACGAAATAGAATTATTTATTTATTTTTTAATTTAATACTTGTATGTGACATAAACCCATTAGTTTAACAGCAAATTGGTGCTTAATTTCATATTTTACAGTATTTGCATGCATTGCCAGAAATGCCAGAGCGGCAGAGCAGCAATGTGATGCCAATTTATCAAACGTTAGCCTTAACCTGATCTCGTGGAAAAGTCAAAGGAAATATCACGTGTCTGGACGAAAGTTTAAAATAACACAAATGCCTCGCGGCGCTTTCGTCTCCAGACGAACAAAAGGTCAAGCTTTCTTCATTACGTGAAGAACTAAACGAATAAATATAATTTCGATTAATATCTCAAAACACTCACATAATAAACTTGTTAGTCGATTAATGCAGATGCTTGTTGGATTATTTTTCCGACTTGTAAACAGAAAGTTAATTATTTAAAAGATTCTACATACCATAGTCGAGTCTTAGTTTTCAACGAAAACTGAACATTTGTGACGTTTTAAGAAATAATCATTACATTTTTAGCTTCAGTAAAATTTTCAGCTTTTCTTAAGAACATCCAAATTATAGTCCTTTCATATTAAAGATCCAAAGGGAGAGTTTTAACATGACGTGGAACTTCTAGCGCATTTTCAAGAATTTTTGCCAAACTAGTCAAAACAAACCGCTTATCTGCTAGTCAAACGCTACACGCTACCAAAAACAATTTTCTGAACTTTTAAATTTAACGTTAAATTTTAAAACAAAATAAGCCATTAAACAAGATAAAAGTATCATTAAAAATATCCAATCAAATGCTGATGAGTAAGCCAATAACAGTTTTTTAAAAAAATTCACAAAGTAAAAAATAAATTGTCATTAAAAAATAATACATTTTCATTAAAACTTAAAATTAAAACGTGAGGAACAAAAAAATGGCCACAGCAATTTCAGCAGTGGATATTTGTTTCGCCGTTTTTGCACGTTCTACGTTATGATAATTTCCCCATTCGAAAAACTATTTTGAAGTATTCTGAAACGAAGTACGAAGTTACGTTTGTAAGGAAGTTGTACTATTTTTCTAATGTCCGTACTCCTTCATAGAAACGACCGAGTGTTCGAATTTTAATCTTCATATAAAATTTCCTGTACGCCATTTTAGTCGAATGATTCAAGCAGCACTAAATTACTCAGAAAGTTACTGACAAGATAAAAATTTACGATCATAAAATCATTGCTGTCTTCAAAATTGACCTGATTATGCATAGGTTAAACCAACTGGGTCAAGCATATGCAAAATCTAGATAAATTTCGTCAACTTTAATTTAAACTAGTTAATTTATAACTGAACTAACCTTATTCATGTCTATGCAGTTCTGAATTTCTAATAAGGTAAAGTGGGCAGTTGCCTAGAGCGGTAAATTTCACTTTTTTCATTTTTTCGCAACTCTTGACTACAAAACATGAGAATTTGTTTGATTTCTATCTCGAAATCTTCACAATAGCGTTAAACGGTTTGGTTTTAAAAAAGGCTTTTTGAATTAACTTTTAACTGTCCACCTTAAAACATTTTTAAAAAATATTTAAGGTTAACCTTTTATAGGATGTTCTGTATGTTGTTTTGAGATTTCTTCTCAATATTTTGTAAGATTTGTCTCAAAAGTTTATTTATTTATGTAGGATGATTACAAAAATTACTTGTCTTCACATTAAAATGATATTGCAAGCAAATCGTAAGAACAATTTTCATTACCATAATAGTTATTTAATATCAAGTACAGTTTTATTTTTTGAAAAAGAAAAGGAAATAAAACCGCGCTGGTCCAGACAATTTTATCGTTGAGTGGACGAAAAAGGACCTGAAAACGCTAGTTTTGAAAATGATGACGAAATAATTTTAAATTTTAGGAGTTTTGCTAAGAGACTCAAGATTTTTTGAACTGTGCGACATTTAGTCGCAATGTATTCTCAGTTCCTTGAATACATAGTCTTTTAGAGAAAATAGAAGTTCTGTCGATTCTATAGTAAAAGGAGAAGAAAATGAAATAAATAAGGTAAAATGAAATAAAATGAAAACTAGAATATGATATTTAGATTGACTAAATTTTAGTTTTATGACTAAATTTTAGTTTAAAAAAGTACTAAAGAAAACTAATTTCGGTCTCATAGGCAGTCATTAACCGAAATTTTTCCTTTTAAACTTAGTTTTAAGAATAGGGGGCTGTCCATAAATGCTGTCACACTTTCTTTCAACGTATTTGATCCCCCTTTCCTCCCCCCCCCCCCCCGCCGTCCTTGTCGCAAAGAGTGACACTTCTCCTTACCCCTTATCTCCCTTTGTCTCATGTCACGCTACATTGCATAAGCAAATTGTTATTTAAAAAAAAGGGTGATTTCACACTTCTTGTTAAATCCTCCCTCTGAAATGTCGCAAACTGTCACAATGGGGTTGTTTCCATCAGTCAAAAGTACAACTTTTATTCGCTGAAGTTGATAGAATGAGCAAAAAAAAAAATTAACATGGAGCGAAGAAAATCTTTCATTTTCAATACGTTTAATTTTTATTTAATTTTTAGAAAGCCCGATTTTTCAAATAAGGCATGGTCTTTATGACGTCACAAGTGATGAACATTGGCGCGCACTCCACTGGCGCTCTGAATGCTTACTCTTGTTGTCTACCGTGTTTCCAGGTTAAGATAATTTAGAAGCGAATTAAATATTGCTCTCTACGCTTGCTATCAATCATATCGTTTTTATTACATGTGAGTAAAGGTGCGAATTAAATATTGCGTTCTGCGCTAATGACATCAGTGAGTGGCATTTCATCACTTGTGATGTCATGTGCAGAAGTGTAAAAAATAAAATTGAATCTGCTCACCGATTAAAATATTTTTTAAAACTATTAAACTTTGTCAAATTATTTAAAAAATGGTCAGATCCTTTATGTTTAAGCAAGCCCTTTCAAAAAAAAAAAAAAAAACACGACCAAATTTTACGAAAGCAAAAAAGTCATTACGTTTTTTCAGTTTGGTCTGATTAGTAATTAGGTTTTATTAAAACTGCTATCCTGCGAAAACTTTTCATCCCTTTTCTGTCTACACTAATTTTTTCAGCAATCACGATTTTTTATGTTTTCATTTGGTGATAATGAATCGGCTTAATTTTTCCCCATCCTCTAGATTTTACACAATTATGATTGCCATTGGAGCCATTTGTAAGAAACAGAACGAGTAGATCGCAATTCGGGATTGCGAAAAAATAACTTGAATTCAAGATGTCAAAATTCAAATGGAAAAAATGCCAGGTGCTAGATACTTAGGTCTGGATTTTTCATTTTTTTTAAATTATTTTTCTTTCATTTGAGTTACTACACTGCAAAACCAATTTACATGCATTAATGTTGGATTGGAGTTTTCAGCTTACGACCAATAATAAATTAACTAGTCTATAGTCCGCTTTACCTTTGCTCCGGTAGTCCAGGAAAAGTTTTCGTATCCGCTTAATGCTCTTCAAATATATTTCCGAATGAAATAAGAACGGTATCTCTTAAAAACGCTTCATAATATTCATAACGAAAAATTCCTAAAGTTAAATGAATGTCTAAATTCAGAAAAAATCATTAAAAGCTTGTAGGTAATTTAAAAGTTAATTCTAATAAAAAGATATTTAAAATGTTATTTCTCGACAAAGTGGTTTTTTTTAAGCTCAGGAACTGTAACTGGTGGTAAAACTGTATTCACAAGATTTTTAAAGAACAAGGTTGAGAAAATAAAAGGACGTTTTTTATCTCAAAGTGCTACTAAAAGTTGGTAATTGAAAATTCATTCAAAATTATAATTTAGGTAATGGTTCTATCAAAACTGCAACTAAAATTCTAAACTTGTATTAAAATACAGAAAAACTTGCTTTAAACTTAAACTATGTTTTAAGTACACGAGTGAATAGCCCTGTTACCCTTAACTATGACTAGGCGAAGGCTTTGGCCATTTTTAGGTGACAGAACTTGATACTTACGGTGCAGTGTGGAGATATAAGAACGACAGCATTTCTAGTCTACATCAAAAAAATAACATATATATATTAGGGTGGTTCGAAAAAAACGTTTTTTCGAATTTGGTATCCGATTACCCCTCAAAAGTTGCAGTTTTGTACCCTGAATTCGGGAAAAATAATAAAAAATTCTAAATTATCATCTATAGTTCGCGCATGTCGCCTAAAGTTACGAAAAAATTAATTTTTTTCAAAAATTTTCATAATGTTGAAAAAAAATTCTAATTATGTTTTTTTTTATCCAACACCAAAAAGACAACAGTATGTAACATACATTTGATTTTAAAAATGGTTTTATTGCTGTTTTAACCCATTCCTTGCCCCGGCCGATACAGGATCGGCCGCGCAGTTTGTGTTAATACTGCCCCGGCCGATTCAGGCTCGTCGCAAGAAAATGGTTCCTAACTGCCCTCGACGATCCTGTGTCGTCACGGCGTTTCTAGCAGTTTTTGCTTCGGCCGAATATGTGTCGGCGATCCTTCCAGGAGCAGAACCCTGTTATTGCGCTTCTCTGTTGGGTTCTGGAGCTTTTAGGGGAGCGGTAATCAAGCTCTTTTCTTAGACAAAAGGGATGTAACTTATAGTATTTCACAGAACTGGTTGTAATTTATTTTATTTTACTAAGATATTAACTTTTCAAGTACTCTTTGATGGGACACGTATAATGCTTCAAATAATCAGGCATTATATTTTTATCTTTTCGTGGAAGCTTTGTTTCTTAGCATTCTGGCATTTGAACTCCTGATGAACAAGTGTGAAAATATTTCCTTACATATTTATCAATATTTCTATGCCTGAATAAAGCAAATAAACAGAAATATGTTTTTCTTGTTATCAAAAATCCACCTTCTTACGCAAGTATCCTTCACTAAATTGTTCATAATCCTCAAATTTTATAATTTATTTTACGCAATATTTTTTTAAAAATTATCTTACGTATCTTAATTTTGTACGAGTACGTTTTTTTTTAATTATTATAATGTGTTTACTACGCTTTTTATTTATTTGTATACTATTATTATTTTTGTGCTTATTTATTTTTAAATCATGATATTTTGAAACGTAAATTATATCTTTTTATATTCGCGGCACCCTTTGATGGATTTTTAGTGATACGGTTTTGAATATTTTTTATTTCACGAAAAAAAAAAAAGACGACCGCATTGACTATACGTAAAAGTTGACTATGTAAAACATAAAACAGATACGACAGTACGAATAAAATGATAATATCTTGAGTCCTTTTTTTGTACGCTTTACTCATAAGAAACAAAACATTCCTTTTCTCCCATTCTTTTTCAGATTTTATTTACTGTCTTAAAATAGCTCCAATGTTTTAATTGTACCTTCTTTTATGAGATTTTAAAAATATAAATTAAATATTTGGTTTCTTTTCAATAATCAAATTGCCATAATTAGTAAATAATCCTATGAAACTAACTAAAATTTATCCAAGTTTGTTTAAAAAAAAGATTTAAAATCCGACTCGATTTCAAGCAAGATCTCCTTTTTTTCCTTCTGAAGACATGTTCCGTCATATAAGCATAAAAGCTTGCTTTGAAATTCCTTTCTGAGCTAAACTGTTTTGTTGTAAGAAAATAATGTGGAAGGGTTGACCACAAAACACTAAAACCTTCTGACCATTCTTTGAATGGAACTAACTTGCTCGGATGTTTGCAAAGAGGGTCCTTGGAGAATACAGACCACCCAGTCGGTCTAGTTATTCCTCTCTCAGCTGGGGGCTTTTAGTTGCATGCACAAAAGTATCCTTTAGGGAAATAGGGATTAGCCGCAAGTTTTGATCTTTTGTAATCATTTATCTTTAAAATACTTCCCACGCTTGAGCAACTGATATCTGCTCATTCAGAAGGGTTTTAAAAGTCACCTGAATTACGATAAAAGTCGACCATAGTCCTGCCATCAAAGGGTTCTGTGTTTATTGGTCGTTTTGAAGTGTCACAATATATCAAAAGGCACCGAAGAATACTTTTTATCCTCTTAGAATATCATTCCCACACTTAAAGCGTTTTTGTCCATTCAGCGTTTTGTCCGCTTGCTCACACGTTGGATCGATCAGTCAATTGTTTGAAGAATGTTTTGTTGAGGCCTTTTGAAAGATAGATCATCTTACGTTTAACAGTAAAAGAAAAAAAAAGATATACTGAGATAAAAGCAAAAAGAAAAATAAATTAATAAAATAATTAGTGTTATGAAAATAATTTCTTTTCGTCCAATCCTCTATTGTTTCTTATTTTCCTGTTATGTACTGCGTAAATGTATGAATATTTCAGCACATATTAGCAACCTTGTATTTTATTGCACTATTTAATTCAGCGCTTAAAAACAAATAAAGCGAAGCGATTTTCGAATGCAAGCTGAACAGCAAAAACAACATTAAAATACCGATAGCAAAATGGGGAGAAAAGTGTTATTACAACGTAGCAAAAAGCAACTCCGTTTCGTTATCTGCGGCATGCGCGTTAAGGGTTTTCGGGCTGGTCATCGAATGGGTTAAAATAATTTTGGTTTGCAAAAAAAGTTATAAAATGGTAATAAATCGGTGAATTCGGACATTTTTGACTATATTTAAATCACATCGTTGTACCAAAATTAATAGTTAAAAGGTTTTAACTACACTTAAAAATGAAAGCGTGATCGATGCATGTATGTGTGCAGCTCTTAGCTCGTCTCAAAAACATTGAAACTACCCAGAACTCACCACGGGGAGGTGGCTTCACTTCGAGTTCCACCCACTCTCTTCCCAACTATCCATCCAAATGTAGGGGTGTTTTTTACAATATTTACATATTTACATTCACCAATTCTTGGCTAGCATGATAGTGAATTTAAGTTTACTTATCATCTTTAGACATTGTCTTGAATTCACTTTTAAAGTTAAACGATGGCATGACTGATCTTGAGAGCAGTGTTGCTCTTATGAAACCATCTCTATTTTCTTCCCCGCAAACTTTTGTACAGGACTCAGTTACCAGTTTTACTATTCTTTGCACACTTTGAGTATGGCAAGGAAATTTCATCGGGTCTAACTCCGGCAAAACATTACTACCAATCAGTTGTTCTAAGCTCTCATTTGACACATGGTTCATTGCTGGAGGAGGTGAAAGTTTACACTGAGACCAGTCAATCAGTTCAATGTAATCTGAAGCAGCAAAATTGATGGTCGGAGGTTGAAATGCACGCACGGATTTCCCTTTGGGCTCTTGATTTCTAGCTTTTAGCAACCTTCGAAAAGCTAACTGCTGAACATGGATTCTTTCGTCTACTGCCATTGATATTAACATATTTTCCGGATGACAAAAGAAAGCATTCCTCTGCATCACAGGATCAATGATATGCTTTACACTATCGGGTAGCTGACGTGACGACTGAATAGCTTTGAAGATGTGCTTGGGTCCAAACTTCACTGATGGATGCCTTTTGATTTCAAACCAAACTGGGGCGTATACTTTCATAATGTAGTCTACAAGCATGTTAAGTCCTTGAGAGGATGTCACTTCAGATATGTATAGCCTTAGTGTCCTATTTGCACATGTCAACCACCTAGAATGACTAAGAGGACCAGGATCTTTCACAGCAAGATCTGAAGGACACTCTCCTGTCTTCACTGCTTGATATATGTCAAGTAAGTACTTTTGGTCCTTGCTCAAGTCAGTTTTTGTTATGTTTATATCTTCACCAGTGATTGTTTCAAAATTAACAACCGGGCGTTTTTCACAGTTCAATAAAAGTCTGCCAATTGTTCCCGAGAAACTTGTTGGCCCTGAAGTCTCACCATCTACACTTTCAAACAAATGTCTCAGCGGCAGTTCATTGAACTGAAGCAAGCATATGAACCATTGCACTGGGCGGGCAAGTTTAATCTCAAGATTACGTATTGCACCGTTTTTCCAACCTGTATTTGTTGCTGTGCCGTCACATCCAACAGCAACAAGCTCATTATGGTCAAATTCCTTACTTTCTAAAAAACTCAAAATGGTTGATGCAATTTCGCTTCCTGTGCCACTTACTGGTGTCAAATGGCCTATGTACTTTCCACCAGGCTCTTGATTTTTTCGTAACTTTAGGCGACATGCGCGAACTATAGATGATAATTTAGAATTTTTTTATTATTTTTCCCGAATTCAGGGTACAAAACTGCAACTTTTGAGGGGTAATCGGATACCAAATTCGAAAAAACGTTTTTTTCGAACCACCCTAATATATATATATATATATATATATATATATATATATATATATATATATATATATATATATATATATATATATATATATATATATATATATATATATATATATACTTCAGAATCCGTACATCGTTTCTCCTATGTTTGCAAAATATTTTTACGGCGAGGTGGCACTAAAATTAATCTTTTTAATTACCTCATATCGTCTAAAGATTTCACATTGAATAAGAATAAAAAATAGTGCTTTAGAAACTTCACCTTAATCGTACGCTTTTCTAAATGTATCTCAATTGTATGCATTTTTTTTTTTCCACTAGTCTTGGACTGTCTGTAAAATACTAAATTGCTTTTGTGACTTATGTTTGGTAAATTGATTGTGAAATTCTTCGATTAATTGTGCTCCTCTTTCAGTTGTATCATTCACAACTTTCAGCATTTTAACGATATCTCTTCCCTTTAAATAGGTTCCTTCATTTTGCTATGAATCATGATCAAATAGGAAAACATCTTTCGGTGTTTGTAACTTATCAAACAGTTTTATTGACTTGTAATTGATTCTATAAAGAGGAAGATCCTACTAAGAAAGTATTCCAAATCATCTACTGTTATCTGAAATTTTTTATACAATCATCAGATACGTCTTCCTATTCAGCAAGCATTTCTTTGAAGTAGTCTTTTCCTATCTTCAAAGTTAATTCCTTCATCCAATACGGACAAAGCTACTAGTTCATCCCCTAAGTACCATAAGTGATTTATGAATTTTTCAATCACTGCTTATGCTGCATGTTTGTCATCATTTTGTACGCTGCAGTTTTTTTTAGATACTAGACTTTATATTAATTTAAAAGGCCTAGAATGGGTTGCTGCGAAAAACTATATCTTCATACAACATTTAACTGTAAAACAGCATTTATGGGCATTCTCTTCATGTAAGCTCAATTTAAATTGTTTCCTAAAATCATAAATGTTCGAACAATAGATTCCTTTTGCCACCCATCTGACTCACAGATAAGCTCCAAGTTGCCGAAAACATATCCCTGTAGGAGGGAGGACTTCACCAAGAAATATTATTACATGTTATGAGAATTCTCTGTAATATTTCTTAATTCCGCTTTCTACGAACAAGAGTATGTCATCAAATTCTTCTTTAAGAATTTAAGTGGTATGCCTACTTTTTGAATTTTGAAGCGCTTAAATAATGGAATATCGAGTGTAGAACTAAGAAAGGCAAGAATTCCTTTAAAGACGCTATGCAGTACGATTTCAAGTGCATGATGATAGCATAC
Organism: Uloborus diversus; assembly: GCF_026930045.1. Classification (NCBI taxonomy): domain Eukaryota; kingdom Metazoa; phylum Arthropoda; class Arachnida; order Araneae; family Uloboridae; genus Uloborus; species Uloborus diversus. Next base: position 72,351,980 of record NC_072736.1, on the reverse strand, counting down.
AAATGCAATATATCACCGTTCAGCTTTTGCTCTAAAAAAATACATGCACAATTTATACGGCTGGTATTGCAAGCCGCTGTATAAAACACTACAGCTTGAACAGTTAGTAATAAAGAGCAATCATCTAAGATATCATATACAACTGAAGAAATATCTCAGAAATGTTGAGGAGCTGTTTAACATTGGAACCTGAAGCTTATTGGCGTTTGGCCATGGTAAGCCTATTGGCGTTTTTTTCAGTTACGTCTGGATGTAGCTTTGTATCCCAGGGAAAAATTAAAAAATCTAAATTTAAATTCATGAAATCTGATTTTACCTCTCGAAGATTTTCTCTTGCTCTCTTAAGGGATGTACGATTGATCATAAGGTTATTTGGATTTAAATTTACTGCATCTTACATAGGCTGTTAATAAATGAGCAGCATCTTTGTCTAACATTGATGAAATGCGAGCAGATATCAATAGTTGTCAAGCTTTTTTGCGTTGTGGTAGACCAGATATAGAAAATAGGTTCAACAGGTTAAGATAGATACCCATTTCGGTTTCTAAATTTTGTGAATTGCAAGATGAATTTGATGATAATAAAGGACTATGTACTGAAATAGAAGATAGTTTAAAGTATAGATTTTTACATTATTTCGATCTGGAAATTTTTTTGAATTTATATTTTAAATATGGAAAATAGAGTTTATTTTTATGGTAGGGTAATCGAGGATTTTTCAAAATTTAAATTATTAGAATGCATAAACATTTAAATTTATAACTAAAGAACAGCGAATTAAAATATAATTATCATTACTTATATTTATAGCATGGAAACCTAGTGACCCTATTTGCCACACCTATTACATACACAGAAAATTTTCTAAATCAACACCCCCAAAGCCTGGAGGAGGCAATTTGTTGTTGTCAAAAATCATTCATTAATGGCCTTTAGAATTCCTTGTGTCTATTTTGGTGGAAAGAAATGTTCCTCTGCCACTTGGTTTGAAATGAGCGCGAATAGCGGTATGCCTGTCCCAAGGCCATTGGTGTACATGTACCCTATGTAATATGTAAAATTTTACAGAATGAAAGTGAGATAATGTTTGGTCTGGAAGCAGCAACAGCTATTGAGGTTCAAAATTACTTTAAATATGAAACCTAGGAATATTTTTACATAAAAATGAGAAAATCCGCAATTTTTTCTTCAAAACTCAAAAAAGGCGGCCCTAGGGGCACGTGTTAATATTCCCGGATTGACTTAAAATTTTGCAAGGATCATTTATTTGTATAATGGAACAAATTGACGGGGCGTCGTGTAAAATATCTGCAACTTCAAAAATAAGGACCACCCTAATATATATATATATATATATATATATATATATATATATATATATATATATATATATATATATATATATATATATATATATATATATATATCAGTGGCGCACACAGAAATTTTGCAAGGGGAGGGTCCGTAGTTAAAAGTCCCATTTTCATATCATACCCCTATATGCCGTCAAACATATTGACTTGATTTTATTGATTCTTGAGAACAAAAAGAGTAAAAATAAATTATTGAATAAATAATTAGCACTAATTAATAAAAAAATATTAATAACAGATACTTAAATTACCAGAAAGCAAACGAATTAATGCAATGTATTTACTTTTATCATTGTTCATAAATGAAAACAGATGCCCAAATTCAATATAAGAAGCATCAAGTCTGAAGAACAAGAAAAATCTCATTTTAACCTGTAATTACAAAACTAAAAACATTATTATTACTCTGTTTTCATTTACAGTCACCCATAGTCTGCCTCTATAGGTTTACAAAATATCGTAGAATAAAATTTAGTTTTCTAGTTCTTTTTTCGATTTTATTTATAACTTCCTCAGTGTGTGATGGTGACATTGCTTGAATTCAGCAGTACAAGAACACATTAAACGCTCATTATATATAGTACTATTTAAGTATGTTTTTAGCCTTCTCAAAGTCGAGAAAGATCGCTCGCTTATGCAATTCGTTACAAGAAATGTACACATTTTCTAAAACATCTTTTAACAAGAGGATTTTTTTTAACTATTATTAGAACTGAAATTCTTGTTTTCTTTGTTTGGAAATATTTTGTGTATAAAGTACATAGAATCATAATCAGTTGAAATAAGAAAAATGCAAGAACTATGGGAGGGGTCCGGACCCCCTGGACACCTCCCTTGTGTGCGCCACTGATATATATATATATATATATATATATATATATATATATATATATATATATATATATATATATATATATATATATATATATATATATATATATATATATATATATATATATATTAACTGGTACATTTTATCTGAAGAATGCCCTCCCGCAGTGAAATGTGATGTGTCGATATTGGGGAAGCTTGGTCAAAGCAAAATATGCATACTAAATATAAGAAACAACGTAATAAACCGCCAATGAATGAACAAGAAAAAAAAACATTTCAAAAAATTTCGTAATAAATCAACTGTTGAGTTCAGAGAAAAGTGGAACAAATATAATACAGGGGGAAAACAATAGAAAAATTTTGGGAGAACAAAAAAAGAATGCCTAATATTTTAAAAAAAGAATAAGAAATGAAAATGTAAAGACATGTAAAAAGAATAAAGACTGTTAGAAAAGTAACACTTTTACATCATTAAATCAATTAGAGTTCAGAAAAAGCGAAAATAAGAAGCAAACTATAAAAATGGAAGCCAAACTGCAGAAAAAAACGAAATAGATTAAAGACCGTTGAATTGACTCAGGGGGCAAAGGGAAGGGCGCACTCCCTTCCCCCTTTAAAGGACGCAAAGACCCCTGTCTAAATCAGGAGGCCTCCTTCCCAAAAAAAAGTAAAAATTACCCCATCAAAACAGCCTCCCACCCCTTCCAAAAAAATTCAATGGCGCAGTTTGTGACATGACCCCCCAAGGTGGGCACTCCTGATTGATTATAATCATTCTTCAGAATGTGCAAAGATTCTCAAAAATTAAGATCTGACAAATTTGGATGTTTTTGGATTCTTTTATGAGTGTTAGAATCAAAGGAGTGATTTGATTCTCAGCAGTGTTGAGCAGTACTAGAACCATTTGGCGAACAGTTCAAAAAAAAAAAAAAAAAAAGGCGGGAGGAGAGAAGAAAATAGAGAGAGAGAGATGTGCAAAATAGTACAGGAAAACCAATATAGAAAAACCGTCAATTCTTCATGAGGCATTATTTCTTCATTTTTCTCTTCTTAAATGAAATTACCATCTTGATGAGAAGTGAAATACGCAACTTGTATTCAAATACAGTGAAATTTACTATTTAGAATTTGGTTAGCGATTTAAAAATATTATTGCTACCGAGGATGAAAACCAAGCAACTTCGTCCTCGCTAAAAGAACAATAAAATTAATAAAAACAGAGAAACCACTGAAAATTTGTAAAAGAAAACGCATATTGCATAAATCAGCAATATAAATATTGACATAAACTGAATTTTAAAATTTCGTAATCAGCAAAACGAACGAAGGTCACCAAGATTGTGCATTGAACAGTTGGTATGCTTGCGATATAGTCGTCTGTTACGAGAGCAAATGTAAATCGCTGGATTTTTTTAAATGTGTTTTGAAAGCTAAAACTTAAATTCAGGCGATTCCTAACAAAGCAGTATTTCTACAATGCGTATCAGTTAACAAAGAATGGCTAACACAATAAACATTGTCGACAAGACTGTTTACGAGCATTTAATTCATCGGCTCACGCAATTTAAATTCTTCCACATGAAGATATTAATAATTTGCTCACGAACCTGTTTCTAAAATAAGTTTTTGAAATCAGCACGCGTGTCTGTTTCAAGAAAGTGCTGTTTTGCATAAGAAAAAATAAATTGCCATTTTTTTCACGTAAGGGTTAGTGGCATTCTAAACTGTTATTGTGATGGGAAAAAATTTGTTTTTGACGTACTTGGTCTCTTTTTTCATATCCATTCTTTTTTTTAGATCAGTGTTTCTCAACCTTTTTTGACCCATGGACAGGCGAGATCTTTTAAAAAAAAATTCGCGGACTGGCAAAACGGGGTTTAACCATTCGATTAAACTAAAATATTGTTGCAAGAAATATCCCAAAATTATTTTTTCAACATAATCGTTTTTTACCTAAATGTATCTCAATTTTTCTTTCTGTATAACAAACTGCGGCATTAATATAATATATTGCTTAGCATCCTCAAATATACTAGCCGATGAATAAAATTGGATAAAACATCACTTTTCAATATACTAGCCGATGATCGAGTAACCCGCATGTTTCAATACTGAAACTCGCGCCATGGCATTATAATTTGATAATATGGTTTGGTAATGTTTAACATGCAGTGTAAGGCTTTATCGTGACAAGGCTTCATCGATCTGGTAACTTAACTGTTTTACTATTAAGACTGTCATTTCAGGGGAACGAATGGTCAACAGAGAACGCTACCTACTGGAGTTTAGGGTTAATCCACTTGAGTTAGGGTTACAATTTGAACTATCAAAATCTCAAACAGGCACTGACTTCGTTCAAATGTAAAGCGATTTTCACCCGTCATACCTTGACTAGCAACTTTCTAGTGAGCTAATAACAAAGATGTCTGAAGTCGAGTTTCATTATAAGAGCAAGCAAATAAATTACATACAAAAGATATATTTATTTATTCCAACAGCAGCCATTGAAACATGAATCCTGATTGAGAAAGAGGGAAGGACAAGAAAATACCGTTGCAGTTTTTGAAGGTTTTTTTTTTTCTTAAAAACTACTAAAAAGTATTTTTGGTGAAGATATATCAAAAAATGTGACGAACCTCAGAATTATCTACAAGTTATGATGTCAATAAGTTCGAAGTCCAAGATATCATTAAGTTAGAAACAATCCAGAAATAAAAGCCGGCTGAACATGTAATTAAAAAAAAAAATGGAAATAAAATTGCATTCCAACTTTTTTTTATTGAGCCAAGCCATTCGCAAAAGAGACAAACCCAAGATAAAAAGGAGCGGCTACCTGAAATATCTGTAAACCTTGAAGGTCACTAATGGCAAAAATTAGGCCCAAAATAGGATACCTTGGGACGTCTGATTTTAAAGAAGGTCAAGGTACACTTTGGACATACCAGTAAAAATATAAATAGAGCACGTGATAAATAGAGTATATTTTCATCACCATCATTTGTTAAGTGCATCTTTGTTTTGTAGAACGTACTTTTATACAATAGAGCTAAAGACAGTTCAATTTTTTAAAAAAATATTAAAGACACAGCAAATAAATTCGGATAATGTTCCTTGAAGAAAAAAAAAATTCCCCCAACATAAATAATGACGGCTAATGCTGTGTACTATTTTAGAGTCAACCCAGGTTTCAATCTCCCCCCCCCCCTAAACATAAATAAATAAACAAATAAATAAATTAAATTAAATTCGTTTCTGAAAAATCAATATCAAATTTTTTTGCGATCAGTTATTCCGATAGGAATTTATGTATACGTTAAAAAAGTAAATCATTCCGAAGAATAATGTAAAAAGTTGCACGAATAATTTCAGCTCTACTCAAACTACATAGCATTTGCATCAAAAAAAATTGAGTTAAGTGGAATATTTCAACTTCAATTGTAAAAATTGCAGACCTGTGCTGCTATCTAGGGAGTGCAATAACGATAAAAGTAATTTCACTGCGAAAATGTTTATCACTTCTAAAGAAGTTCTGCAAATATGCAAATACGTTCAGCAAATGCAAAAACACTCATTGTTCTTTTTTGTATGCGTTTGTCACGTTTAGAAATTTAAATTATGTCTGATTTGAGCAAAGATCTTTTCTACAGTGGTGGTAAAAAAAATGCATCACCCACGAAATCCAAATATTTTTAGCATTTATAAGTAATTATGAAATATTTAACGGTTCTTGCATCATATAACACAAATCGGCATCGGTACATGACGCAAGCTATTGCGTAAGATTGCATCATCCTTCTAACTGCATAAAAAAAAACAGTTGAAGGTTCGACGCATTCATTTGCGATCAGTACTTATGAGTTGCAGTATGCCGAAATACGTTAAACTGACACCACAAAGGAAGAGTGTTGCCGTTGCATTGCACAAAGAAGGATTGTCGTCACGTTCCATAGCAAAAGGAATAAAATGTTCGCAATCGACTGTTGTTCGACTATTGAATAAGCTAAAGAACACCGGAAGCACATTAAGAAAGAGTGGCAGTGGTCGTCCACTGATATCCAATGCAGCGCAGGACAGGTATTTGATACGACTCAGCCTTCGGAACAGACAATCATCTTCCACAGACCATAGAACAGCATGGGAAAACGAATTGGGGGTTCACGCATCCACGTATACTGTACGAAAACGACTGTGTGGTGCGGGTTTGGTGGTACGTCGACCACGAAGAAGCCATTGTAGACCAAAAAAATGAGGAAACAGCGTCTAGACCGGGCAAAAGCTCACCAAGGGTGGACTGTCGATCAATGGAAATCAGTTGTGTTTTCGGACGAGTCCAAATTCAATCTACATGAGTCCGACGGACAGTACACAGTTAGACGCCGCAAAGGAGAGGAATATCATCCCGACTGCATTCAACACACAGTCAAGCATCCCGTATCCCAGATGATTTGGGGATGTATTTCTGATCAAAGAGCGTGTGGGCTTCACTTTGTGCAAGGAACAGTAAACGCTCAGGTGTATATTGGCATTTTGGAGGAGAAATTGCTTCCTATACTATCCGGGATCACTTTACTTCAGTTCCAAACGTCATTTTCCAGGAGGATTCTGCTCCGTGCCATAGGGAAAAACTGGTAAGGGACAATTTAAAAACCATTATCCTGCCATTAGACTTAAATTGACATTGGGTTAAGTAATTTTTTTCCTCTAAACTCACACGCAGGTTCGGAAATGAAAAAATTAGCATGGAGTCAGCAGTTTGCTTCGACCCGGAAACAGCCCCGATCTAAATCCGATCGAAAATTGTTGGAATAGAATGGGTGTAGAAGTGATGAAACATAAGCAAACATCACTTGCAAAACTCCGGGAATCAATAATTCGTGTCTGGCACCATGAACTCAGTAAAGAATACATTCAATCACACATTCGTTCAATTCCCCGTAGATGTCAAGCTGTCATTAAAACTAGAGGCGTACCAACAAAATATTAGGTTATATGTTATGATGTTCAAAGATTCCCATGTTGCTTTTATTTATTTTTGAACAGAAAGAGTGTTACAATTAAAACCTCTACTTATTTTTTCGTCGTCCATTTTGCAACGTGGATGCACTTCACATTGTACTTGTTACAGTTTTGGCCATGTATTTCCATAAATAAAGTAAACAATTATCGGATTCCTGCTGTTAAATATTTATTTCATAAGTTTTGAAGAACTTCACATACATTCATCGTTAATCGCTCGACCAAAACTTCTCACATATCCCATTGTTGTGAAAATGCGAGGGTGATGTAGTTTTTTTTACCAGCACTGTATGTTCTTCACCATATTTATACAATGTCGTGCTTACTCCCATTCACAGTGTGTACTTTTAGTAAATGTGTTCAGGCCCAAATGCTTTCTATTGCTGGTATTAAACGGTAATACCACGGTTTGCCTTCTTAAACCAACAGAATGATAGGACGTTTTTTCAAACATTTCCTTTGTTTTATTGGAATTAAAAATATAAAATCTAATCTCCTGCTAATTGGTGGATAACAAGTAAAGTGGAATCGAATCTTGTTGCTCACTTATCAACACAAAGAACACTCTTTACACTTAATCCCCAAAAAATAATGCTTCATGCTGAAACTAATCCAGAAGAGATCAATTTCGGGAGAACCAAAATCCCTGTTAAGTATAGTTTCCTCCACCCTCCCATATTAGTTACGCGTTTGAGAATCGATTATGTAATTTCAGAACTTTAATCGGATTTCCACAACGGTCACTAGTTACAATCTCGAACGTCCGAGGTCATTTCAAATTATCGTCTCATTTTTTAATGTGTGTTGACAAAGGAGTGTTCGGCCTGAATATCTTATGGATATTTGAAATTGCGCACTAAATATCCACAGAAACTGCTCATAAAGTTGATGCTTATTTTTAAAACTTACAAAGCATTTTGTTTGCAAAATAAACTCACGTGATGAAAATATGTTTTTAGGTCACGACTGATTGAGAATAGAAAATAAGGAAAAGAAGCTAGACATTTTTTAGCTTCAACAGCTAAATGTGATTGAAAAACAGTGATTTCACTGGAGTCACTTGAGCAAGCGCAGCGCAGTGAAGCGTCAGTTTTGTCAGCATATGTATCGGAGTGAAGCGTCAGTATAATGCTACATCTACCGTGCTAAGCACAAAAGTGGTATTCGCACTTTTTATCAAAATTGAGTTACGATCACCAGGTGGTTCTTAGCCACCTATTTTACCTTAATACAACGTTTTATGGTCATTTGTGAATAGGAAATACTTTTTTAAAAAATTTGAAAAAGTTGCATCTGAATCAGATACATGGAGGAAGAAAACTTTAAACGACAATTTCTCATTTTGAACTCAGGACTTTTGCGCTTAGCACGGCAGACATATCGCCGTTCCGGTGGAACATTGACGTAACCGCCAAATTATTGAAAATGAGTTGTTTTCGTCCCTAGGGGTCCAAAAGTGGTCACCCCATACGGAGGAACACTAACAGATTTGAATTTCAACTTTTAGCCACCAGGTCATTAACTCACCTATGTTTCATTGTATGAGGCTTTATGAGGTTGTTACATGTATATTTGTTTCTACTGTAAAATTAACACTTTTTGAAGTTGTGTCTGCGCTCCACCAGAACAGCGATATGCACGCAAACAACTAGTGCCTCTTATATTAATTGTTAAGTTAATCATCAATGGTTAAATGAAAAAAACGAAAGGTTTTTCACTAAAAAGCAAAAGTAATAACTGAAATCCTCGCTGAGAAACGAGGATCGCTCCATTTTAAGACATTCAAGACGGGGTTGGGGGCAAGGGAGGCAACTGCCTCCTCACTTTCAAATTTAAAGGGACCTCACCTCCTCCCTTTTCAGAGGTTAAAGTTGATGACCGGTTGAAAAGTGATTTTTTATAGGGTGGATTTCATGAAAGTAAAAGCTTAAAATTCCAAACAAATGGATTTTTCTCATTTATTCCATAAAAATGAAGCTTTCAATTGGAAGGGGAAGTCTACGGTGGCCATCCGTCCCGATTTTTGAGGCCATATTCCACATTTTTGGAGGTCATAGAATCAGCCTTTAATGTAGTCCAATTTTACAAAACAAAACAGCTTCAGAGGCCACGTCCCCCTAACCTAATGCACTTCTTTTTAGCCCCATTTTTTTGGTTCACAGCCACCTATGTTCAAGACTCGTAAAAAAAAAAACAGTTAAAAAAAATTCATTTTGAGAGATTTTGTCTTCAGATGCGATGATAGAATTTGCCTCTATGAATACAATTTCAATGACATTGTAATAAAATTTGGGGGCACGGCAGTGCCCCCGCCAAGTCGAGCGCGAAGCAAACACTGCCGTACCATCTTTACTGGAACCATTTCGCCGCATTTTCGGGCCCCTATTTGAGAACCTTCTGGTGAGATTAGAACGCAGAAATTTTCGTCATCCAGTAAGCTATAATCACATACTTAAAATCCGAAATTTCAAGTCTGTAGGTCATTTAGTTCCGAAGTTAAGCGAAAGTAAAGTTTCGCATTTATGACACTCACTCACTCATGATCATCAAAATAGAACTAGTACTTCCCATAAACTCAGAGAGGTGAAATTTGGTACAGAGTTAGGGTTTGATGGCCACATAAAGGGAAAACTATAAAAACTAGGCTAATTGAAGGTCTCGAGTGACCCTGATTAGAAAACACAAGAGCCCAACCAAACTATTCGAGATCGACATAACGCCTTTATAAAAAATATTCAACTTGGCGGGCCGCTTCATTTGATGTCAAAAATCGAAAGCTGAAGTATCTAATGAAGAGCCCTCAGGTGTATTAGAGATATGGTAATGCCCCCTTCTACTATTGGTACATAAAAAAATCGACTGTCATTGCTAAAGTCCAGCGTAGTGGGACACATCTTCTAATTTAATCTAGCTTAACTTTAGTCTACTCGAACATTACACAAATTAAATGTTTCTACAAAAAGAAGTGAAATCCCACCAAAAACATTCTGTAAAAAACTAGCCAAGTCTCGATGGAGCTGCTTGTTTATCTCTAAAAAGTAGTGAAATCTAGACAAAGTCATGACAAGTCTAAGGTTCCTTACTGCGATTTCTTTATAATTATAGTTAATGTTGTGTGACTTGGCCGTTAAAGGGTACACAAGGGTATAAAACCAGGTGCTCCATGACACCATTGCACCAATCTTTCGCCAGAACCGCTACCCATTGACGATTTAAAATTGCCACTTGGAAAACGTGTAAACAAAATTGACTTGTGCCCACTAACGTATAAAGAATGTTTAACGGCCAAGTCACACAACATTAACTATAATTATAAAGAAATCGCAGTAAGGAACCTTAGACTTGTCATGACTTTGTCTAGATTTCACTACTTTTTAGAGATAAACAAGCAGCTCCATCGAGACTTGGCTAGTTTTTTACAGAATGTTTTTGGTGGGATAGAATGTACACATTTACAATTTATTGGTATGTATTACAACTCACTCTTTGGCAAAAAGTAAGGCTGTCTCCTTCACCCAAAACTTCAATTTTTCTGATAGAAAATATTCCTAACTTTCTCTTGTATGATCTATTATGAAAAATAAAACTTCAGAGTATTTAACGCGAATAGCTCCCTAATCAGGACTTAGCATTCTGGGCTAGTGCTTTAGTCCAGCATAAACATTTAAAATGCCTCCTCTGATGTAGGATTGTTTCCGTAATAATTTCAACCTGTTACTTCCAATTTCAGTTTCAATTTTTTTTTTTTTTTTTTTTTTGAGCAATCACGATTGCTTATTGATTTTATTTGACTGTTTTGAGATCCTATCATTTTATTTTCCCGCCAGCACCCGCTGCAGCATCACCGTCGACCGGAAGCCTCACGATGCTGCTCCTCTAGCGAAAACCGTCTCCAGGTTGCGTCAATATCCTACACTTACACGCACGTACACACACACACAAAAACACCTACACACACACATACACCTACACACACATACATACACCTACAAAATTGTGTATTTATACATATTAAGATAAAAAATTTCGCTTATACGAGTAGCTCTTTCTGGAGTGTTAAATCTGCGGACATTCTTGCTTAATGCTCCAGCAATAGTCAACCATCATATGTGCATCCCATCTACCTTGATATCGTGTCTCTATGACCTTCAAATCTTGGTGGAATCACTTATCTTGTCTTCATCATCACTGATCGAACCAACATATTTCGGAAAGTTTGCAAGATGGCTAGGTAAGAAATGCAATTCAATGCTCTTGTGGCAACCAAGCATTTAGAGGCTCTCCGAGAGTTGCTGGGTGATTCTGGCGTAATTCTGGGCTCGTGTATTTCCAAGAAAGTCTTTCACAATGTTTTGGAATGCCAACCAAGCCTTCTTTTGAATTTCTAATACCGTTCCGATGAAAGTTTTATCTTTAATAAGATGCCGAATCTGTGGACCATCAAAAAAAAAAAAAAGGGCCTATATCTTTTCAAATGACAGGCTAGGAAATACCAAAATGAAATACTTAGAAATAGTCCTTCCTATGATCCATGCAGGCATGGATCTGCGGTGGGCCCGCGTCCTTAAAGGGTCCAATAAATTGAAAAGAAAATTGAAAAGAGAAGTAACACTAAGACTTATTAACACTGCAAATATACACTGCCTCTGGGGAGGGGGCCTACAGATTTTGCTGCAGAGTGTCCCAAAATTTATAGATCCGGACCTCGATCCATGCTCAATATCGCGGAGAGTAGTCACATTATCATAAGTTGTAGAGAAAAAACTTGACGTGGTAGAAGAAAACTAAATACAGTTTTGAAAATAGCACGAATAATTAACTATAAAAGCTCAAAACCAAAGCTCAAGACCAAAACTCAACAGAAATGATTTTAAAAATTGTTCCCCAATGTAATGTTGAATTGATAAATTTAACTGCATTGTCTGAAACTTAATTAGATTTGTTGCTTCAATATATACCTTCAACATAAATTATAACTTCTGTAGGTCATAACGAATTAAGAACATTTCTCTTCCATTAGAAAAGCAAAATTATTCGCAGAAAGAAGGAACCTTATTATATTTTGCTCCAATATAACTCCAATCCCAAATAATTCTTTCCTGAAGAATAGCAGTAAAATCTTAAGAGAAGGAACAAAAGCAAACTGCTGTCTCGGTTTTTAACATCAAGGTGAAATTGAAAACACCGCATCATTTTACTGAGTTTCCTGTTTTCAAATAATCTCTCCTGTTGCATTTTCTGTAACAGTGTGACGTGTTATCTTGTTGTCTAAAAATGAGTGATTGAGCTGTTTAATTCTTGCATTAAATAGTGAAATAACAGTGAAGAATGTATTAATAAATATCGGTGGATAAATGAAGTATTTTGCTTTAAGGTAATCAAAAAAGTCTGCCAAAAATATCAGTTTGACCACGGAAATTTTTAATTTTTGAAGATAAGAAAATAAAACTATTGTGGAATTTTAACTGTGCATTAGTAATAGATCTTTTTTTTAATCAGGAGCAAAGTCGATGTGAAGATTACCCCCATTTTAGGGGTGGCTGAATTTTTGGACTATTGAGGAGAAAATAATGTTTTTGAAGGATATTTTATGAAATTAAACTAAAGTATGACAGGAAAAGAGATGCGTTTAAACTGCTCTTTGAAACGACGGGCCTGTTCGACACTGGACATTCGAAGAAAACCATTCCGCTCGATCACAAGGAATAAACTTAAAAAGAAAAATGCAGGAAATATTCTTTTTCGAATGACTCACATCCTTCGTATTTCCCGATGTCTGAAATCGCGCAAAGCGTTCGTGTTTGCGCGAAACAAAAAGAAAAAAACGCGGGAGCTACGGCCACCCCCGCTTGATCACCACACAAAGGAGCCGGTCGGTGTTCGTGAGGTGCGAGACGCACGCAATATTAGGCACGGTGTGCTCTCCATCAAGGACGCCACAATTGCACGAAGGAAGAAAAAAAAGCGTGAAAGCTCCGCCGCGGCAGTTTAACCAAGACACAATCGCAGCCGGCATTTATTCCTCATTCGATGCCTCGGAATTCGGTACGGGTGGATCGCTTCGTCCTACAAGTGGTTGAGACTGATATGAATGTATGAGGATGCATTTTAACGAAGGAAGCGCCCTGTCGGCGGTAAGAGAAACGGCGGTCTTTTGAAATTCCTTGCTTATTTTTCGTTATTTTTATTTGTTTTTGAAAGTTGCCGGTTAAGCTTGAAATCCGGCATTCTATAGAAAGTCTAAGCATTGTATACTATACAGATGGGAGGACACGGTGGCCTCCCAAAAAATTAGTTATTAGACACAATTTGCCTCACGATTCGGCAAATTGAAAGGTATTAGTGCAGAATCACGTTTTTTTTTTTTTTTTTTCTCTTTCATAAAATGTAGGTAGTGTCATGTGTGTATGATCGTATTTTATCATTTGGTAAAATTCGAAGTTTAGTCTGCGAATTGAGAGTTTTCCTCCACCCAAAATTTTAGGTGCCTTGTGTATAATACTTAAAACTAGCTGGCAATGTTTTGAACGATTTACATTTCACATTTCATAGGCATTTTTTAGAATGTCAAAAGAAAAACTAGATTAGCATAAAATGCATCTCCATTTGGTTACGAGGATTATTATTTTTTTTAAATTCAAAATATCATTCGAGTCTTCCGTGTTGCAACAAATAGGTTAGTTTTATAGTTTTAATTTCTTATTCCTAAATTAATATTTCGTTTCCAACTAAAATAAAAGTAAAGTTTTGTTTTTTTAAACTCTCATTTTCCAATACGTATTTTGATTTTTTAAATGATTTTTTTTTCTAAAACAACCTTTTTTTTTTTTTGAGGAATGCACATTATTTATAAAATTGCTTTGTCGTTACCTTTCCTGATACTGCGCCGGAAAAGCATTTGACTTTCTACAAATGCCTGGGTACTATATGGAATGACTAAGTATTATATACAATGCCTAAGGAAAGTATGTAATAATTCTCGTATTTCATATATTGCCTTAAAATGTCCAGCATAACATACAATGCCTGGGCATTACATAGAATGTCTGCGTTTCATACTGTGCCTGTAAGATATACGATCCATTCCTCTAGGCTATGTATAGTGACTGCAATACCGAATACCGGTATTTCGAGATATTTTTCAATTTCATAATACCGGTATTTGCTGAGATAAAATAACTGTATTTTCAGTATTAGTTGAAAATATTATTATTATTATTTTCAACAAAAAGTTATCAAATAAACTTCTTAGATATCCAAATTTGTTTTAGATGTGCATTTCTTTTTCGACGAGACAGTGTCAATCTATTTAATGTAAATATTTGGCTTCAAATGCACGACATAATACAATATCAATAAATAAAAGTACCGCAAGGTAAAAATATCAATAAATAAGTATGCTCATTACGTTTATTTTCTTCCACTTCCTTGATCATTCATTTGCACTTTTGTAAAAGTTAATTTCAAGTATAATTAAAATGTATTTGTGTTATGAAAAATGTATTCCAACCGTTAATTGCAGCCATCATTTGATTTGATATCTTTTTTAAATATTTCCCACAACTCTACTGAATTTCGAGAAAAACCTTTTCTTGTTTGTTGACAAAAGAAAGTTTGTTGTTAATTAAATTTCACTAATGAATTATGTAAAAATATGTTAAGTTTTATGTTAAGTGGTTAAATGTGGCAAATGCTGTGTAGTAGGGGGAATATTCTATGGGTTGCGCTCTTTAATAGGAGAAATTTTAAAAAAAGTTTAACTTTTGTATATCATTAATAAAAATTGTTTAAAATATTTAATTTTTGCATCTAACACCTGTTAAAAAGTGATCGTTTCGCCTAATTTATCTATTCCTTCTTGAAATAAACTGACCCGTAAATTAAGAGATCTTTGTATTTGATACCATGACGAAGGAACAGAAATTTATTTCAATTATGAAGCAATATTAATTTCATTTATTTAATACACGAAGGGAAGAAGTATTTCGAATAAAGCTACTAAACGTTCCTGTTTGAGAATGTTGAACAATAAAATAGCAAAATAAACTATTTTGTCAATTTCTATTTGGAAAAAATTGACCTTGTAAGTTGAGAGTTCGCTGTCTTTGAATTCGTAACGAAGGAACTAGAAATCATTTTAATTATAAAGTTTTTTTTTTAATTGTTGTTTAAGAAATATAGAAATAAAGTAGCTAAACTCTCATTTCTGGGAATTTTAAGAAATAAAATAGCGAAATAAAGGGGGGGTTTTTTTGGAATAAAATCTTTGAAGTTGGGAGCTTGCTGTATTCGAATTCATGACGCAGATGCGAAAATTTGTTTCAATTAAGAAGCAATATTATTTTAATTTATTTAAAATTCGATGGAAGAAACTAAAGCGAATAGAGCAGCTAAACTTGCATTTGAGAATTTTGAACAATGAAATATCAAATCAAACTATTTAGTCAACTTCTGTTTGGAATAAATTGACCTTGTAATTTGAGAGCTTGTTGTGTTTGAATTCTTAACGAAGGAACGAGAATTCATTTCAATTATATAAAGAGTTTTTTTTTTCTTTTCTTAATTTATTCAACACACGAAGAAAGGAAATAAAGCAAATAAACTTTTATTTCTGTGAATATTAAATGATAAAAAAGCAATAAATTGTTTTTAATTTCTTTTTGGAATAAATTCGCCTTGTAAATTGAGAGCTTGCTATATTTGAATTCATGGCAAAGGAACGACAATTTATTTCAATTATGAAGCAATATTCTTTTGGCTCATTTAATACACGATGAAATGAAGTAAAGCAAATAAAGCAGCTAATCTTTCATTTTTGAAAATTTTCAACAATAAAATAGCAAAAAAAAAAAAACTGTTTTGTCAATTTCTATTTGGAATAAATTGGCCTTGTAAATTGAGAGCTTTCTGTATTTGAATTCATTATGAAGGAGCGATAATTTATTTTAATGATAATGAAGCAAAGGTATTATTGAAAGAAATGAAACAAAAAATGGCTGAACTTTCTTTTCTGAAAGTTTTAAATTTGTAAAATCTCCAATAACAATTATCAACAATAACATAATTTTCAAACAAACTGTTTTGTCAGTTTCTATTTGGAATAAATTTACTTTGTAAATTGAGAGCTTTCTGTATTTGAATTCATTACGAAGGTACGATAATTTATACTAAAAATAAAGCACTATTCTTTTAATTTATTTAATGCATGATTAAAAGAAATAAAACAAAAAAGTGGTTAAACTTTAATTTTTGAAAATTTAAATTTATAAAATCAACCAATAACATAACTATAAAACAAACCATTTTGTCAATTTCTATTTGGAATAAATTGACACTGCAAATTGATAGCTTGCTGTATTTGAATTCATAACGAAGGAAGGATAATTTTTTTAAACTATGAAGCAATATTCTTTTAATATATTCAATGCACGAAAAAAGAAACGAAACGAATATGTGGCTAAACGTTCATTTTTTAGAAATTTAATTAAAAAATAGCAAAACAAACTGTTTTGTCAGTTTCTTCTTGGACCAAGTTGACCCTATAAATTGAGAGCTTGCTGTATTTGTATTCACAACGAAGGAACGATAATTCTTTTCGATTATGAAGCTATATTCTTCTTAATTTACATTTCACAACGAAGAGAAATGGCATGAATAAAGCATCTCAATTTTCATTTTCGAGGCTTTTAAATATAGCAAAACAAACTGTCTGCAGCCGTACTATAAATATTAATTAATTCCCTCTTCTGTACTGAGAACCATCTCTAAAAAATGTCCTATTCTTCCACTCCTGCAAGTTATGACTCTTGCGTAACGGAGAGAAATCGTTCAGAGCACGTGCTAAAGTCACGAGTTGAATTTTTATGAGCAAACAGTATCACATGGTCCCTGCAGGATACCATTACGCTTGTCTAAATATGAGATTCGAGGTACAATTAAGCGTGTACTATTAATAACTCTTTACGTAGCGAAGAAAAAAAAAATGAATGAAATGGATACAGAGAAGCAAGAGGATTATGGAATTAATTAAATGCTCACTTAGAATTCAAGGATATTTGAAAAGTATTATTAGCCGCTGTTTTATGTCATCTTTGTTTTATAATGAGTTATTTCTGGAATTAAATTATTCGCTGTATTTTTTTTTTTTTTTCATTGCTCAATCTCGTTGCGGTTCTGACATAGTATGTTTTTTTTTTTTTTTTTTTTTTTTTTTTTGCGCTTTAAGTTTTTAAATATTTGAGATTAAAAAACCATTTAGTGCTTAAAAAAACCACCCCAGCTTTTTGAAAAATTTTGTTTTATTTATAAAAAATAAAAAAAAAACAATAATTTGTTTGTGTCGGGAGTGTGACGTAGGAAGTCACGTCAGCAACAAATACTAATTAGTAATTTTGGAAGAGTTGTTTTCTTTTTTTCTTTATTGAGGCTTTGATATTTTGAATAAATATACATAATGGTTACTATCACTCAAATATTAGAAAATTAAAATTTTAAGTTTAAAATTCCTAGATTAAAAACCCAATTTCTACGCAAATGCTTCACCCGTAACAACGGAGTGCGCAATCTATACCTCAGTGCAGAGCCGTAGAATAAGTAAAAGTACAGAGTATTTGTTCCTAACTTTCATAAGTTTGGCTTTGTCTCATAAATAAAAGAAAACCGCCTCACTTGAAACCAAGCATAGAATCCTGTTTGAAATACAAGAACGCTGTTGCGGGCATTTCATCTGCATACCGTCTTATCTATTTGGATTTGGATGCATTAGGATTATGCATTTTATGTTGTGTTTGTGTGTATGTTTCTAAAACAGATCTATATAGTATTCATATATCTATATATCATTGCATCTTCTCCAAATGTTTATGCGAAGTTATTTTGATGCCCAAGAGTTTACATAGAGATATTTTCGAGAAGGGAAATAGAAAAAGTTCATGAAACAAAAGAGTCGTAAAATTGCGTAACATTGCTCTCTTCTACACGAACGAGTTTATCGTGGCAGAAACCAAGTAGAGGGCCATAAAAAGCACACGATTAGACTTTGTCGTAGTCTGTATGTTAATTAGAACACTTTTCATATTTGTTTCTCACTGGCGAAAGTGAAAAGCCTCAATTCTAGTTGCCTCCTACTATCAAAGAACCCGTGCAAAAATTCCACCAAGAAAAATTAATTAAAATGTGATCATAATGGTTAATTAAAAATTTATTTCTTTTAGTTAAACACATTAAATGTTATAATCAAAAGTTAATCATTTCAACTACATGATTAGTTAGTATGGTTGTGGCTATCACGAAATATTCTTCTATAGCTTCCTTATGAATGCTGGGACATTACGCTACTGGTACTGAATATTAATTTCGCCCTTAATCGTTGATTCTAAGTTTAAAATATTCCTCTTTTTCATTTCAGATTGTGTTCTGGTCAGCGCAGTGGTTTCGAGCTCTGACCACTTTGACCAGACCTTTCTCCGAATGGATTTTAGATGCCATCTACTCACTCTTTGTGGGTCCAACGAAGGTGCTTCCTCCCATCGAGAACAAAATTCTTCTTCTCTCCGCAGTCCAATTAACCGAACGAATTCGCAAGCGACAAGTAAGTTTTCTTTTCCTTTAAAATTATTATTATTTAGCTTGGGGGATATTTCGATAATTGGGAATCTGGCGATCTTTCTTCATTGGCGTCAATTTTTTGCTCCATCACCCGCGCGAGAGGTTTTTTTTTTCTTTTTGAAAATTAAAACAAAGAGATCGGAAACATCTATTCACATAGGGTTACTATAAATCAGCACGGTTACCCAAATAAAATTATTTATGCCAAAAATGAGACGACCGCGGCAGATTCCCAATTATCGAAATATCCCCTTAGCTTGTAAAGATGTAAAGACTAGAAAAGTTATCTCTGCTCTTAGATATTTTGTAAAACTTTCGACCAAAATTTTTGCGTACATTTTCAGTTTTAAAAGGATGTAAAGTTTGAAAACATAATCGTACCGCATTTCTGACTTCGCATTGGAAAAATTAATTAACTTTTATTTTAAACTAGAAAATCGCCCGTCATGGTATGACGGGTGAAAAATGCTTCTACAATTGAACGAAACCATCGCCTGTTTGATTATATTTTGATAGTTGAAATATCAACCCTAACTCCAGTGGATTAACCCTAAACTCCAGTAGATAGCGTTCATTGTTGACTACATAGACTAATAATAAGAGTAGATCGAGCTTTCCCAGACTTGCTGATGGAAAAATTGGTTTATGGATACATCATGTGACTAGTGGGAGGCTTGACGAAAACTTTGGCAGCATGGTTGCTGGATGGCAGGATTATCTATAGTTTGGCACTCGACATGTATTTTAAGACGTAATGTGTTTTTATTATAGTTTTTTTTTTTTTTCCAGGTGCAGAGATTGAACTGTTTTTCTTTTAGTTATGCGTTATTTTGACATTAGTAATTAGTTTTTGATCACAGTTTTCAGTAACTTTTATTTCGTTCGGAACGGCTACGTCAGCGTTGGCGCAAACGTTTTGCGTTAACGCAAAAATGTACTAATCGGTATCTTAAATTGAAATTGTAGGTAAAAATCTTACCGTTTGCCGATTCTTTTTGGGCGCTTGCATCTTTAATTGTTTAGAGAGTTATTGAAATTAGAAAAAGAAAATGCTCAATACTATCTAAACGAAAAACTCACTATATTAACAAAATATTTACAACTTAGAATAACAAATCGGGGATGTTTCGATAATTGGGAATCTGGCGATCTTTCTTTATTGGCATCAACTTTTGGCTCCAGCGCCTGCGCGATAGGTATTTTTCTTTGCAAATCTAAACAAAGAGATCGTAAACATATATACACATAGGGTTACAATAAATCGGCAGGGTTGCCAAAATAAAATTATTTATGCAAAAAATGAAAGGACGTCTGCTACGATCAACGCCCGCTGTTGCTAGGACATCCACCAGTCACATGGTTTGGTTTATAAGCAGCAAAAGGGTTACCATAGCTCGGTCTATTCTTATTATTAGTGTATGGTTGACTATTTAAATGTTTATCAAATATTATCAAATTATCATGCTGTGGCGCGAGTTTCATTGTTGATGACGTCAGCATTACTCGATCATTCGTTGTTATTATATATATATATATATATATATATATATATATATATATATACATATATATATATATATATATATATGAGGATGCACAAGATTTTAAGCAATGTTATTTTAAAATTTGCTGTCACTTAGGGCGACTTCGAACCAATGCTGAGAGTTTTTTTGTTCGAACTGGCTAATCTCTCAGGAACTACTGGTTCGAATCGAAAAGTTCTTTTTTGTGTTGAATAGTCCGCTCTAATTTCAGGAACGCTATAGGCTATATAACGCTACGCTATGACTAATAAGAATGCAACAGGAATAAAAATTATGAAAACGGGAAAATGTGTGTCTATACTAATATTATAAAGCTGAAGAGTTTTGTTTTAACGCGCTAATCTCAGGAACTATTGGTTCAAATTGAAAAATTATTTTTGTGTTGAATAGTCCATTTATTGAGGTAGGCTATAGGCTTTTTTTTTTTTTTTTTTTTAATCAGATTGACCGAAATATTTGTAATTGCAAATTGAATTTGTTTAGTTCTATGAATTCCTAATAGATGGTGGGGTAAGTTTAGTTCTATGAATTCCTAATAGATGGCAGGGAAGTTAAATCTTCAAGAGGGCGCTGACCGACAGTGTCGATAGCTGCGAGGAACCATGCCCATGCTACGCTGTTGTGATCAGCGAACGGATTTTTGAATGAGGTTTTTTTTTTTTCTTTTCGATGTTCAGGTACATGATTTGATGGTGTAGGATTTTTCTATTGGGTTTTGTTTTTCTTATTTTTTCAACGTTTGTTTGTTTAACGGACTTGTTTTAACTTTTTAGCACGGGCATCGCCGTGCGGGTGCTGCTAGTATTAGATATAGAAGAAAGTAAAAATGAGTTAATTTATGGTTCTCAAACCCAGGGGTTCTCGCCCCCTAAGAGTAAAAGCACACCCCCTAACTATCATGATGCCCCCTCCCTCAAAAATTAAAAATACCCCTTAAAACAACCCTCCCCAAAAATTTCAATGGCGCAGTCTGCGTCATGACCCCCCCCCCCAGGCGGCCACCCCTGTCAAATCCGAAAATCCTCCCTACCTCTGGGATCATGGGCGCCCATATAGGGGGGCAAGTGGGGTCTCAAGCTCCCTCCCCCTTAGAAATTAGAACTTTCTTGCTTTTAGTACTTTTTTCTTTGCAAAAGTGTAAAACATTTCTTCTCAAGCCGTAAATAAATAAGTTATTAAAAACGTCAAATTTTAATGACTCTAATCTGTCCTGAAATCGGTTTCTATGAAGAAAACATCTGAGCCCCCCCCCCCCCCCTCACAATTTTGCATATGGGCGACCATGTCTGGGATCTAGCTGCTCGAATTTTGGACTCTCTACCTGTTTCCACTGGGTGTGTTCATTCACTAATCATACTACTGTACTACATTTCTTTGATGGCGAATCATTGTGACCTGGTTGCCTAGAAGATCAAACTAAGGCCAGTGAGGGGGGGGAGTCATTACTAAGCTACAAATGACTGACAAGACAATTGATCTAAACAATGCGCGAAATATTTTTTTTTCCACTGCATCTCATGACACGCAATACTCGAAAACTGCGGCTAGTGATAGATTGCTAATAATATGTTATTGTTCTTCAGATAACCTGCGAAGAAGTGATGAAGGCTTATATATCACGCGTCAAGGAGGTCGAACCCCTCATCAACTCGTGCGTTGACCAACGCTTTGAGGACGCGTTGAAGGAAGCTCAAGAAGCAGACAGACTCATTGCCAGCGGAAGTAAGACAGAAGAAGAATTGGCGAGAGAATTGCCTTTACTGGGTGTTCCCTTCTCATGCAAAGAAGCTATCGGTGTAAAAGGTGAAACTACTTAACGTTAAGGGGTTATTCTAGTCTAGAGGCTTGATTGTAAGAAGATTTAACGAATGTAATAGGGAAAAAAACAATTGCTATTTTCACTATCTATTTTTATCAGTTTTCTATTGACCTTTTAAAAATATAAAATTGCATAATAGTTGAAAAAAAAACTCAAAAGTGTAGTTGGTGGAGGCTGGCAAATTGGAGAGCCTAAAAAAAGAGGGTCTCCTGGTTGACGTGATTCCAATCCTCTAAGTGATCTGAAACATAAAGTTAAGGTTGATTCTTTTTTAACGAAGATGTAGAATTGTCTGGACGTAGCCGATTTAGAAATAAAAACAATTTCACAAAATGACTTCATTTTCAGAAAGAAAAAGTTTATTTTTTAGTTCCTTTTTTGAATTTCGGTATTTTTTTAAAAATAATAAAAATCAAAAATTGCAAAAACCCCTTCGTAGAGATAATTTTGATAGTACTAAGAAAGTTTGTACCAAATTTCAAGTTAATCGGTGCATTAGAACTCTAAATATATTGGCAACCGTATCGAAAAAACTAGTTTCGAGAAAAACGCGTTTAAAGTCTGCAGTTTCATTTTTTTAACAAAATTAACAGCAACTCCAAAAATAATTTGAACTTCCATAAATCCTCT
Organism: Uloborus diversus; assembly: GCF_026930045.1. Lineage (NCBI taxonomy): Eukaryota > Metazoa > Arthropoda > Arachnida > Araneae > Uloboridae > Uloborus > Uloborus diversus. The sequence goes on along the minus strand of NC_072736.1, from coordinate 72,329,157 downwards.
TAGAAACTTGTTCTTAAAGGTCTTTGAGAATATGGAGGGAGAAAACAGATTTTTTTTTTTTTTTTTTTTTAGACTATAATACCCCCTTAAGCGGTATTATATTTGTGCCACGAAGAGATGGCATATGAGCTGGAAGCGGAAACAACAATCTATTTTGTATTAGGTGCGATCAGTGACAATGCGTCAGCAGTCGCGTTCTTGCTGATCCTAGCTATGACAAAACGAAGTGGTCTTTTCTATTTCGAAGTTCATCCGCCATCTCTCCGTAAAAGAACTATACTTTTAATACACAAAGCCGAGGGTCATATAACAAAACTTTTACATGACATATATTCACATCTATGTATATAGTATGTATGTGTAAGTAGCATATCATGTATGTGTGTGAAGGAGCATTTCTTTTCTCGAGACTCAGAAAAGTTCAAATAGCGATACCATTTTTAACAAATAAAGAAACACATGGTCGCCACTTTAGGCGACTGGAACTTGATACCTGATGAGCCAATTTCAATGAAATGGTCGCCCGTTGGTGACTCGTGACCGCTAATCTAGAGCTTTATCCTCACCTCAATATTGAGGACCTTCGTTGTTTACCGCCTAATTTGTAAAAAATCTTTGCAAAAGAAGAAGTGCAGGTACTGAGCTCTTGTGAGCCTGCATGCAAATCAAGCCCTAGCGTTGCTGGAGATTAGGTGGAAACGTAAAAATTGTTTCCAAGTGATTATTATGATAAATTATTTTTAATGTCTGTTGCGACTTAATAACTTTCCCTCGTTTATTTATTGTCTCAGTTTTCCTCTTTTGATATTCTCCATGCTTAACGCAAGGAGGCTGACAAGCTCAGAATTATTTCACTGCTTAAACGTGTGAATGGAACCCTATATGGATGAATGGCTTTTATCAATAAGGAAAGGTAGTTTAATAATTGATATGTAATAGGCTTATTAATGTTTACGCACCACTGCATATTAAGCTAGCTTTTTAGACGCAATAGTTACACGTTTAAGATAATGTTAGGCATTTCTTAACTGAAGCTGTTTTAAGCTTTTAGTAGTTTGAATGAATTAAAGCCCTAGATTGTAGCTGAAGTAGCGGCACGTCCGCTATCTTGGGGCTAAATGTCGCTTTCTTCCTATGTCTGCTATAATAAAGTTGCGTGTTTTGCTTCTTGATTAAGGTGCTACTTGATTTTGGATTAACAAAGAGTTACTAAGAAACCACAATCAAGAAGCGAAACACGCTACTTCATCATAGCAGACATAGGAAGAAAGCATTGTTTAGCCCCAAAATTGTGGATGTGTCGCTACTTTATTCGAAGATTCAGGGTTTGTGATTTTGTGAATGAATATCTCTTTCATCTATGCAATTCTTTCCAAGGTTCTAATGAACCATATTCTTAGCAAGGTAAAGGAAATACTTTTTTCAAACATAACCTGCCGTAAATATAAATCACAAAATTAACATAATGCGCGCAATGACACTTCAGTTGTCCTGCGCTTAATTGTCGTGCATTTTTGAAGCCCATTTACGTTATCTTATCAGGAAGATATTTTTAGGACACTATGTATCTAAGTTGACCTTTCATCACTTGTTTTAATGACCGACATCTGCCATATTCGCTTAATTTTTGATTTAACTCTAAATATCTTTACATTTTTATCTTCTTCAGGACTGGCACAAACGAGCGGTCTTGTGTGGGCAGCAGATAGAAAATGTGAGGTCGATTCGGACACTGCAGCTCTCTACCGGAAAGCAGGTGCCATCCCGCTGGTTGCCACAAACGTTCCTGAGATGTGCATGTGGTGGGAGAGTGCCAACATTGTGTTCGGATGGACAAAGAACCCCTACGACAACAGGCGGACGGTCGGAGGCAGTTCTGGTGAGCATTTCAGCCTTCAAATCATCATTCGGCGCTTTTGATATCGAACTCAAAGACAGCACTTTCTTGGTGAATAAGTATAAGAAAATATATGCTCCGCTAGGTAGCGCAACCGTAATTGCATGGTTTGAGTTTCGATAATTGCATAATTTGCGTTCCATTATTGCATAATTTGAGTTTCAATGTTTGCATAATTTGAGTTTCAATGTTTGCATAATTTGAGTTTCAATGTTTGCATAATTTGAGTTTCAATGTTTGCATAATTTGAGTTTCAATGTTTGCATAATTTGAGTTTCAATGTTTGCATAATTTGAGTTTCCAAGATTGCATAATCGAGCTTTCCACAATTGCCAACTGCTCTAATACTTAGGAGTGCCCGATATGTTTTTGTGCAAAATATTTCTTCGACCCCTGAGCTAAGCGATGAGGGAAATTTGTTTCTTCACTCTTTGGAGCAGCTTTAAGCGTTGTGTTGATTACGGAGTTCCGAACTGATGCATCTACTACTCAGAATAAATTCGCCCTAAATTTACCCTTTTACTGATCATTGAGGGAAGAAAGATTATTATTTATTTCCACTTTTGCTGATTTATATCATTGAGGTTGTAAAAACAAAATAACCTTTTTGGTCTGCTACGGAAGTAGTTCCAGGGGAATATTTTTTTTTTTTATTTTAAAGAAATGGTTTAAACGAAGAAATAAATTTAAAAGTAGTTAATATTTTGTTTACTTAATTTTACCCCTTTGAGAGGAACACCAAATGTCCCAGCATCTACTTTACAGCACTTGTAATAATGAATAACACAGGGGAACAAAAAACTGTTGCATGTTTGATGCCTAGAATTTGAGATCGGATTTTAGATCAGACTCGTTTTAAATCAGCGTTTGCATGCTGATTTCGCAGTTTAAAAGCCCCGTTTTTCGGATTGAAATTATTTCTGCGCAAAAGACAAATTCTGTAATAAGTGCAATTTGTTACATGGGTGTTCATTTATTTTTTGAAGCATATAAAATTACCTTATGCTAATTTATCTTCAGTGAAAATAGTAGACTATAAGGGGTCATTCATTAATTACGTAAGGGTCCCGAGGGGGAGGGGGTTGGAAAATTATCTACGTACCCTTACTTGGGAAGGGGGGGGGGTCAAACTCATTCTTACGTAATATTTTCCAAGTCGGTATTTCACACTAGAAATCGCGCGGTCAAGTGATTTGGCAGAGATTATGTTCCATTTGCGTCTGGAAGGTAAGAAACGTGTTAGGATAAGATGTTTTTTTATTTGTTTTACAAAGAATGAATAGTGTAAAATATAATAAAAGAGTCGCACTGAGTATGGAATGTTTTATTTTTAATTAATATTACATCGAAAGAAAAAAAAAAAGAAAATGTCGAAAAAACATTCAGTTTAGATTCTAACTTTTCAATAACTATTTCTATTAAATTCATAACAAACGCAAAAGGTTTAATTTAATAATGTTAATTTAATAACGATTCCAGTGATGTAACGATTCCAAGATTTGTTGTTTTATCATTTTGAAAAACGAAGTGGAATCTTACGTAACAATAGGGGGGAGAGGGTGAAAAGTCTTACGTACCCTTACATGGGGGAGGGAGGGGGTAAAAAAATTGCCAAAATCATCCTTACGTAATTAGTGAATGGCCCCTAAGTATTCAATAACTGCGCGTCTCTTATTTCTCTACTTATAATAAATCTTTCTAGGTTAGGTCGTAGTTAGCAACAGTGTTAGGGAAGCCATATTTGTTTCTTCTCAAAATATGCAAGTATAAAAATGGATATATTTATTTCTTATATGTTGTGTAGTGAAATGTACAGTTTAATGTGAAGCGTATTTTAATCATTGCTCATGAGTAATACCCATTTATTTTGTAAACATTTTTTAAGCAAATATACAGCTAGACAATGTGTTTTTCGTTAAGGAAACAAGAGACCTAATTAAATTTTCAAAAACACCGATAGAATTTATTTCAGCGAAGAATTCGTCTATAAATCTCATGAGTATTACCGCTCATGAGTGTTACTTTAAAGAAGTAACATATATGAGAAGGGAGTAACACTCATGATAAAAGAGACCCAAATAATGAGTAGATCCATAGTTATATTGTATTACCTTTAAATCATACCTTTATCAAAATGATATATTTTCACACACACACACACATATTATATATATATATATATATATATATATATATATATATATATATATATATATATATATATATATATATATATATATATAGAGAGAGAGAGAGAGAGAGAGAGAGAGAGAATAAATTCACATTTATTAAAAAGTGAACACTGACACAAAGCTAACGTTTGTAAAAAGGAAATTTGTGTGCGTTGTTTAGGAAAAAACTCTAATTCTTAAGATATAGTAATCAAATAACTAGATATTTTGGAGGAATTACAGCCAATACTCTACAATAAATTAGTTGATGTGTCCATCTCTCATGAGTGTTACCATCTTTCATGAGTGTTTTCTGAGTATAGCTAAAATTCAGTATTTGTTTTAATAAACTTTTTCTTTAATATTTAAAAATTGGCTTCAATATTGAAATGTTTTAGCTATTCATGGTGATTGCACTGAAAACAATGAATGTTTAATTTAATACGTTTTTATCATAAACTTTACCCTTTATTTAGCAAACAAAGTAACAATCATGAGAAAAAGTCATCCAAATACTTAAAATTTCTTAAATAAAAAAAATATATAGCATTTTGACGTATTACTGAGTATTTAAGATGGTTTAATCAGGATTTATTGGATTAGTTCTTCTTTAGAAAGAAATTACAGAATGTTTTATAAAGGTAACACTCATGAGAAAAACGGTGACTTGCCAAAACGTTTCTTGGGATTTCTAAAATCTAAGCAAATTAACTCACAAATAATCAATAAATGTCGTAGGTCTAGTGTTGTTGTTGCATGCCCCCATGGTCAGCAGTGCTAAATCATGTCCATGAGTTTGTTTACCCTCAAGAAATCCAGCACCGTCACTGGGTCTTCAGTCAAATCCCGCCTGTAGAGCCCCAGGCATGACAGCATATGGTCAGGCGAAGCCTGCTCAACAGGACACTTGGAACAAGTATGAAAGATCTTCGACCCCTCTGAAAATTTAAAAGTTTTAAGATGTCCCCTACGAAAACGGGCAAGAGTTGTTTGTTCCTGTCTGTCAAACCCAGGGGCCAGGGAGCTACCAGGTCGTGAACATCTGTACCAATAGTGTTCTGGTTGGAGAATCCAAGAGTAGGTCTAGTTTTAAAGAAAACACAACTGCTTTCAATATAGGTTCAAGTGTAAGCATGTACGCTCTCTTTATTTTCTCGTGGAAAATAAATCAAAGTTTCAAATAAAAACATCGATAAATTAATTGTAAATTGTTTATTAACTAGAAAATCGCCCGTCAAGGTATGACGGGTGAAAATTGCTTCTGCATTTAATATTGCCTGTTTTTGGTGATATTTTGATAGTTGAAATTTTAACCCTAACTCCAGTGTATTAATGCTAAACTCCAGTAGATAACGTTCATTGTTGACCGCTTTTTCATTTCTTCATTCTCCTAAAACAGTGGCGTAGCTAGACCCGACTTTCGGGGGGGGTTACTTCTTATATTATATATATATATATATATATATATATATATATATATATATATATATATATATATATATATGTATATGTATATGTATAATCGCTTGGAATTTTTTCCTTTTCTTTTTTTTTTCTTTCTCTTCTCTCTTCTTTTTCTCTTTTTTTTTTTGAGACTAACTTTTCGGGGGGGGTTTTGTCCCCAAAACCCCCCCCTTAGCTACGCCCCTGTCCTAAAATGACAGTATAACCAGCAAAACAGTTAAGTTACCGGATCCAGTTCAGCCATGTCAAAATAAAGCATTTCCCTGCATGTTAAACATTGCCAAAAAATACTATCAAATTATAAATAACTTACTGAATTTTTAGTGCTTCAACAATGAAATAATGCCGTCTGCACGCTATGGGGCGAGTTTCATTTTTGGTGACATCAGAGCGTTACTCGATCAGTGAATTGGCTATTATATATATATATATATATATATATATATATATATATATATATATATATATATATATATATATATGAGGATGAACAACTAGAGCCAATTGTCAGTACTGCAATTTTTCTTATAAGTAAAAACTGAGGCAGTCTTGTTGTGTTAAGCTCAAAAGTAGTATCTGCACCGTTTATCAAAATTTGTCACCAGGTAGTTTTTTGTAACGTATTTTACCTAAATAATATGTTTTACGGTCATTTTCGAGTGGTGTCTGAAAAGTGTCTTCTAAATCAAATATGTGGAGTTTTAAAACTTTTAAAAAAGCAATTTCTCATTTTGAACTCAGCTACAGATACCACTTTTGCGCTTAGCACGGTAGCACAGTCTTATTCAAATTAAATGATTTCAATAATAATAATTTAATATTTCTATGAATCAATACATTTAATGTCATTTATTATTGTTTACTGTTTCATACTGGCTATTTTAAACATTTTATCTTGCTGTATGGTGAAGTTATTTGACAATGTTTTCAAAGGTGGGGAAGGTGCCATTTTGACAGCAGCTGGAGCTCTTGTTGGAATTGGTAACGATATTGCTGGAAGCATAAGGATCCCAGCCTCTTTCTGTGGAATATATGGCCACAAGCCTTCCAAAGGTATGTGACGTACACAATGTGAAACTTATTCTACAGTGCTGGCAACTATAGTTCAAATAATATGCTCACAACGAGTTTTGTTAAGATGTATTTGGTTTTACGTAAAGGGTCAGATTATTATCCTGGAATTGTGACGATTACTGATTGTGCGGAAATAATATGAGATCAAGGGAAATGAGTTCCCAGCGAAGTATCGGAATTTTTGATTTACTTTAGGAATATGATTATTTTTTTCGCACATGCATTAGTGATTTTTTTTTTTTTTCGTAAATTGTGAATCCTTTTCAATTTTACGATAAGCATAGTGGGGTATAGTAAAGCTCTGTTAAGTTGAGCTATGATACTGTCAATTTTTACTTCTGTTTGGGTAGTTAGTGAAAAGGAACTTGTTATTAGCGCCGATTCAGGTTGGAATAATTTCGTTAAACTACTATGAAAGTAACCCAACTCAACTCAGTACCAATTATACATCCCTATTACGCCAAACAGAACTACACATTTTCAAGATTATGACTCAACTTATCAGAGACACACTATAGCACATTCATTTCGTACCGAACGCGCCTGGTACGAAAGGTGATACGACGTGGTGATAAAAGTTCACAAACATTTGGCGATCTTCGAATTTTTAGCCAAAATTCGCCAATGAAAAAATGAAAAGCCACTTCAGGGAATTACCATGGTAGAATTAAAGTAAATTTTTTTGCTGTGAAATTTGTTTTGGGTTTGATACCGTTTACAAATTATTGGCAATTAGTCAGAATAAAGATAGTAGGATTTCTTTTTGCTGCAGTAGCAAAACATCAAAAGGATTATTCTTGTTGATCTTTGTCCTCTTTCTCCACCTCCTAACGAGAAACTGCAGTCTCTGAAAAATTGATTATTAATATTGTGCCTGTAGGTGATTCACAAATATTGAAGTGAAACGAGTAGCTTATGACTTGCAATTTCGTCTTCTATCAAAATATCTGAAGAAATTACTGTCTGTGCTACTGATCATTGAAGTTGAGGAATACTTGTAGAGTTTCGTTAATGTTGACCAGAAGAGGTTTTGTTTTCATGGTCGAATGTGAAGCGTTTTAGACATTCCAAATACAGTAAACCGCCATTGATCCTGTCACTAATAAACTGGAATTGACTCAACCCGGACACTATTAAAACATACTTCACTTAATCCGGGCACTATTAAGCCGGACTTCGCTTAATCCGGACAGCCATTTAGATCAGTCACGGATACAGGGGAAGACTCCCTCCCTTAACCTTCAACACTATTATCCATCCACATTGTGTTCAAACAATTTATGAACTAAATGTAAACGCGATTTGAGTACATTTTTTACTTTAATAAAAAAATTTAGAGTAAACATGTGAAATACTACTTCTTTCCCTTGCTTATGAAATTAATTAGTAACGTTTCTGCCTTATTTGGAGCATTGGGTGGTTGCAATTTTTCGACAAAAAAACAGCCATTGGTATTTGCTTCTTGCTGCGAAAATACATGTTCCTTATTATTAATTGACTTGCGGATAATCCGACCCGCGGATAAATCGCTGGCAGATAATCGGGAGTTTACTGTAGTATGTTGCTGTACCTTGGCTCAACTTATAGGTGCTTTTTTTTTGTCTAATTCGTATTTTTATTGATGCAGACGACCTGGATCCCGTATTAGTCCAGATTAGTGAGGTTCTGCATCAATATTCTTTAAAAACAAATTTTAAACATATATTTTCAATAACTACATTTTGCATTTTACACAGCGTTTTGAACTGATGCTATGATTTTCTTTTTGATGTACACCTAATGCAACTATTTTCATTTCGGCACAATTTTATGCTGCTATTCATAATGCACTTAATTGAAGTCGTTCAAAATAAGGATTATTCAAGAACTAAGTTATTAAGTTTCAATTCCGAGTGACTCTTTCGAATGATTGTATAATTAAAGGATCGGTTACGAATGATTTTAGAATGATTTTTTTCGAGTGAAACTTTTTAATCACTGGATATATAGTGATTTTGAAGTTCAAGTATTGGTGATTATGAAGTCATTCCAAATACTCACTAGGTAACCGTTATTCGATATTAAAATAATAAAAAAAAATCCTTTGTTAACCGATTATTCGATTATGAAATCATTAGGATGTTCAGTGACCTATGATTTGAAAGAACAATTAAGTAACACATCGTTCGATTTGATTACAATTACTTGATATCTGATTATTAAATTCTACAAATCATAAACTATTTGATTAGGCTGCTAATTCAATTGCCCTGTTTATAGCTCTACTGTTAATCGCAAGAAGAAAGAAAGAAAAGAAACATCCTGCAATTCTTTTTTATTTTTACTTCCTTTTAAATAGTAAAGGAAGTATTCATTCACGAAAAATATTTCCCTCAAATTTCGACCCAATTTTCCATTTTATTCATCCCCGAATGAATGTTGCGCGGTTTTTTCGAACCTACCGCATGTGCGTATATTCCTAAGAACGTACGGAAGCCCAAAATATCCATTTTGACCATACCCGAGTGAATTACCACGGGTTTTCTCGCGACATATGGCGTCTGTATGTGCGTATGTACTTATCTCACGTAATTCAAAAACGGTATGCTGCAGAAAATTGAAATTTGGTATGTGGACACCTAGTGGAATCTAGCTGAGCACCTTTCCTTTTGGTTGTATTCGGATGTTCTAAAAGGGGTCTCTTACACCTTTTTTGGAGAAAATCAGTGTTAATAGTAATGCAAACTCCAGTGATGTTATAATTTGATGAAAACCTGGCGAGGTATCGACAAGTTTCTGCGCTCGATGAGTTAAAAATCTCATTGCCGGCATTAATGGTGCCAAATTAAATGTCAGAATTGTCGATGACATTTGCAATTGAAAAAACAATTTTTTAATCTTTTACTAACTGGATTCCTGCATTTTCACTCACATGCACTTAAAACATTCTGTTTTTTTTTCCCCTTTTTTTCTTAGACCTGATATCAAACGACGGACATTGGCCTGAAGATGGTGAAGAATACGACCAATTCGTAAGCACAGGACCAATGTGCCGGTACGTCGAAGATCTGCCACTCCTTGTAAAAATACTTTCAGGCGACAGACTGAACAAGATACGGATGGAAGAGAAGGTATTTTAACCTCTGTGGTTATCTTATTTACTGATTAATTTCCTTTATTTCCGAAAAAGTGAAGCAACCAGTCTTTTTTTTTTTTTTTTTTTTTTTTCAGTATGGGTGAAGGATTTGTAACATTCTATTGCACATCTACTGTCTCTAAAATCGTTTAGGGTGGCTTAAACTATATGGATTAATTATCGGGAGACAAACCGAACAGGATACGCATGGAAGAGAAGGTGTTTTAATTTCCATGCTTATCTTATTTACCGATTGATTTTGTTTCCAAAAGGTACTTTAATCTCTGTGTTTATCTTATTTACTAATTAATTTCATTTGTTTCCAAAACAGTGAAGCAACCAGTCTAATTTTTCTCTATGGGTGAATGGGTTTTAACATTCTATTGCTCATCAACTATCTCTAAAATCGTTTAGACTGGCTTTGAACTATGGATTAATTATCGGGAGATAAACCGAACAAGATACGCACGGAAAGAGAAGGTGTTTTAATTATCTCAGTGCTTATATCTTATCTACCGATTAATTTGCTTCATTTCCAAAACAGTGAGGCAACCTGTCTTCTTTTCTGTATGGGTGAGGGGTCACAACATTCTATTGCACTTCTATGTCTACAATCGTTAAGGGCGATTTTGAACCATGTTGGTTAACTTTCGCATTTATATGGGTTAATTATCGGGAGGAAGACCGAACAAGATACGCATGGAAGAAAAGGTGTTTTGACTTCGGTGCTTATCTCATTGACCGATTAATTTGCTTCATTTCCAAACAAAGCAGTGAGGTAACCAGTATTTTTTTCCGTAAAAATGAAAGGTCATAAGTTTCTATTACACTTCTACCATCTCTGCAGTTTTTTAGGGTGACTTTAAACCATGTGTAAGCTTTGTGTCAGTTTTTTTTTTTTTTTTTTTTTTTGTATTTTTTACTTTAAAAGAAACTGAAACCTGTTCTTATATATATTATATATATATATATATATATAAAATTTATATAATATATATATATAATATATATATATAAGTTGTCAACACTGGACACAGTTCACTGTGCAAGTAGTTCTAAAAATATTGTTTAGAAGGGACTGTTGAACGATGATTTGAAGTTTTTGTGTAGTGCAATAAAATAAATTACAGAATCCTCGTGATGCTATGAAAAAAAATAGAAGATTTTAAACAATTAGATGTTAATTTTTGTCGTTAAAACTTGTGCAACTTTGGTTAAAATTATTTATACTGCATAGAGATTTAAAATTTCCGGAAATTTTGAAATGGTGGAAAAAAAAAACAGTTTTTTACCGGTTTTTTCGGGAAAAAATGGAAAATTTGATTTTTTTTATGAATTGAATTAGGGTTTCTTAATAGCTCTGTGTTTTTTGGAACATATAAAGGGTTAAGCATTAAGAAATATATGCTATGCGCACATCTGCTTGACAGAAATACACATTAAGATAAGATTAATTAGAACAAAAAAAAAAGTTTTTTGTTTTATAACTGAGAGCTTTCATAATCAAACACTAGAAATAAGTCGTCATTTTGCCAATAATATTAGGTACCGTGTGTCTAATCGTAACAATTACATTTTCTATTTTAGATTGCCTTTGAAACTTGAAGTATTAATTGAAATTTTTGACTTTTAAACATGATTGATTTTATTTTTCTTTTTGATAGAAAAATAATACAATGTAACTTTACTGTCTGAAAATGAAAGCTATTGAGTTTTGATTTTTTCTAATCCAGTCTCAGACCAAATCAAAACTAAATTGGTGTTCTTTAAGCTGAATCAAAACTTAAACTACAGTTTAAGTTTATTCATACGGCCGTGCTAAGCACAGTAGTAAAAGTAGCCATACCAGCACTTTTGAACACATTTGAGTTATTATAACCAAGTTGTTCTCTGTTTCCTATTTTACTTAATAAATAAAATGTTTTAGTGTCATTTGATAAAGAACTATTGATTTGAAAAATTCTTTAAAAAAAAATAATTTGAATTCTGAAATTTTGAATTCAAATTATGTTTTTTGCAATCACGAGTTGAGACAGGACCCTACTCATTGGGGGCTATTGTTTCTAGAAACAGCTCCTGTCCCCCCAAGCATGCCCCTCATCCAGGGCGGTAACGTGTGTATAGTTGAGTGTGTGCAGGCGTGTGTGTATGTGTAGGCGCGCGTGCGTGCATGTGTAGGCTTGTGTACGTGCGTAGACCTGTGTGTATGCACGTAGGCGTGTGTGTACGTGTGTAAAGGCTTGTGGGCATGAGCCTGTGTGTGTGCGTGTGTGTGTGTATGCGCGCGCGTGTGTGTGTAAGACATGGACGCCATCGACCAGGAGAAATGGATTCCAGGAGGCAGTGTTCGGAGCCGCACCTGCAGAGGCCGGTGGGCGGTGGTGCTGGTGTTCATGATCCAAGCTGAAAAAGGAACCACAACGTCAAGGACGGTGAAATGAAAGCAATAAGCAATCTTGATTGCTCAAAAAAAAAACATCTGAATCAAATATATGGAAGAGCCACACTTCAAAATACAATATCTCAGCTTGAGCTCAGCTGCAAATTCCCCTTTTTTGCTTAGCACGGCAGTATACAGGGTGCGGCAAAAAAAAAAAAAAAATACCGGACAAAAATTTTATCATTGAATGAAAGAAAGGTAATTTCACTTTAATAAGTGCCTAATTTATTTTTGTTTCTCATTTTACTAGAAAATAATTTACAATATATTACCTAGTTTATGTATTGTTTTTCGATTTTCTTACAATTTTAAGCAAAATATCTGCTATTTTAAGTTGTTTAACCAAGTAGAACGACAGTTCGTTTACATATTGTTTCTTGACAAACAGTATTTGAAACGGCATTCCGTTTCAAGTGGCTGGAAATGATGGTCAGGAATGTGTACAAAAACGAACAGTGAACATTTCAGTTAATCGTCAGGTCATCCAAAAGTGAGTTCAATGAAATCCTTGGGTTTCCACGAGAGCAGTCGTTTATTGGAATTTATGACCGATAAGTGCGACTAAGGGAAAAACAGCTCAAACAGAAGTTTTACAAGTTCCAAAAAGTTCAGGCATTCGTATGACTCCAAAGATGCCAGAAACGCTTGAGACGGGCCGCAAGTTCACGCTGGAAGATATACCTTTCACTGATTTACCGTTCAACCGGCTCACATCCCCCAGAACCATAGGATTTGGTCTGTAGACACTCCAAGCACCTTAGAAAGTGTTAGATATCGCTAAAACCCGAAGTCAGGCTTGGTCTGAGATGGAATCAGCACAAGCGACAAAAAATTTCTAGTTTTTTGTGGACGAAAAATGAATCAAAAAGTGAACCAGAAAGACATTTTAGAAGTCAGGGCCGATCCTAGCAGGTGTGCAGAGTGTGCGCCGCACAAGGGCGGCCAAAGCAAGGGGCGGCCGCTGGCCGCATCATATAGTTCTTATAATCAAGCAAAATTCCTCAAGAATTTCTCACAAGATAACTTATAATAAGTAGAATAAATATGTTGATTTTTAAATATTCAATTGTCAAAGTATGTGTCGATTTCCCGACAGCATAGTTTAAGAAAAATAGAATGTTAGGGAACATTATGTTGGTTCATTGTCCATTAATATCTGCTCTTAACACACATGCTTCATTTGGTTGCAAAGTTTGTGACAGAACCGGTAATCAGGCATGGATACAGGGGAGGGGAAAGGCCCCCTTCTGAAGCATGAAATGGTACCGTCTAAAAGGAGCACCGAGGGCGGCCACTAATGTTTACCTCCCCCCCTCCCCAGCTTTTATAGACCTAAAAATGAAGACTTATTTTATGTATTAAAAAAAAGCTATACTGATTAGATACTCTCACAAGCATTTCAAACAACAAACTATGTAACAAACTCTATGTTTAACAATCGTGGATGCGTGGAGAGAAAGTGGAAAATTGCGACTACCTTGAGAGTAACATGTATGAATGACGAACTAAAATGTTGTACTTTTCTCCCCTTTACGACAATTTTTCTGATTAAAATCTTGAATGAACTGCCCGGTTTCAGATCAGGTAGGAGCACAGGGCCCTTGCCCCGGGAAGCAAATTTAAATGTAGCTCCAAAAGGAAGGTCCAAAAGGATCCCATGACCTCCTTGACGAAACTAAAGAAGGCTTAAAATTGCGTTTCTAGGACTTTACTTTCGGAAAATTTCGTTGGTTGAACCATCTATCTTAAGGACCAAATTAAGTCTCTGATTCACCTCTTCCACCTTAACTTAATCAAACATAGCCTAAAAATGTTGGGTCCAAAATCCAAAACGTGTTTTCAGACGACAGCCCTTCCTATCATCAAACATCATATAAAATTGCTTTGGCATTTTTCGAAATTTTTGCAGTGGAGGACCCCGAAATCCATTCGCAAACATTACTACCAAAGAGAGTCTCAATTAGCGTCTTTAGAGAAGCCCCTAATTCCACCCCCTCTCACTTAACGTATTGAAAAACAAACTAAAACTGCGTTTTTCAAACATTAGTTTCAAGAACTTTTGAGGAAAGACCCCGGATCCCCCTTGTCTCCAACGCAATCACTATACCTGAAAATTTCGTTTTTAGATGGTTCCGTGGAGCCACAGCTTCCTGCCTAAATTAGCCTGAAATTGACTTCAGTTTCAAAAACACAGTTCGTGAGGCACACTGAACCCCCGCCCGCTCTTAAGCCCATCGTTATCAAACAATCTTAAAATACGATTTTGGGACTTATATTTCTAAAGAATTCCGGAAGAGAACTGTCAGGCTTATGTAACTTTTTACGGCGCTAGGGCATATCCATCAATCGTCGAGGTGAGATGGACAAAAGTCTATAGTTATATTTTTCAGATATTAATGTTGCAAAATATTCGAAAGATTCGTAGAAGCTTCCCAGTTTTGTTAACGTCACCAAAGATAATATAAAATTGCGATTTTAGAAATATCCGCTTAAGGGGACACTGGACCTTGAAAACAAACTTTTTTAATTATTGATAGATTTGCATGAAATTTTAACCATATACTTTAAACACTGGTGCAAGCTTAATTAATAAATTTCATTAAAAAATTTAATTAGAAGACCAATTATTTAAAAAATGTAAATAACCTTAACGATAATTAACAAAACTTTGAAATGTCCCTTGCGTAATTATTTTGATTTCACAACACTGAAACTTATTTTAAGTCATTCTCTATACTATAATAAATAAAACAAAGCTCACAAAATTATCCTCATATTCAAATAAATTCAAAAAATAAAAATTTCAAAAATTTGACAAAAAATTTCTTCCTTTTGAACGTCCAGTGTCCCCTTAAGAGCCCCAAAACCCTTCCTTCCCAAAAATAGCCTATAATGGATTTCAGTGCGACAAATATTTTGGTGACGTGTTTGGAATATTTGGAAACGTGAATATTTTTACGTTTCCCCTATTGTTTTCAAATCTAGCCAAAAACGGGTTTTTGAAAAAATAGTGCCGAGAAATTACCGGAGGATAGCCGCCAGATTCCCTACCGTCACCAAAGACGGCCTAAATTTGCGTTTTAAACTTATACTTCGAAATCTTTCGATGGGAGACGATTGAACCTCCCTTCCTCTTGCAACGTCAACAAATGTAACCCAAAATTGCGGGTTTAAAATTTTAGTTTCGGACATTTTTCGGGAAGAACGTCGATCCTTCTTAAGCTAGGGTCTTAAAAAATAGCTTCAAATTGATTTCAATTTTGAAAGAATTTTAGGAAAGAACTGCAACATTACTTTCACCTAACGAAAAAGTTCCTAAAATTGCGATATTTAACGCCATTTTCGAAACTTTCTCCATGCACCTTGAATGTACTTGACTCTTTTGTCCTTGCAACCAAACACAAATAAAGATTAACTAAAAATATTTTTCATACGCCAATTTCGATAAATTTCTTGGAGCAATCCTCCTCCCCTGAACCCCTGACACCTCCCCCCACGCTTCCCCTTCCTCCGTCCTTTCTCTGATGTCACCGAAGAAAGAGCATAAAATGCGTTTTTACGACTAGTAAATTTTGGTATCTATTAATTTCTTCAAAGAAGATATAAATTGTACCTAAGGAGTTTCTTACTATTAAAAATTTCTTCCTTTTTATAAGATCATTCTTCTGTCCCCCCCCCCCCTTTTTAAATTCGAACTTGGCATAGAAATTTAAAGAAAGATTTATATAGACGTTAAAGATTAGTCAAAATATGCAAATTACTCTTGAGGGGCGGCACATTAGGTCTTTGCACACGGGCGGCTGACACCCTAGGATCGGCCATGTTAGAAGTTATTGTACTTCTGTGGGCCTAAGAGCACTTCAGCATTGTAGACTGGACATTTTCCTTTAACTCCACACCGATTCATATGGCCAAAAAGACAAGAGTGGTGCAAGGCGCTTTGTTTTTGACATGATATCATCTTTAGAGTGGACGCTCTACTCGCTCGACCTCAATCCCATTTATTACTGTATGGCCTGTTTGAGAGTCAAACGTCTACCCTAAACTACACATAAGTTTGGACTTTCTAAACCAATTGCTTTTAGGATTGATTAAAGGACTTGCTGCACTTGAATGAAGATTTCGATAAGCAGTTGCATCTCTGTATTACTGCAAAAGACTGCTAGTTTGAAACCTTTTTGCAAAAAGTATTATTAAACATTTTTCTATCTATATGCAAATTATATCGCCATACAACAACTTGCATTAATGTTAGACAGCATTTTAACATAAAACGGAGTGGGAGGGGAGGAAATTGCATCAAAATTTAAGCATTAGAAATTTCTAATCACTTTTTGCTGAAAATTTCAATTAAAACCCTGAAAAGTTGAAAAAATTCATTTTTTTTTTTTCAATTTTTCTGAAGTGGAAATTAACTTCTTTGGAAAAAAAACGTTTTTTTTTCCGTTTTTTTTTTTCGGAAATTTTCCGGTTTTTTTTTCCGATTGTTTTCATCTCTAATACTGCATCACATTTTTGAGATGGTTCAAAGTTTCTCTAATAGGCAGGATAACTTCGAATCGGGTTATTAATGATCATAAAATTTGCTGAAAGTGAATTAATTCTTAATTTGGGATAATTGTACGATACTTCTGGAGTGGAGTTTTTCTTTCGTTTTATGCTAAAAGGAAAATTGAAAATTGTGGAACAAAGTTCTCCGAATAACTGTATTGCAGTTTCATTATATAATGCATAATTGTGAAGTTGAGAAACGTGTAACGGGGACAAGGGACAGTTTTGATTTAACACGATTTTTTTAATGTATTTTAATTATAATGCCTGGTTTTCAAATAATTTTCTGTGCCTCCTTGTCAGTATTTTGAGTAAAAGTATTGATTTCATGAGCAAAATATAATCTTCTTTAAGAAAAACCTTACGACTTTATGGTCATTGAAATCAGAAGTCCTGGGTGAAGAGCTTACTCTAGAAACCATTATATTATGAATGAGCCGAGCCTTGCCTGGTAGGCTGCCCTACTAGCTATTGTCTTAGTCAGAGTTTAACCATTATGGTATGAAGAATAGCTTTAACAGATTTTAAATAACGTTGAAAGAAATCCGCATTATAGTTCGAACAAGTCCCTAAAAATATCCATTGGAATAAAGAGAACAGTTTCAGCTGACTAAAATCAACTTGTTGCCACTGTGGAGTAGTATATTTTTTGTGTGTTTTACCACATTGGCGTCACTGGAAAGTATGACGTATGTCACCAAAGGTTTACGAATTGCAACTCTTCCAAAAATGTTTGAAGCATGAATGTCCCATTGGACATCATAATGAAATGGTATTCTGGAAATTTCTATTCATCTTCGACGTTATCTAAGATAAAGACTGCTTTTGGTTACTGGACCCCTATATTAACTATCATTTATCCCTATCAGACTTTCCGCCCTCTATTGTACTTAGTTTGCCCTAACAACATAATAACCACTCTAGGCAATAATGATTCCACTGTTGTACTCACTATTGTACTTCGTTTGCACCAACTTCTTAACAACCACCCAAGACATTAATACATTCGCTAAAATTTCTATTACAGGCAGCCTCGCACTTAGAGACAAAATATAAAATTCAAGCAGTTCGGTTAAATATTACCGCATTTCATACAAGCCGTTGTAATGGTTGACAGAGTACCAGAGTACTCCATGCAAACCTTAAATAATTGGCTGTTTTCGGCCCGCCGATGAGCAATCAGCACATCGCATTTCAGCAAACATATTTTTTTTAAGTATGAGAAGTCATAATATTTTAGAACTAATGGTAAGAATATGCAACCCTTATGACTGATGTTGAACTACTGATACTTTACCTTTCATAACCAAAAAGTTGCCAACATGGGGTGCAAAGTGACATGCACGTTTTACTTCTTTGAAATGGACCATAACCTTTTCGTGGATGTCCGTATTACTTTCACCGTTTCACCCATCTGCATATCAATAAATGCTTTCTCTACATTTCAACATTATTTTAACACAAAAAGACACCTAACAAATATTTTTTATTTATAGGTGGATTTCAGAAAAGTAAAAATATTTTACATGGAAGAATTTCCTGGATTGCTGCTTTCAGCCACTTCCGACATAAAAGCGGCAGTCAAAAAAGTATGCAATACATCAAATCTATTGATTTCTCATAAATGTCCAACAAAAATAGTTTGTCAGTTTGCATTAACTTCTTAATAACGACTCAAAGCACTAACGTGTCCCAAAAATTTATTTTACAGGCAGCCACGCACTTTGAGACTGAGTATGGAGTTCAAGCAGTTCGGTTAAATATTCCAGAACTAGCCCTTGCTTTCTACATGTGGGAATGCAAACTACTGGAAGCCGACGGACCTCCATTTAAAAGTGCTTTGTGCAGACCGGGTGAAGATAGGGAAGTCAGTCTGTTCTGGGAGTTCTGCAAGAGCTTAGTCCGTAAATGTGAGCACACATGGCCTGCACTCTTCTTTGCAACTGTTGACAGGCGAGAAAAGGACAAGTTTTACTACAAATGTCTTGAAGAGTACAAAATTCTCGAAAGGAAGCTGAACGAAGCTCTTCAGGGAGACGCCATTCTCCTTGTACCCACCAGTCCCGATCCTCCCCCGCATTACTTGATGACAATCCCGAAATATTGGAATGTTGCATATACCTGCATCTTCAGTATCCTGGGTTATGCATCCACTCAAATTCCCACCGGTCTGAGCAATGGATTGCCGATTGGGATTCAAGCAATCGGAAGACAGTACCAAGATCACTTGACGCTAGCTGCTGCCGTGGAGCTTGATAAGGTTTTTAGGGGATGGATTTGTCCTTGTCCTATAAATGTATGAAGTCAAACTGGTACTTACGAATTTTAGGGTGAAAAACATTAATTAGGCGTAACTTATGCATGATTCACCAGTTACAACGAAAAAGCAAGGAGAACTGACCATAATAGCTTTCTACCTGAAAGTTTTATGTTCTCTGATTATATAATCTCGTTAAATAATGAGAAGGATCTGTTGCTTTTATATTTACTGTAGTGGAAGCTACTGTAACCAAGGACAAAATTTACTTTTCAATTTTAACTGGTCTCTGGGAATGGATAAACGATTTTTTTTTTTTTTTCTTTTTGGCAGAATGTACAACTTATCATCTAATTTGGCAATTTTTCTCAGATGAAAATCTCAAAGCTTTCAACTTCAAAAAATTTTTTTTTAAAAACCTTCTTTTTTGTCCGTTTGTACAACACCCCGTTCACTCCGCGGACAGGTGCCTTTGTACCCGTGGACCTACAAGAAATAATATATAAATAGGTCTGAGAAACTCAATTATACTTAATACATTTTTATAAGCATTTTATATTGAAATACTTCAAACATCCATTGAAAATAACATTAAATAAATTATCCTATAGAAATTAAACTTTAAAAATTAATCGAAGGTTTTTTCCCTTTTTTTAAATTTTAGTTAATTTTTGACATCAGTAAACTCTTTAAAAAAGTTTTTACTCTTAAGATAGTTAATGATGTTATGAATAATTAATATGTTTTTAAACAAAAAAAATAACTAGATTCATCATATTATGGCTCTCTATGTACCTACATAATAAGCTCAATTTATATGCAAATTGAAACCTTTATCCAAAATTAACCCATTAAAAAAAAACTCAAACTTCAAATTCATCATCATTGTTGAAAGCAAATTTCGGACGTTGATGACCAGGCACCATTTTGAGGTACTTCACATTGTAAAAAGGCTCACGTGTGACCCAAGGAGACTAAAAATTGCCGTCCGTGGGTACATATGGTTATGTGTCCTTGGGTACAAAGGTACGCCATTTTGGTTTTGCAAGCCAGTCACATCGACAAGACCACAGTTTTGCAACATTAAAAATCAGAAACAAAACCTTCAAAATATAGAGAATCATCATACCTACAACAAAAATGAATAATACAATACACGACGGACGAAAAAAAAAGAAATTGCTCATGTTATTTTTTACTTAGATCCTACTAAAACCGAAAAAATGTGATAGAATCTTAAATCTTCGTTTGATGGGGTTGAAACTTCCCGGGGGTACTGGAGAGGGCTGTGACACACACGTTGAACCCCAATTAGGCTCTCTCTCGACGATACCCGGAATTTCCCGATCGACGTCCGTAGGTACAACTGTCCGTGGGTACAGCAGCTTCCCCTACATTTTGAATTGTTATTTATCTTCCAAAGAAATCTTATTTGTTTGAAAAATTATTGCTATTAGCAATTTGTCTTCCATTTTGTATTTTTATGATTTGAATCGATTTCCAAGTTAGTGTTATACAATGTTCGTATTTTTTTAAAAAAACGCTTGTGAAATCATTTCAACTTCTAAATATTTCACTTCATTTTCTTCTGTTGTTCAAAGCACTATATGCTTCTTGACTCTTCTTCCTTGTGCTTATGTTTTTTGTATCCAAACTGTCAATTTCCATGTCTGTGAAGATATTTGAGTATTGTTTCAATAATCAGTTCATGTAACATATTAAGAGCATAAATGAAAATTTTTAATAAAATCATTGAACTTTTATAATGACATGTCTATGCTTCAGTGAATATTTTCTTCAGTAGAGAACTTCGATTCAAACACAAAATTTAAATCTGAACAAGAAGTTCCATCTAGAACTAAATGAGCCTACTTTCCGTATACCAACTTCGACTTTCTAGTATCTAATCAATATTCTATAAATTATCTGAGACTGCAAATTATGTCAAACAGAACTTAACAATTTAGGCTGATTTCTAGAAACAAAAAATATCTCACTCATCTAAAGAAATACATACGTAAAAAATAAACAAGTAAAATAGCATCAACATGACGGAAAAAAAAAAGAATCAAAAATAAAAAGTGCATTAAAATAAATACATTACATCAACAAAAAGAATCGTATGACCTTCTCTCGCTGCCAAAAAATAATTTCAAAAATTAATAATTATATTTCAATTTAAAAAAAACACAAAATGTAAACGTAAAGAAATAATTTTCATTATCAAAAAAGAAATCATTTGCGTAGCTCTTAATGTTAAAACATAACGAACTCCAATTTTCGCTTCATTAGTCGCTGCCCAAAACTAGAGCACTCTAACTAAAACTTTAGAGTAAAAATAAAAACAAATCACATCAACAATAATTTTTTCACAGGAAAAACCAAAGCTGCGGAGTCGGAGTCGATCTGATTTTGACGCAAATGAGTCAGGAGTCGAAGGTTTTAAATTCAAAGACTCGGGGTTGGAGTCTGTCACATTCTCTCAAAGTCGTTTACTCTGCCAATGTTTTCGGAGTCGGACTTATTTTCGGGTAAAAGAGTCGGAGTCGCAGACTTTAAATTTCCAAGAGTCGCAGTCAGTCATTTTCTTTCCGAATCTTAATTTACGCTACGGAGTCATAATCGGAGTCTGACTAATTTTTCGATTCAGGAGTCGGAGTCGACGGCTCTAAAATTCTAAAAGTTGGAGTTGGAAGTAGGTCATCAAAAGCTATTTCTGACAAAGTTTGTTTGAAGCAAATACGACTTTAACTGGAATCTGCATTGACTTTTGGTATCTCCGTAGGCGCTGTTTTTTTTTTTTTTTTTTTTTTTTTTTTTTTTTTTTTTTTTTTTTTTGAACTGTTCAAAATTGAACAAAAACACTTCCAAATCAAAAAATGAAATGTGGGAATGAGGGGTCCTCGTTCTCGTCTTTGATCTTTCGAGCAAAAAAATTGCTCAAATCAGACTCTTCATTCAAAAGTTATTAGGCGGCGGACTGACCGACAGACATTTTCCCCCATCTCAATACCCTACTTTCCAGTCTTTAATTTTTCGATGTTTATTTAATTATTTCTTTTATTTTTGACCTTTTTTTTCCGCGATATTTTAAGGTGCGATATTTTAAGGTGCTTGCTTTCAAGCTTTTTTTTTCTTCTTTATCCGACCTTTACCAGCAAAGTAGGCTAAAAAAGTGGTTTCGAAAACAAATTATATGGTTGAAGGTTATGAAACTCCGTGAATGTGTGTGTGTGTGTGTTTTAAAATGTGCTTCACAAACAACAAAATTGTATGAGTTTAATGCAGGCCATTTTACAAGATCCGGCTATTAATTTCCAGGACTGACAAACGAAAAGCCGGAAAATGGCGCTAATGATTGCATATTGAAGAGCGTTTTCTTGTGTATGCGCAGTGAATCGGTGCCATTCTGAAGTAAGTAGTTCTCGTGGAAAAGCGCATTAAAACGTAGCTCCTGTATTCCTGTTGTCATCATAATTCGAACTTTTTCAATTGCTTCTAGCCTGGGTGTGGATTGCGGCTGACCTTTGTGTGGATCATCATCGACGTTTTTGCGCCCGTCCCGAAAGTGTTTAAACCATTCATCAAAAGTTTCAGTTAACTTGTTTCAACATTTCGTATGTTTCTGCAGTTGTCTTGCCCAATTTGAAGCAAAATTTAATGTTAATTCTGCTCCATTTCCACTTTGACGACGGGAATCTAAGAGCTACGCTTCAATGTGCTTTTCCACGAGAAACACTTACTTTAGAATGACGTCAATTGCACTGCACATGCGCAGGAAAACGCTCTTTAATATTCACTCATTAGCGTCATCTCCCGGCGTTTCGTTCTCCTACAGTCAGTCCTAGAACTTAATAGCCTGACCTTGTATAATAGCAAAAACCTGTGCTCGGGTACCGCACTGACTTCACCAACCATGAAACTCGCGCCATAGCATGTGAGACGGCGTTATGTCATTATTGGGAGCACTTAAAATTCAGTAGTTTTATTTAAATTTTGATAATTATTTTTGGTGACGTTCGAAAGGCAGGGAAGTACTTTGTTTGGGCGAAGTTAAACCAGATCTAATTACCGAACTGTTTTGCTGGTAAGTCATTGAGACGAGATAACGTGGTGAACTGTTTTCTTCTCAAGCCAGTATGGTAAAACAAGACGCATATTTTATTTTGCTAAGACAATGGTTTCATTTCAATAGGATTTCTAATTAAAACTTTGCTTGTGTTAAATTCTTTAATTATTTTTTCACGAAACCTAGAAGTATCATCAAGTACAACAGAAGTAACGCATTATAAAAATTTCAAAGCAACAGAATTTGGAATACCACATAACAGACGGCTAAGTATTTAAATTTCATTTGGAAAAAACAAAGTGTAAATAATATTGCAAACACCTTACGACACGGGTTAGGATACACATGTTTACGCAACCTTATCTCCTGAGTGAGAGAACAGACATTACAGTGGTGGTAAAAAAAACTGCATCAGCCGCGCCGCAAAGGAGAGGAATATCATCCCGACTGCATTCAACACACAGTCAAGCATCCCGTATCCCAGATGATTTGGGGATGTATTTCTTATCAAGGAGTTGGTGGGCTTCACTTTGTGCAAGGAATAGTAAACGCTCAGGTGTATATTGGCATTTTGGAGGAGAAATTGCTTCCTACTATCCGGGATCACTTTACTTCAGCTCTAAACGTCATTTTCCAGGATAATATTGTTGTTGTTAGGCAACGAATTTTTGTAACAATGGGTTTTATATTTAATCATTTAATGGGGAAATTACATGAAATTTACTGTTTTCCGTCATGACTTTTTTGAACTAAGTTCTTTAGGAATAAATTATAGCCTGTGTTGCTCCCAGATAATGTAGCTATCTATGGTGAAAAAATGGTTAAAATTCGTCCTGCAGTTTTGAAGATTACCCCGGACATACATACATACAGAAGTAGCCATTTATGTATAAAGATGCAGTTAAAGGTGCCTGGAATCTAAATTTTTGAGAAGAGGGAAATTTTCAATTTGCCGAATGAGATATTCCGAGTTTTACCTTATGTGAAAAAAAAAAGAAAAAGAAAAGCACGTGCATATACACATACATACATACATACCAAAATCTGATGCAAAAATACATTAGGCTAAAAAATATTTTTAAAGAACTGCAATATTGCAATACTATCTTTATATTTTCCGAATCGTCAAAGTTTTCAGAAAATAAAAACATTTTGGTTGATCAAGGTGACCAGGGGTCCCCCCCCCCTTAAAAGTAAGGGAGCAACTCCTCTCTAAAATTCCGGACGATAACCTCCCCCCCCCCCAAAAAAAAGGAAAAATGCCCCTCAAAACAACGACACCCCTAACAATTTCAATGGCGCAGTCTGCGCCATGCCTCCCCCCCCCCCCCAGGTGGGCATCCCTGATAGTGACCTCCCATCGGGGAGCTCCTGCATGCAGCAACCGTCATGCAGCAACAGTAGCTGCACTCTTATTACCTTTGACCTCAAACATCATTAACAGCAAAACAGAATAATTTGCGTCCGACTCATGCGTGTGAGACTTAATCAACAGGACTTTCGCATTTTTGTTGTCTGGTATAAACTTGAAATTATTGTTACAGTTTTCAAATACAGCGGAACCTAATGATAAAAGGGAAAAGCCAACGTAAATAAAGCAAATTCCGGAGAAAATACAGCATATATCAGTTCCTTTTTAAACTGGCTACATGCCGTATTTTCTTCAGACTTTGTGCTTTATTTACGTCGGATTTTCACTTTAATCATATTGTAACACTAAGCTTTTCGGATCATTTTTTATTTAACAGTAGAACCTTATTTATCTAAACTAATAAGGGATTCAGGTAATCCGAATTTTTGAAAAAACAAGTTATGGTTTAAACAAACTAATCTAAAAATTGAGCCAAAGTGCATAAAACAAATTACTAAAAATTGTATTTTAAATTCAAGAGAAGAAATATGAAACTACGTAAGAGAAAGTTGCCAAAATACCTTTTTGTGATAACTCGCGTTTCATTTGTCCAGAATGTGCATCTAAATGGAGGGTTAATAATGTCTGGTTAACTGAGCGTTTACTTTATTATCAGTGATTTATTTTCTATGAATAATAACAGAGGATGTGGTCTGGTTTATTATTACATTCTTCCAGTCAGGAGGGGGGATGCAAAAGATATGCAAAAACATTACGCACACATACTATATATACACTAGTAGCACACGAACGGCTTTGCCCGTAGTAGAAAATTAAAGGGTTTTTGGTTCGCTGGTATATTTACAAATAGTGTATGATGAATTTCTCGCTAATAGGCTTGCAGATGTTTCGGTTCCACGTTATGATAACTTGGTAATTTACTCGTCCATCTTGTGATAATTTTGCACTGAAAAATGTTCTTAAAATTGGAATAAAAAAAGAACAAAATCGAATTTTCGAAAAATCGCTTCGAGGTGCAGACCCCCACGCTACAAACTAATTTTGTGCCGAATTTCATGAAAATTGGCCGAAAGGTCTAGGCGCTATGCGCGTCACAGAGATCCAGACATCCAGACAGAGAGACTTTCAGCTTTATTATTAGTAAAAATAAAGATAAAGATCACATCATCTCCCCCGAGGGGTTACGTATGCCTATATAGGCAGACGTCTTAACTAGTTCACTTCTTTGTCAACAGCTTGTAAGATTGTCATTGCTCAATTCGAGTCAGTCATTTGTGAGTAGTGTAGGGTGGTTCAAAAATACGTGTAAAAAAAAAGTTTCTCCTAGATAACAGGACAACCCTCAATATTTTTAGACTTGTGGGTAGCAATATACTGGAAGAATTTTTGCTTCCAATTTCAACTGAAAGAGACTTCAAACTCAACCCCCTCCCCCAAACTTTATAAGTATGGGGAAGGGGTTAAAAAATACATTAAACTGAAAAAACAATTCTACATAGCATAATATACACTAGTAATATGCATATACATTGCAATAAAATAATTACTTACAAAAAACAGCTGAGGAAATAAAATGTTTCTAAATTTGTTACATTTTCTATGCTTCAACTAATGCTAAATTGAGCGGTCACTAAGCATCCTCTTAAAATTTGTGTAAGACTAAAACTTTTACAGCATATTACCATTAGTGAGTCCAAAAAATAATAGGGAGTGTCCTAGACTCTAGCTGAAAAAAAGTTTTTTTGAGCCACACTAAGTGACTTATTATTTAACATGCTGCTACAAGTAGGGGACTGCAATTCAATTGTTTTCATACTCCTTCGAACAAGACAACAAATTAATGTTTTCACACGATTTTGGAAGAATGAGAACACTTTGATTTAAATTTCACTCAACTAAGTTTTATTCAATTCGAAGTTTTTATTTCTTCTTAAGAATAAAGATTTTCAGCGAAAATGGAACATTCTATAACTTCCAAATTTGCAGTTACATAGTCCGCTAATCCTGCTCTGTTCAGCCGACGTTATAAATCCAGGTTTCTTGTCCAATTTTACAAGTTTTAATGTAGGACAAAAATTGTCACGTACACAAAAACCATTTTTGTCCAAAAAGTATTCTATAAATACTTGTTACCCCCTGGATTAGTCAATCGTAACTTCAATCATGTTCTACTACTTGCTCAGAAAATAAACGCAATGATAGAATCGCAACAGAAACTAATTTCAAAGAGAAGTACGATAAATTTATGTCTACATTCACGATTAAAAACAGAAATGCGATCAAAAAACAATGGACTACCATTCAGTGGAAAAAATGTCCACTTACCCTTTGCTGTTGAAAACTCAGCCGTCTTTGAACCATGCGACGCGTTTAAGTCGACAAACACAGCTATCACTACAATTGAATAGAATGAAAGTTTTTTTCAATGTTAAGTTCTGTCAACAGTCATAGTTGTTATGTCGTATTCTTCTTGAAAAGTCTCATCCTTCCACCTTTGACTCAAAACGTGATAACTTACTGCGTCAAATGTCTGTAGAACCATTTCATTTCGAAAACTATACGATATCAGACCATGAAAGAGAATCTTCGCCAAGTTCTGCATCCAGGTACAAAGGCAGATGATCGTCACCGAATCTTGATAACACAGAGCCGCGTAAAAGCTTCATTTTAATCACAAGCTTACAGATTTCACAATTTTGAAACTTTTATTCCTGCTCAGAGTAGTTTAAATTCATCTTGTGTTTGAAAGTTGTTATATTTGAACGTTGAGGTGATGTTTTGCGATTTTTCATTGCAAACGCCATTTTGACTCAGGCGAAATAATAGCCAAATTTCAAAAAAGTCTTTAAAGTCTCTGACAGCAGAAGAATCAAATCCAGAAAAAGTAACTTGCTAAAAACAGAGCGTTGTCAAAACATTCGCTAAAAATTTTAAATAATATCAGATAGAACTTTAGCGTTTTATTATTAAAACCACTTGCTGTTGTAAAGTAAGGAACACAAAAATTCACACATGCGCAATAGATTTCTATACGACATCTCAAGCAGTGGTTCCCAACCTGAGGACGATTTGGCTCTTCAAATGGGCAATAGATTCGTGAAGGAGGATGAATATTTAAGATAAAATAACAGAAATAATAATTTGAATTCTGAAATTTTGAATACATATTATGCGTTTAGCAATCACGAGTTGCGACAGGATCCCACTCATCGGGGTTATTGTTTCTAGAAACGACTCCTGTCCCCCCAAGTCCGCCCCTCCTCCTGGGCAGTTACGTGTGTATAGTTGTGTGTGTGCGTAGACTTGTGTTTACGCTCGTAGGCGTGTGTGTATGTGTGTGAATGCATGTAAGTGTGTGTGTGTGTGTGTGTGTGTAGGACATGGACCTCACTGACCAGGAAAAGCGAGTTCCGGGGGACAGCGCTCAGGAGAAGCCGTGCCTGCAAAGGACGGTGGGCGGTGGTGCTGCAGAGGCCCCTGGTTCAACTGAAAAAGAAACAGGACATCAAAGACGGTCAAGTGAGAACAATAAGCAATCGTGTTGCTCAATAAAAAGCCAGTGAACATCAAAGGTGGAAAAGTATATGAAACTGATTGTTTAAACAAGGAAATGCAAGTTTAAAAATAAACAAATTAAAGTTCAGGAGCTTCCTCCTTGCACCTTGGTTGAACCCTGAGGAATGTTTTCATCATTCAATCCACGCTTATGCATTTTTTATAATTTTCCATCTTAATTTCTTTTTTTTTTCTTTTTTAGTAATAATAATAATTTAAAGAGTTATTGGCTTTGAATTCTCCCAAACTTCTATTCAAAAAATAATGATTTCTTAAAAATTATATTTCTGTTTTTTAAAAGTATGCTAATGATTTTGCTTAAGTATTTCCATTCCAATAATTTCAGTTCGTATTGGAGAAGAAGGGAAAAAAGTATAAAAAAAAAAGTACTTTTTAATTAATTATTTATTTATTTTTTAGGTTTAGAAAGATTTAAGAAAATTGCTTTTTTACAATAAATCATTTACATTTCACTAGTACCAATTTATGGCTTTTTGACGGTTGAAAGGGGGGAGGTGATGGGTCGAAACAGGTTGGGAAACACTGATATAAAGCATTCATCGCAACGATAATGGGGTAGCATCTGAAATTTTAAAATTATTTTTTTCTGAAAGAGCATGCTTAAAAACATAGAATTTGGCCATTTTTTAAATAATTTGACAAAGTTAAATATTTTTTAAAAGATATTTTAATCAGTGCGTAGATTCATTTTCCTTTTTTACGCTTCTGCACATGACATTACGAGTGATGAAATGCCATTCACTGATGCCATTAGAGCAGAGCGTAATATTTATTTCGCATTTTTACACACATGTGCTGGCAACGAATTGGTTGATAGCAAGCGTAGAGCACAATGTTTAATTCGCTTCTGAATTATCATAACCTGGAAACGTGGTAGACAGCAAGCGTAAACATTCAGCGCGCAAGTGAATTGCGCGGCCAAAGTTGATCACTTGTGGCGTCATAAAGATCACGCCTTATTTGAAACATCGGATATTTTAAAAAAATTATTAAAAATTAAACGTTTCGAAAATATCGGATTTTCTTCGCTCCATTTTATTTATTTATTTATTTATTCATTCTATCATTTTCAGTGACTAAATGTAGTACTTTTGACTGATGGAAACAACCCCATTGAGACAGTGAAAAGCAAAGGGTGAAAAGTGAACATTTTCAAGTTTGAGTGAAACGCATTCGAAGCTAAAAGGAATTTTTTTTCTAAATCATGCTGTATAGCAGCACCTACCAAGGCTACTAGTACTATCTCCTGCTCCAAGATACGAGGCATGTTTTTAAAGTAAGTACCGTTTTGATATAAAAAAAGAACGAGTACAGATAGAGCAAAGAAATTAATTGCACAAAAATCTACCATCCTTACGCTATTTTTTGACATTGCTCCCGTGATTTTCCAAGCATTTGTCATAGCGTGGTACAGGGTTTTGTATACCTATTCATAGAAAATTGCCGCCTGTGTAGTCAGCCATGGGATAACATGTTCTCTGAGCTCATTATTGCTGTTGTGCCACAGACCACCTACGAAAGACTTTAGATGCCGAAACAAATGAAAGATGTTGCGAGCGAGGTGAGGGCAGACCAGAGGATGTTCAAAAACGCCCCAGCCAAAGCCCTGTAAGAGTCCTCATGGTTGACTAAATGGGCGGTAACTTTTTACGAATAGGTATACAAAAACCTGCACCACGCTATGACAAATGCTTGGAAAATCACGGGAGCAATGTCGAAAAATAGCGTAAGGGTGGTAGATTTTTGTGCAATTAATTTCTTTGCTCTATCTGTACTCGTTCTTTTTTTATATCAAAACGGTACTTACTTTAAAAACATGCCTCGTATATGAAGAGGTTCACTTACCAGTTGTACTGGTTATCTCCAAATTTTAAATTTTGTCTCTCGGAGCCCTTGCTTCTCACTGCCTCAATTGAAAAATAAATTAAGTATAAGAATGGATGAGTCTTTTTTTTTAATAAGTCATTGCGTAGTAAATGGAGTTGCTTCCTTCATTCACTGAAATTGATATAATAAGCGAAAAAAATAACAAGGACCCAGAAAATACTTTCGGTTTCCCAACAGTTGTTTTTAAATTATTTTATTTTTTAAATGTCCGATTTTTCAAACAAGACGTGGTCTTGATGACGTCACAAATGATGCTCTTCGGCGCATCTTTCTACCGCATTTTCACGTTATGATAATCAAGAAGCGAATTAAAACTGCTCTCTACGCTTGCTATCAACCCTATTGTTGCCAATACACGTGAGTAAAGATGCGAATTAAATATTTTGCTCTGTGAATGCCAATAGAGAATGGCATTTCATCATTTGTGATGTCATCGGCAGAAGCGTAAACAATGAAAGCGCACCGACTTAAGTATTTTTTTTAATATTAAACTTAAATAAATTATTTAAAAAACTAGTCGACCCGTGCGGAAAACCGCACTGTGCTTCGAATTGTTTCATAAGGCATTTCGCTCTTTAAAAATTTCAAAGAACGAACATTTTGAAGAAGAACCGAAAAAAGTATTTTCAATGCAAACATAAATATCATTAAAAGTGTGGCTGAGTGACTTGTGAAAAAGCAATAATTTTGCATGTGAAAAAACAGATTGTGGCAAATACAGTCCTGCCCATGTGAGCATCTGACGAAAAAAAAAGAAACATTAAAGAGATATTTATTGGCACGGATTCGAACTGGCGCCCTTCTGATTAACAACACGACACTCCAACAAACCTAGCGATTGCGCCTTCCTTTTCAAATGCTATTCATTGAAGGAATGCGTAATAAAAAACAGCAAAAAAGCTCTTTGTCGAAAAAAAATTAGATCATGCGTCTATGTTTTGTCATTAGCCAGCATGATACGATTAAAATTATTCGTAAAACATGGAATTTGACTGAAGTAATAAATTCGATTGAAAATAAGTGTTTTCATTTTAGAATATTGAACAATTTCCCATTAGTCCAGTTGCATACTTAGGGTAAAAGACCCTCCTTGGGAAATTTCGTGAGGAAATTGTGAGACCAATTCTAATGCATTCTTTGTGGCCTATATAACTATGCCTCACCGGGTGTTTTGCTTGAATTTGTGTCAGACGGCCTGTGTGACGTTATTAATCCAAGATGGCGGCTGCACTAGATATTGATGAAAATTTTCGGTTTTGACTCATTTTTAAGGTATATTATGAAATGTTTTCAACTTTTATTACGTATTTAATATTTTAATACTATTATATTTCAAATTTAAAAACAAATTATCTGCATAAAATAAATTATTTATTTTGTTATTTTTGATTTTCGATACAGATTTTATGAACTTTTTTAGTAAACAATAGCAGTTAAAAATATTTTGGAAAGCTTGCACGATAAAAATCAAATTTATTATTCCAAAAAATCTGTACAATTATTTGCATATACGTGTTTTTGGGGTTATAAGGAGCATTTTTTTTTTAATGTAGAAAAAATTTACAACTTCCGTTACTTAATGTCGAAAGCAATGACAATTTTATTATTTACATTTTTTGTGCTCTAAGTAATGAATAAATTATTTAAACTCTGATTTTAATTCAAAAATATAGATTTAAAAGTAAACAAACAGGTCTTACTTAAAGTGTCATAAATATCGCTTTATTGACTGTGCTTTTCACATAAGTCCTCATCACCTCCACACATACAAAGTTCAGTGCATGCAATGTTTTAAGATTTGCATTTGCATGAAACAATGCATTTGCCATTTACGCAGCTGCATCGAACTAGTTTTAATATGAACTCAGAAGCACAAGGAAGTACACATAACTGAAGCATAGAAGTTGTCTTTCTTTTCCCATCCGAAGTCTAACGGTGATGGTGAATTCGGGTGCTGCTGGTCAGCAAGACGCCACTCTAATACCTGATAATGCGCTCTTAAATTATATGAGGACAAAGATGCTCTTGTAGGAGGCAAAATTTCATTTTGAGCCTACTGCTTGAAAAACATGAACCAACAAAATTCTCCAATATCTGAAATCTTGGTCAGTGGCATATACAAGGAGCAAATAAATCCTTCAATAGCAGCTTTATCATTTGCATTAAATTCTTCGGTTGACCCCAGATGACTCAGAGCATCAAGAGTATTTTTATCTGCCGTCTTATAAATTTTTCAAAAAGATGGTTTCCCTTCTTAGCAAGTGCACCTGTTGTATCACATCCTGATAGAGCATAGAGTCCTAATATTCTTTTAGTTTTTTCTGGTCCTAATGCTGTCATAATGCCTTTAATATCTTTCTTTTTCTGTTTTCTTATCTTTTAATACTTCCCACTAATGTGAAAAAATTTTCTTACTTGTCTTTGCAATTTTATAGGACATTATTTCAGTCAGGGACTAAGG